>NC_033797.1:124409754-124413375 GCF_001876935.1 Asparagus officinalis | reverse complement strand
ACTTGTTTCATGAGCCTATATATACCCCATGCCCTCATACTTCCTAGTGGACTTAAGAAATTTTTTAAAAAAGTTTAAAGAGTTTTAAACAAGGATTTAAGTTTGTTTAATGTTTGTTTAGAAGCTTTTAAGCAATTGGGTGTTTGAGTTTGAGAATTAAATTTCACAAGAGCTTGAGGAGATCATCTATTGGTGTTTGGGCATCCAACTATTCTCCCTCCACCTCTTCATCTATAAGTGTTTCTAAACTCATCTAGCAATTTATTATTTTGATTATAATTTCCATAAGCTATATTTATATTGAGTTTAGTTTAATCGTTTTATTGATACTCTTTGTTCACACACAACCTATTGAGCTTATTGTATTTACATTCATAGTATAATTTTGGGTTGTGGGGTTTGTGACTTAGAGTTGTGCTTAATTGAGTTCTCACTTTGTTAGAGAGAACAATCATTTGTTATATTGTGCTTAATTGTGAGGATTCACTTGTAATACACTTGTACACCGAGAGAAGTGTGTGGTGAGAGACGGGGTCGAATCCAAGAGGAGTGGCGTCGGTTGACGTGCCTAGGGAGAGGTTGTAACCGAGCACTTGAGGAGGAGGACACGGGCTAGGACCAACACTTAGTGTGTGAGGTGTGATTGCATAGTGATTGTATTGTGAGGTGTAAACGTTGTTCGGGTGAACGTAGAAAACCCGGTTGTGATAGTGGAGATCTCCTCGAGGTGAGGAGCGGAGACGTAGGTCAAGTGGTTAGACCGAACTCCGTGATCATATCGTTTTATTTGTGATTGCATTGGCGTTCTCTTTCTTGTTTTCATATCTTATATCGCCTTTGTGTATTGCACATCATATTGTCCTATCACTTGCGTAGATTGTTTATTTTACCCTTGTGTTAGTTCATATATCCTTGCTCATTTTTTTTATAATATCTCATTGCTAGGATATATCCCTTGTTCATATTGTTTATCCTAGCTCACATATCTTGTTGTATTTTATACTTGCTAGGATAACGTATTAATTAGTTTTTAATTGGCATTTAATCGGATTAGATTAGCATAAGACCCTAATCACCCCCCCTCTAGGGTCTAACAATGTGGACTTTTGTTCTTTTTACGATCAAGAACTAAACAGCAACGCGTGTTAGGCGCTGACTTATCCCTACTTAGGCTTCAGGATAAAAGTTTTCAGACTTATATTCTGGTGTCTTCTTTAATCGGTGAAAGACTAAACCGGCAACGCATGTTAGGCGTAGGCTTATCTCTATTTAGGAGTCGAGATAAAGTTCTCTACTAGATTTAAACTTTTTGTGCAATCTAAAAATATTGATTTATGGGGAATTATTGATGATGCTTATATTGCACCTACTTTGGAGAAATCCAAGTGGAATAAAAATGATAAAAGATTATTTACCATGAACAAGGTTGTGTTAGAATATATGCTTAATGCACTTGATTTTTCCCATTCTAACAAGTTTGTTCATTTTTATAGTGCTTACAATTTATGGAAATTCATAGAAGCACATCAAGGGGACTTGGAGGTGATCCAACAAGCTTTGGAGGATCCCGCTTCAAGTTCATATGGAGCAACATGCACACGGCCACTAGGCGATAGCCCTAGTGTGGTAAGCGATTCGGAATCCGAAAGTGATATATCCATCAATGAACTCGCTTGTGCATATGATAGATTATCTCATGCCTATACAAAATTGCAAAACAATTTTATTGATCTTAAAAGCAAGCATATTAGTTTAAAATCCGATCATGAGTCGCTAGCTTCCAAACTTGATATTGTTGTTAAAGAGAATGCTATTTTAAAAGAAAACAATGAGTTATTAAGTTTGGAAAATAATAACATGTCTTCATCTATTGCTAGCTTAACTCATGCTAATAATAATGCCATGATAGAAGTAGAAACTATTAGAAATAAGTTTAATTCTTTTAGAAATGATCATGTTTCATCTACTTCTATTTCCAATGCTTGTATGCATAATGATGAATTGAATCTTGTGAAAAACCGAATATCATCTTTAGATTCAACCCTTAAAACATGCATTGTAGATAATAAGAAACTTATGGACTTGGGTGCAAAGTCTAGTACTACAACTTCTAAACCCGTACACTTTGCACACTTGTATAGTAAAACTTATAAATGCTCCATTTGTGGTCGAAAAGGCCATTTAGCTAAGTTTTGCTATGATGCACAAAAACATAAGAATATTAATTCTTCTTGTGCATCTCATAAGGCTTCTTCTTCATCACATGTACACACACATGCACCCATTGTTCATCATAAGCATGCTAATGTGTATCATTGTGATTTTTGTGGTAGAGTTGGTCACTTAGCCAAGTTTTGTTTTGATTTGCGAAAAGTTTCTAAATCGCAAAATATTTCAAGTAGACCAACATTATTTCAAAATGTTTCTCATTTGCAAAATAATCTTAAAAGACCATCTTTATTTGCAAATGTTCCTCGTGCACATCCACATGGTCAACATAACCAAATGCATCCTCTTCATTGCACTTATTGCAATCGAATGGGTCATTTGCATAATTATTGCTATGACCGGACCCGTGCACTAAATGCGCCCAAATGGGTTCATAACCCTAGGGCTTTGAGCTTGAATGATAGGGGTCATGTCCCTAAATCGTTTGGTACCAAGAGTTCTTGGGTACCAAAAGAAATTTGATTTTAAACAAAGAATTTTAGTATTTTTATTTTTCTTTGTCTTGGTTTTGAAAATTATGTTTTAAGATCTTTTGGTTATGAAAACAATTTTTCTTTTATCAAATCTTTTGTTTTCATGATTATTAGTTTTGATTTTGATGAGAGATGTGTATTTATATAACCCTCCGGGTTTATTGGGTGTTTATTCCCAAATCATGTTTACCGGATGCTTAAATGATTATATGAGTTGGAACAAGCTCAATAGCTTGATATAATTGTTGCCTCTCTTAAAAATTGTGTTTTGATTTGTTGCTTTTGAATTCATTATAATTCACTTATATGATGATATTTATGTGTTTGTGCTAATGGATCATCTATTCGTGCTTTATAATGTATTCTATGAGTGGTTTGATCAAGTTATGTAAAGAAAATTTTTCTTTATTGATCAAACATTGTTTTTGAATATAAACTTTGATTTATGAATTCTTTTGGTTGATTTGTTTTCATTTGAAAACTTTTTGCATGATTCTCATGTTCCTCTTCTTTTGATTTCATAAATCTATTCTTTTATATGGTTTTTATATTTTTTTGTGTTAATGAGACACTATTTTCATATTGACATATTTATATGTGTTCTCATTATCTTCATGTATGTGAGTAAATTTTTAGCATATTCATGTATGCTTGCTCACATATGTTTTGCCATGATCTTCATCGCATATATTCTATATGGCTTTTTGATAGGGGGAGCAATCCCTATACTTGTTTGATACTCACCTATGCTTATTGATAGGGGGAGCTTTCGCTCTCTTAATCCTTTTGTCCCCTTTTTGATGTTGTCAAAGGGGGAGAAATATTGTGAGTATATCTATCTTGTTTGTTTATATGCATGTGAATTATAATTTATATATTTATTTCCTTTCATGCATATATCATTTTTGTAAATTGTTTG
>NC_033797.1:124367515-124405109 GCF_001876935.1 Asparagus officinalis | reverse complement strand
TTTGATTTTGGGTTTGTGCGGCGTCCTTTGGCGGTCCTGAGGTCGTCATTACCGTTTCTCGACTTGTGAGCGTTTGGCTCGAACCAAGTTGTAGCACCGACAAATGATGACACTGCGTTGGCCATTCTTGAGTGGTTCGGGGCGCGGTGTTATGATCCTACGTCGATTACGCTGATTTGTTTGACGGTAGTAATGATTCGTAGGTGGGACGTTTGTCCGCAAGTACTTTGGGATCAAGTCATTTGCGGGCCATCTAATCCTAACGATCGCTGCAACTGTCTTGTTGTTCTTTCCAAGGTATTTGAGTGCGGGATTCTATTTAGAAGGGTACACTTTAGGAAGACCTCGGTCCGCAGATTTTGATTCTGAGCCTTTGTTCCATGTCCTCGAGATTGTGGGGTGCTTGTTGCCTGTGTGGCTGATGTTGCTGTGGTTGCATTGAAGGTTTGATTAGCATCAACTGCATTGCTTGTGCTTACCTTTCCCCGTGGGACAGAAGTTTTTGTTTGGAACACTCTCGCGGTTGCCTCTTTCCGCCTGTCTTCCTCTTGAGGAACGTCGCCTCAGCTTGCTCTCACGGTTTTAGATTCTGCCACGTTTTGGACGGTGGGTTGCCCATTCTTCAACACGTCCTGCGAAAGGTTGTTGTGGCATGTTGGAGGATGATTCATTGGTGCATCGGTCGGCAGTTCATTCGCTTGTTCGGAACCTTTCGAGGTGATCGACTATTCCGTCTTTTGCTCTCATCGAGCAGCGCATCCGATAGAGATTCGGTTTCGTGTCGAAGAAATTTGTAAGTAACTTCGTCTCATGTTGTCCCAGCCTGTTTACGCTGCTGGCTTGAGGCGGCGATACCAATCGAAGGCGGCTCCGCGAGTAGTCCGACGAATTACGCACCATCAGAGGTCATTCCAGAGATCACCCAAATGCGATTTTGAAGTAAATCAAATGCTGGGTTAGGTGAACCCATTCCCATTACGGTGAAGTTAATTAGATTAAACTTCGCCGGAATGGGATCGATTCCCATTTCTTGGGTATGGGAAAGGAATGCCTGTTTTCTTCGTCTCTTGGAGGCGGGAAATTATGTGTGTTGATTTTGCCTCTCGAGGTTCTTGATCTTCAGGTTCTTCACGGTTTCTTCGCCAGCGATTCTCATTACCACCCCCTGCGTTGACGGGAGGATCATTGGTTTACGAGCATTTGTGATCCTCAATCTTCCAATTAATCGAGGTTACGATGATTCTGCTCGCCTTTTGCGTTCGCCAATGCTTGGATCTGTTTGGTCATGCGCATTTCTTATCTGCCTGCATGGCCATCTCCATCTCAAATTTAGAACTTTCTTTTGCTTTAAGCCAAAGGTCTTCAAGCATCTTGGCCATTGCTCCGCACTTATCATCAGGCCTCGCGGGTTGGTCCCTCGCTGACTACTGTATTATCTGATGCCACGTGGAGCGGCATCAGATTCTTCATCTTTGAAGGGACTCGGTCTGCTCGATCTACATAAAGTTGCTCGTTTCATGGGTCCGGACTGCCAGACGGTTCTAGGTCGCGAGAGCTTTCAGAATCGACTCGAAATTTCGTGCCGATACCCTTTGCTCGTCTGTTTGGTGGTGACTCGGGAAATTTCCCGTCTTCAATACCTTCTTTTCGTTCGAAGTGCTAGGCCTTGGTTTTGGCGTTCCGCATTAAAGTTTTTCAAAAACTGTAAACTCTTTCGGGGACGTCTTAATGAAACTTTGTATTCCGACAATAACCGCGAATGAGTTGGACAGGGACAATTGGAATTTCCCGTTTTTCAGGGTAATCCTCTTCCTGGTTCTATTCGTACCCCAGACGATAGTACAACTCGTCATTTTGAATGTCAGAGTAACCTATCGTGCTGCGGGCACCCTTACTCATGTAACACACATCATTATCAGATGGATTAATGTTTCCATCTGAGGTCTGGTTGCCTTCTTTGGGCTTTTCAAAGGTACCCGCCTCAAAAATGCTTTTGGGGCCGTGAATTTTCGGCGTGATTTGGACTTCAATGCGCCAAATTGAGTGCGGCAGCTGCCTTCGAGTCTTTTTCATGCTGGAGGTGATTGTGCGACCCCAGTATGTTGAGATCGTTCTGGGCTTCTTTCTCGGGCCCAAACGCTCGCAGTGAAATTGGAGCTTTGCCATCTCACTAGCAGAATTGGACGAAGGCGCCTCCAAAATTGGTTTCTTTCTTCGGATTGATCTGCTATGATCTCCGGAGAAGTTATGGGATTAACGGCCGACTTTCGGTTGTACTCGCCGGAGTTTTGACCTTAGCTTA
The DNA here is from genome assembly GCF_001876935.1 of Asparagus officinalis. NCBI lineage: Eukaryota > Viridiplantae > Streptophyta > Magnoliopsida > Asparagales > Asparagaceae > Asparagus > Asparagus officinalis. The sequence goes on along the minus strand of NC_033797.1, from coordinate 124,402,807 downwards.
GAAGCTGCAACTGGTTGGCCTTTTTGGCCTAGTAGCCACTTCTGACTTAGGCCTTCCAACTTGTCGTGTTGGTTATTGGCTTTTCTCACATCCTTTTGCAGCTTTCTACGGGCTTCTGGAGCTGAGCCGTCAAGGCTTGCAAATAGCAGTGGTGTGTGCATGCGGCTGACATGCCCGGCGCTTGCGAATGCCTCTCTCGAGCGTTGAACGGTTCCGTTTGACGCGGACCATTCTTTCTTTGGCGGTTGGAAGAGTCGCCATTCATTGGTGGTTGAGGCTGTTTGCCTCTTCTGTTCTTCAACTCCGCGTGGTAGCGGAATCCGTCCGTAGACTCCATCGCCTTAGCGAATTGCCGCGCAAGGCGTTGACGACGCCTCTGGCGGGCTCTCTTTGAGAGAGTCACAACGCCCTGAACAGTAGAGGCGTTGGCGGGAGTTGGGTTGACCTGATTGGAGGTCGGTGGAACTTCATTTGACGCAACTTCGGCGTCAGTTGGGTTGAGAGCTTCGTGGGCTTCCCGAGCAGCTTCAAACCAACGAGCTTTTCTCCCGGAGGAGAACTTCTTGGACTTGCGGGGGGAGATAGAGCCGGACGAGGACACGTACTCCTCGAACTTGGCTTGGTCGAACTCGTACTCGACCTCCTCCACGACCGGGATTGCAATCCGCGGCTGCGACGCATCGATCTCGTTGGCGAGATCGTCGGCTCCCACTGTGGTCGCCAGATTGTTCGCGTGGAAAACTGTTTTCTTTTTCATTGATATGATTGTCATCTTGGGTTACAAAGATCCGGTCTTTTATAGATCCGGTTACAACTAAATCAAAGAAAAAAATAAAAATTACAACTTTCCTCTTGTGAACAAATCGCAAGCTCCTGTTTTGCGGTTGCTTGCTTGTGTGGGTTCTTTGCCGACGCCGGGGTTAATCCGTGGACCACCGCGCGATCTAGATCCGGTCGGATCTACACGATTATGCGGGTATTATTCCACGAAGGGAATAATAGCCGGGAGGGATTAATCCACCAAGGGAATAATCGCTCAGATCTCGAGATCTAAGACCAAGCTTAGATCTGGAGTGTAGTCTCGTGTAGATCTCAGATCTGTTCTTTCTTCCTCTCGAGATCCTGCCTTTTCTGACGTGGATGGTCGCCGAGGATCAGATCCGAATGTGCAAGTCTTCTGGTCTTCAAAGCTCCGAGTTCACTCTTCAATCCGGCAGAGTTTCGGCTCTTGAAAGTTCGACCTCTGAAAATGAACATCTCTAGGCCTATTTATAGGCTCTCAGGACAGTGGCTGCAAAAAGGGAAATGTCGGCCCCCTCTGGCCGCCACCGAGCCACCTCAGGGTGGCTCGGCCTTGGCCGAGCCACCTTGAGGTGGCTCAGCCACCGAGCCACCTCAAGGTGGCTCGGCTAAGGCCGAGCCGCCTTGAGGTGGCTCGGCTTTGGCCGAGCCCCCGCGGGCGGTGTTTTCCGACTTTTTCGAGTCGTTTTTCCGTTGTTTCCGGTTCTGTCCGTGATTCGGTTGCTTTAGACTCTGATTGGTTGATCTGATTTGGCAGTAAGTTGGATTCCTGATTTGGCAGTAAATCCGCTTCTGAGTTCGAGTCCGAAATTGATCTTGATTCGATCGTGATTCCTCCGAGTCCGCTCTCGGTTGGATGACTCGTTGATTCCTCAACTCATTAGCTTGATTCTGCACGCGGGTGGATGCATTCCGTCGCTTCTGTGCGATTCATCGATCTCGTCGCCTCGTTGGTTCGTCGGTTTGTGCCGAGCTATGCTAGGGGACCTATAAGCAATTTTATATGCCTACAGACGTCTCCTTCATCCAAAACGTCACGAACAAAATGAAATCTTACATCGATGTGCTTCGTGCGCGCATGATAAACCTGGTTTTTTGCCAAATAGATAGCTGACATGCTATCACAATATACCCGAAGGGTCTCCTGTGCAATCCCCAAGTTCTCCAATAATCCCTGCAACTACAAAGCCTCCTTCACAGCTTCAGTCAATGCCATATACTCTGCCTCCGTAGTGGAGAGAGCCACTATAGACTGAAGTGTGCATCTCCAACACACCGGTGCTCCTGCTAGTGTAAACACATATTCGCTAGTAGACCGACGCTTATCCAGATCCCCCGCATAATCAGAATCCACGTAACCAATACAATCCTGTCCTGTCTTCACATTCTTTTGAAATACCAAACTAACATCCACGGTACCTTTGATATACCGTAGAATCCACTTCACGGCCTCCCAATGACCCTTCCCGGGGTCGTACATGTATCTGGATACCATGCTCATAGCCTGTGACAAATCTGGCCTTGTACACATCATCACATACATCAAGCTACCCACAACATTGGCATATGGAACTTTGGACATGTATTCCCGATCCTCAACTGAAACAGGTGACATCTTAGCTGATAGCTTAAAGTGGGGAGCTAATGGAGTACTCACTGTCTTGGTATTGCCATCATAACTGAATTTCTTCAGCATCTTCTGCAAGTAACTCCTCTGTGTCAACTTCAACCTCCCCTTCACCCTGTCTCTCTCGATCTCCATACCCATTATCTTCTTTGCTTCTCCAAGATCTTTCATCTCAAATTCGGATGACAGCTCTTTTTTTAACTTTCTAATAGCTGGAGTATTCCTGGAAGCTATGAGCATATCGTCAACATATAACAGCAAATAGATATACTCACCATTCTGTAACTTGTGTATGTAAACACACGGGTCATATGGGCTCTTCGTGTACCCTCGGCCAATCATAAAGCCGTCGAATCTCTTGTACCATTGTCATGGCGATTGCTTCAATCCGTAAAGAGACTTCTTCAGCTTGCATATCAATTCTTCCTTTCCTACAGCTTTGAACCCCATAGGTTGTGTCATGTAGATCTCCTCTTCTAAATCCCCATGTAGAAAGACTGTTTTCACATCCATCTGGACCAAATCCAAATCCAGCTGTGCCACCAATACCAATAAAATACGAATCGACGAATGCTTCACAACAGGTGAAAATACCTCATTGTAATCAACGCCCTCTAGCTGTGCATATCCCTTGGCAACCAATCTGGCTTTGAATCTAATTTCCCCAATAGAAGATCCCTCTTTCTTTGCATACACCCACTTATATCCAATAGCCTTATTACCCTTCGGTGGCTTTGTAAGTTCCCAAGTGTCATTCTTATGAAGAGACTGCATCTCTTCCTCCATGGCTTCCCTCCACCTAATCGAATCAGAGCTTGACTCTGCTTCATTGAATGTAGAAGGAACCAAATCATCAACGACTTCTGCTGATAAAGCATATGCAACCATGACATCGTCATATCTAGCTGGCTGACGAATGTTTCTTCTTGGTCTATTAGCTGCAATGGACTCCTGAACATGATCCTGTTCCTGAGTCCCAACATCCATTGTATCCTCTAAATGCCCGGCTGTCATCTCATCTCCTACTAATAACTATCTTCTTGTCCTGTGGATCCCATAATTTAAAGCCTTTAACACCTTCTCTAAATCCAACAAAGACTGCTTTCCTCACTCTCGGATTCAATTTACCATCACTGATATGGTAATAAGCAGGACACCCAAATATCCAAAGCGACTCATAGTCACTAGCTAGCGAACCAGACCAACGCTCCAACGGAGTCTTCCCCTGTATCACAGTGCACGACAACCTATTCACGAGATGGCTCGCATAAACCAACGCTTCGGCCCAAAAGGATCTTGACAATCCACTCTGCGTCATCATACATCGCACCTTCTCCAGCAAGGTACGGTTCAATCTCTCAGCCATCCCGTTCTGTTGCGGTGTCTCACGTACTGTGAAGTGTCGTCTAATATCGTGATTCCGGCAAAACTACAGAAACGGATCACTCTTATACTCTCCTCCATTGTCCGAACGAAGAGTTTTTACCTTTCTACCTGTCTGCAGCTCCACTTTCTTCTTCCACTCCACAAAAATATCCAGGACCTGATGTTTATGCTTCATCGGGTATATCCAATTTCTCCTGGAATAGTCATCAATGAAAGTGATAAAATAGTTGGCCCCACCAAGTGATGTGTGCTTGGAAGGGCCCCAAACATCTGTGTGAATGTAGTCCAATATACCTTGGGTATTGTGAATAGCGGTGCCGAATTTCACTCTTGTCTTCTTCCCAAGTATGTAATGTTCACACAGTTCCATCTTGCAGGTCTTCGCACCCTTTAATAGCCCCTGCTTCGCCAATACCTACAGGGACTTATCACTAGTGTGTCCCAATCTCATATGCCATAAGCTGGTAGTATCTTCCTCTGTGGTAATTGAAGCTGCCAGACCCCCTGTTACTGTCTTGCCCTTCAAGTAGTAAAGGTTGTTTTCCCTGACACCTTGCATTACCACCATGAACCCCTTTGTGACCTTCAGAGTCGCATTTTTCAAGATCACCTTATAGCCAGCTGCCTCCAAAGTTCCAAGTGAAATGATATTCTTCGTCAATTGAGGAACGAATCTCACTTCCTTCAGCTCCCGAGTCACCCCGTCACACATCCGGATCCGTACTGTACCAATACCACCAATAGGACATACGTGATCATTACCCATGAGCACGACATCCCCTCTTTCCAACTCCTTAAAGCTGGAGAACCAATCCCTTCTAGGGCAAATATGGTATGTATCACCAAAATTCATCATCCACTCCGTAGAGTCAGCGTAACAAACTGACGGTAATGCAGAGCAAGAATAGCCTGAAGAATCCTTATCTGAATTATCGTCACTAGCCTTGACAACATTCACTTCCGAAGCTTGTACAGCTTTCCTTTTATTCTTCCCGGCTTTGTCTTTTAACTTTGGGCAGTCGTTCTTCCAATGTCCTTCTTCTTTGCAAAAGCGACATTGATTCCTACCAATATTTCTATGGCCACCTCTTGACTTTGATCTTGAGCTATCACATGGACGACAGTTTGGACCACGGCCTCGAACTGCTAATGCATCTCCCGATGCATTCTCAGAGGGTTCGTCATTACTCTTCCTCAACTCATAATTCATCAAAGCTGAGGTCACCTCCTTGTAGTTGTAGGCAACAAAAATTGCTTATAGGTCTCCGTGAACAGCTCAGCGCTAAGAAAAGACGATGAACGTCACTATCTGGTTCACAGAAGCTTGATTGATGTCGGTGAACGCTTGAAGTGAATCGACGAACTACGTGAAGCAACGGAGTTTCAGAATGACAAAGACACGAATTGATCGGTAACCTCGTGTCGTTCACAAACGGCGAAATACCCTTCGTGTCTCATTTATTCCACAGATGATCTAATCATTGGATCTTATATAACTCCTCGTCGGATTTCCAACGCACTTTGAATCGCTCAAATCTGAGTTCGGATGAAGAAGTTACGGCGGAAATGAACAAACGTGCATAACGGAGCGTCTCAGTCTGAGTTGAGACACCCCGGGGTGTCTCAGCCCAACCGAGACACCCCGAGGTGTCTCTAGGGTGTCTCGGCCAGGCCGAGACACCCCAAGGGTGTCTCGGCCAAGGCCGAGACACCCAAGGGTGTCTCGGTTCACGCCGAGACACCCAAGGGTGTCTCGGCCCGAGCCGAGACACCCAAATGTGTCTCAGATATTGTGGAGCTGTTTTGACCATGATTTGTTTTGAATATGAAGAAACTCAAAACATGAAAGTTGTAAATCTTTTTGTCGGCTTTCTAACCCATCTTGAATCAGGTCATTTGGAGGTCATATGAGGAGGTTATGACCAAAATAGCTGAGACACTCACAAGTGTCTCCGACCTGGCCGAGACACCCAAAGGTGTCTCGGACCTTATGGAGCTGTTTTCACCATGATCCGTTTTAAATCTGAAGAATCTTAAAAAATAAAAGTTGTATATCTTTTCGTTATCTTTCCAACACAACTTGAATCACCTCATTTCGAGGTCGGATGAAAGAATTAGAGTCAAAATACTAAAGAGGGTACAAACTGTCTCGCACATGTGCGAGACACCCCGAACTGTCTCGCACTTGGGACGTGTTTTTGACGGTTTTCGATCAGTTTTAACCGCCTGGATCTCCTGAAAGCTTATAATAAAGCCCCTGGAGCCTCATTTTTTCAGATCTGAAATTCTCGTGCCTCGGCGAAGCCCTGCCGGATTGAAGACTTAAAGTGCACAGATTTCAGAGAGGAGGAGGAGTTAGATCTGCAACACGGTTCGTTCCTTAGGATTATCCCGTTGAGGTAATCTTAATAAGAGTGATTATCTCACTTCGCCGAGATAAGAGCTACGGTTTCTCGATCCCTTCGCGGATAGACGAAACTCTGTCCAAATATTGATTGTTCGGTGGTCCACGGATAAACCCCGGCACAGGCAAAGATCCCACGCAAGCAGCGGGCGATAAACACTCGTTGCGTTTGTTTGAAGAGAATTGTAATTTTTTTTTGTTTTCATTGTGTAAAAGTCTTATAAAAAGACTGATTTTTGTTTTCATTGTAAACGTCTGAAGTTTGTAATGAATCCCGCAATGAATCAATTAATTTTCACCGCAAACAAACTGACGACCACAGTGGGAGCCAACAGCCTCGATGCCGAGGCTGTCGTGCCACAGCCGACGATCAAGATCCCCGTGGCTGAAGAGGGCTGTCGTGCCACAGCCGACGATCAAGATCCCCGTGGCTGAAGAGGTCGAGTACGAATTCGACCAGCAGAATTTGAAGAGTACATCTCCTCCTCCTCCAGATCTGCTCCTCCTCATAAGCGTAGGAAGATCTCCTCCTCCCAGAAGATCCGCCGGTCTCAAGATCTGAAGACCCAAGAAGTCGATCTCCACGTCATCGTTGCTACAGTTGCACCTTGCAATGATCCGCCGGTCTCCAGATCTGATGACCTAAGAAGTCGATCTCCACGTCGTCGCTGCTACAGTTGCACCTTGTAATGATCCGCCGGCATCCAATGAGACCAGATCTGTAGATCTAAATTCCTTCGTGATCAAGGAGCCGACTGCTGAAGGCGCGCCAACTTTATCAAAGATAGCACGTCAAAGGAAACGCCAATGTCTTGCGCGCCAATTCGTCAAGGCTTTGGATCAGGTGGACGGACTCCGTTACCAAGCAGATTGGGAGTTCAGAAAGCGTCAAGTGACTAAGCTATCACCACAACAAGCATCGGGACCCTCCTCCCAACCTCTAATTAACAAATGAGTTCAGGTCAAACGAACCCGTTCTACTCTCGAGGAGCGCGTCCAGAAGCGCCGTGCACTTATTGCGCACACCCAGATCCTTGTGCGAGAGGCACGAGAATTGTAACGGGAAGAGGTGATCAAGAAATCACCAAGATCTAAGCAGGTTTGGGTGCCGAAGGCTAAGTCAGCGCCCCTACCCGATAAAAGACATCAGTCGTGTCTCTCGGTCGATTCCAGATCCAAAGCTGGTTCCCAGCTTTCGTCAAGTTCAGATCTCGCTCCTTTTAATCCCGCACCTCCGGTGAAGCTCCGCGACAATATGGACATATCCAGAGGCAGGAAAGTGATGGCGGAACGCCTGTGTCTTTTGCACGAAGATCGAGGCAAAGCTCCAATCAAAGAATGCTTGGGCATGATGAATGAACCCCGAGCAACTCATCGAGTTGGGGGTCACACTCGCCCTTCCAACAAATCAGAGCCTTCCTATAATGGGAAAGCTCCTATAACTGACCACCTCGGACTGCGAGTCATTTTCCAAGAGCCCGTTGAGGTTTCACGCTCATGAAAGCGTGACTCAAAACGTGCGACTCTTGAGAGCACCGACAAGACGACGAATCCTCAGAAGGAAACGTGTTCGTCAGATGATGACGTTATACCTGAGGAGTCGTGCCAGCACATGATACGTTGCTCCGGCAATCACGCCGATGAGTTATACTATTGGGCTGGGGGTACGAACAAATCTCGAAAGAAAGGTACCCGAGAAACGGACTCTCATTGTCCGTGTACTAAAATTATCAGGACAGTATTATCAGCGTGTAGCTGCCCCAAGACCACTCCACAGAGGGTCTCGGTATTTGAAAGGATATCCCCCAGAACGCCCAGGACCAAGCCAATGCGTTTCTGTAGAAAAAGTCCAACTACGCAAGATGACGAACTTCCAGAAGTCACAGTTAATATGGTTGATAAGGGGAAGTCAATGCGAAACTTCAATCCTCGTCATCTTTCGGACATATCCCAACGTATAACTCGGTTACGGTCAGGAACCGTTAGACAAAGGGACTATCAGAGGATGAATCAAGGATTATCCTCGGATGATGAAGTGTCAGATGCTAACTCTGCAGTCGCTTTTGACAAAACGGTATCCAGCCTAGGTCAATCCCGTGAAGTGTTGATGATTAGCACAGAAGAGGTCACTAAAATGATTGAGGATGCCTTGGCCAAACAAAAAGAGAACTTCAAGTTCAAAATGGAAATGTCCATGATGCGAATGAGGGAAGAGCATGATCAACAAATTCGGGTTTTGTCCAATCAAATCAGAGTTGAATCCAGCCGTCGCACCCAGAACGCTGCAATTGACAGCGATCCAGAAGTGGACAGAATCATCATGGCCGACGCACCTCCCAAAACTACTGGGTGTGGTTCAAATACACCCCTTACAGATAACAACGCTGGGCGTGGTTCCGCCAAAGATAATAACACTGGGGGTGGCTGCATTATTCCTCTCGAAAATTATCCAAAACAGGATATAGATGATGACGAAAAGATGAAGGATCTCAAGAGCAAAATTGACGCCCTGATGTCTGCTCGAGAGGTGAAGAAGACCGGGATTCTGTGTCCTTACCCAAGAGAATGAGAATCGATCCCGTATCCGGCGAAGTTTAACCTGGTCAACTTCACGCCGTTCGACGGGAAGGGGTCTCCCTCTCAGCACCTGATCTACTTCAGGTCCCATTTGGGTATGATCTCCGGCAATGAAGCCTTGATGGTTCGGTCATTCGTTGGCACCCTTCGTGGGCCTGCTTTCGATTGGTACCGTCGTCTCAAGCCCAGAAGCATCAATAGCTGGGAGGACCTGGAGAGCATGTTCCTCGCTTATTTCTTCGAGGATGACGCTGAAGTGTCGATCAGGACACTCTTCGATGAGAAACAAAAAGACGGAGAGTCGGTGGATACCTTCATCAAACGCTTCCAAAATCAGGCAATGAACTGCAAGGATCCCGTCACGGAGGAATTCGTCTTGCTGACTTGTCATAACAATTTGTCCATTAACATCTTGGACGTTATGGGAGTAGAGCCGCTCAATACCTGGAAAGAGTTGAAGGTGCACGGAGAGCAGGCCGAACGCTTTCTCAGAAGGAGGAAGGTCGAAAGAAGCCAACCGATGGCTAACCCTCTGAATCCGAGTCTCATTTCTCATGATGAAGGGAAGGCACCTACAATAGTTATTGATGTTAATCAGACGTCGCAACAGCAGCCCCGAAGACAGCAGAAGACTTCGGATCCGAGGCTCCAAAAAGGGTACTCATTCAAAGACGAAGACGTTCCAGCCATCTTCGAAACCCTTCTTGAAAACAACAAGATCAAGCTGTCACCCATCACGAATCAGGAGGAAGATGATAATACTGCGGATCCAAAATACTACGCGTACCACAGGAGGATCCTTCATCCCACCAAGGCTTGCTTTACTTTAAAGAATAGCATCCAAACCTTGGTTAAAGCCGGCATCATAACGTTGGGATAAGCCAAATGAGAATGGCGCCACTCCGAAGAGTATACGAGTATAAACTGCTTCTCAACACTCCAACAAGTATAAGAGTATAAACTGCTCCTTCCTACACTTCGAAGAGTATACGAGTATAAACTGCTTCTCAACACTCCGAAGAGTATACGAGTATAAACTGCTTCTCAACACTCCGACAAGTATACGAGTATAAACTGCTTCTTAATACTCCAATAGGTATATGAGTCTAAACTATTTCCATTCTTGACGGGAAGTTCCTGGAGAATTTTTACATGTAATATTCTTAAGGATAACCTGATCATGCAACTGAATACAATGGTAAACCCAGCTTCACAAAGGAAGCTGAGGGTGGATAATTTATGTAACAGAAAGTTTTCAGAAGAATGTTAAATGTAATATTCTTAGGGATAACCTGATCATTATGAATAAAGTGATAAACACTAAACTCTTGTTGTGATTTCCGAACACTCTTTTGCTGAGACGAGATTCGATCTTCATTGGATCAATCTTCCCTCACAAAACTCTCATTGGTGTTCGACGACTTATAGTCTTCCACTATAAAATCCCTCACTGATCAAATTTATTGATAGTGGGTCCACTAAAATTCTTTCTTGTTTAATCCATTCAAACTTCTGTTATGTCCGTGCACTCAACACTTTCATGGTTAGAGTCCGGATATAATGCTTGAAATTTTAATCTGTCCATCCTTGAGAAATTGTCAAACCCCTTCTTGTTAAGTCCCTATCACTTAACATCAGGAACCCCATTTGAGTGATTTGTACAAGTCAAGACCCCACTATGATTCGTACTCCCACTCCTACTGTCTACCTGGTCAAACCTTCCTACAGTTAGGACCACAACCAAAATCCCCTCTCGATTCCTCCAATGAACGAGAGGTCCACTTTCAAATTGAACGATCAAGCCTATAAAAGGTAAGATCGTCTCAAACCTCCCACTTCCATTGCTTCCTTGGTCAAACCTATAAAAGTTAGGGCCACAACCAGATTCTCCTCTCGATTTCTTCCATGAACGAGAGGTCCACTTCCAATTTGAGCAATCAAACCTATAAAAGTTAGGATTGTCTCCAACTTCACTTAGTCAAACCTGCAGATAGTTAGGACTAAGATTGAGTTATCCCTTTCGATAAACGAAAGATTTCCATCTTTTCCTTTTTCAGCCAAACCTATAAAAGTTAGGGTCGAAATCGGAATTTCCCCTTAATAAATGAGGAACTTTTTTCTTGGATCAAGCAACCAATCCTATAAAAGTTAGGGTTACTTGAATCTTTCCGATTCTCGGAGTAGAGATCCCACTCCTAGTTTCATCTTTCCGGATTCTGGGAGTGGAGATCCCACTTCGAGTTTTTTTTCCAACTGAAGATAGAATATAAAATTCCTCCTCTTCGGTGCCGGGAGATAGAATATAAAATTCTTCCTCTTCCATTTTGGGTTCGTCTTTACCCTGAGAAAAGACACAATTCTCAACTTCAAATCCGTACATTCTATGCACGGGGAATTTTATCCCGAATCCTGAGTAGGGATAGGTCAACGCCTAACACGCGTTGCCGGTTTAGTCTTTCACCGATTGAAAAAGACACCAGAATCCAGTCTGGGGTATTTTATCCCGAAGTCTAAGTAGGGATAAGTCAGCGCTTAACCCGCGTTGCTGGGTGGTTCGTTCCCGTAAAAAAAACGACCGAGTCTACGTATTCAGCATCGTAGCAACAAAAATCCATGACTTTTATACATGGGAAATTTTATCCCGAATCCTAAGTAGGGATAGGTCAACGCTTAACACGCGTTGCCGGTTAGTCTTTGACCGTAAAAAGGACGAAAGACCACATATTCAACATTGTGGCAGTTTGTTATTAATAACACCATAATCCGTGCTTCACACGCACGGGGAATTATATCCCGAAGCCTAAGCAGGGATAAGCCAACGCCTAATACGCGTTGCTGGTTTAGTCTTTTACCGATTAAAGAAGATACCAGAATCCGAGTCTGGGGACTTTTATCCTGAATCCTAAGTAAGGATAAGTCAGCGCCTAACACGCGTTGCCGGGTAGCCTGTTCCCGTAACAATGGCGAAGTCTACGTATTCGAAGTCGTAGCATCAAGTCTAAGAAAGTTCATTCCTTTAGCACAACGTCACATTCGGAACGGATGTAAACAATCCACTTGCTAGCCCGACTCAAACGGTAGTCGGTAAAGGCACATCAAATCCATTGATGGTTGAGGATTTGCCAAAAATCCTAAGTCTACGTCTAACACACGTTGCTGGGTAGTCTATTCCCGTGAGAAAGACGAAGTCTACGTATTCGAAGTCGTAGCACCAAGTTTAAGGGAGTTCATTCCTTTAGCATAACGTCACATGCGGAACGGATTTAAACAATCCGCTTTCTAGCCCGACTCAAACGGTAGTTGGTAAAGGCACATCAAATCCGTTTATGGCTGAGGATTTGCCAAAAATCCTAAGTCTACGTCTAACACACGTTGCCGGGTAGTCTATTCCCATGAGAAAGATTAAGTCTATGTATTTAATGTCGTAGCACTAAAAGAGTTAACTCTTTTAGCAAAACGTTATGTGCAGAACGGATCTAAACAATCTGCATGCTAGCCCGACTCAAACGGTGGTCGGTAAAGGCAAACAATCTGCATGCTAGCCCGACTCAAACGGTGGTCGGTAAAGGCTCATCAAACCCGTTGATGGCTGAGAATTTGCCAAAAATTCTATAAATGCGAGTCATTGACGCACCAGCTCCATTAGTTGGTCTCGTGACTTGAGCATCTAACAACTTCAGGATAAAATCTATACATCCAGATGAATCAGCTTTAACAGTTGGTCCTGTAGCTCCGACATTTGGGATCACCGTGCTCTAATACCTTAAGAGCTTAAACTGTGTAGACTCCAGCAAACGTACGAGTATAAAATGTGTTAACGCCGATCAATGCGTAACCCTAAGGTCAATGCCGGTTAACGCGTAACCCTAGGTCAACGCCAGTCAACGCGTTGCGATCAAAAAGTCAACGTTCGACATTCAAAACCCTAAGGTCAACACCGATCAATGCGTAACCCAAGGTTAACGCCAGTCAACGCGTTACGATCAAAAAGTTAATGTACGACATTCAAAACCCTAAGGTCAACGCCGGTCAATGCGTAACCCTAGGTCAACGCCAATCAACGTGTTGTGATCAAAAAGTCAATATACGACGTTCAAAACCCTAAGGTCAACGCCGGTCAACGCGTAACCCTAGGTCAACGTCAGTCAACGCGTTGCGATCAAAATGTCAACGCGAGTCAATATATCATGACGGAGATAGTCAGTTCAAAGTCAACTCGACGACACGAGCCAAACTCAACTCATCAGTTTTAGGTTTGAGACTTCAACGACGGCCAGGCGGTAAACGCAACGCCGAAAGAACTTCAGCTATTCGTCAAAGCATTGAATAAATTAAAAATAGAAGGAGTCAAGAATTGAAGCTAACTAAAGGTCCTTTGCACCGATCGAAGGTTGGACCAATCACATTCAAAGTATTCCAGCCTCTTCTATAAAGGAAACGAATCTGGAACACTTTGGAGGGGGTATCTGTAGGCATCGAAAATTGCTTATAGGTCTCTGTGAACAGCTCAGCGCTACGAAAAGACGATGAACGTCACTATCCGGTTCACAGAAGCTTGATTGATGTCGGTGAATGCTTGAAGTGAATCGACGAACTACGTGAAGCAACGGAGTTTCAGAATGACGAAGACACGAACTGATCGGGAACCTCGTGTCGTTCACAAACGGCGAAATACCCTTCGTGTCTCATTTATTCCATAGATGATCTAATCATTAGAGCTTATAGAACTCCTCGTCGGCTTTCCAACACACTTTGAATCGCTCAAATCCGAGTTCGGATGAAAAAGTTACGGCGGAAACGAACAAACGTGCATAACGGAACGTCTCAGTCTGAGTTGAGACACCCCGGGGTGTCTCGGCCCAACCGAGACACCCCAAGGTGTCTTGGCCAAGGCCAAGACACCCAAGGGTGTCTCGGTTCACGCCAAGACACCCAAGGGTGTCTCGGCCCGAGCCGAGACACCCAAAGGTGTCTCGGACTTTGTAGAGCTATTTTAACCATGATTCATTTTGAATCTGAAGAAACTCAAAACATAAAAGTTGTAGATCTTTTTGTCCACTTTCCAACCCATCTAGAATCAGATCATTTGGATGTCATATGAGGAAGTTGTGACCAAAATAGCCGAGACACTCACAAGTGTCTCGGACCTGGCCGAGACACCCAAAGGTGTCTCGGACTTTATGGAGCTGTTTTGACCATAATTTGTTTTGAATATGAAGAAACTCAAAACATGAAAGTTGTAAATATTTTTGTCAGATTTCCAACCCATCTGGAATCAAGTCATTTGGAGGTCATATGAGAAAGTTATGACCAAAATAACCGAGACACTCACAAGTGTCTCGGACCTGGCCGAGACACCCAAAGGTGTCTCGGACCTTGTGGAGCTATTTTCACCATGATACGATTTGAATCTGAAGAAGCTTAAAAAATAAAAGTTGTATATCTTTTCGTTATCTTTCCAACACAACTTGAATCACCTTATTCCGAGGTCGGATGAAAGAATTAGAGCCAAAATACTGAAGAGGGTACAAACTGTCTCGCACATGTGCGAGACACCCCGAACTGTCTCGCACTTGGGACGTGTTTTTGACGGTTTTCTATCAGTTTTAACCGCCCGGATCTCCTGGAAGCCTATAAATACAGCCCCTGGAGCCTTATTTTTTTAGATCTGGAATTCTCATGCCACGGCGAAGCCCTGCCGGATTGAAGACTTAAAGTGCACAGATTTCAGAGAGGATGAGGAGTTAGATCTGCAACCCGGTTCGTTCCTTAGGATTATCCCGTTGCGGTAATCTTAAGAAGAGTGATTATCTCGCTTCGCCGAGATAAGAGCTACGGTTTCTTGATCCCTTCGCGGATAGACGAAACTCTGTCCAAATATTGATCGTTCGTACGGTTTCTTGATCCCTTCGCGGATAGACGAAACTCTGTCCAAATATTGATCGTTCGGTGGTCCACGGATAAACCCCGGCACAGGCAAAGATCCCACGCAAGCAGCGGACGATAAACACTCGTTGCGTTTGTTTGAAGAGAATTGTAATTTTTTTTTGTTTTCATTGTGTAAAAGTCTTATAAAAAGACTAATTTTTGTTTTCGTTGTAAACGTCTGAAGTTTGTAATGAATCCCGCAATGAATCAATCAATTTTCACCGCAAACAGTAGCTAACCGTAGTTCTTCCATTTATCATAGTGAGAACAAACGTACCAAAATCATCCTCTGGCAACGAACACAATAGTAGCATCGCCTTGTCTTCATCCTCAACCATGATATCTACATTGGCCATATCCGAAATTAGCTTTGTGAAGTTGTTAACATGCTCCCGAATGGAAACTCCCCTCTTCATCTTGAATTGGTAAACCTCTTCTTCAAGTGAAGCCGATTCTCAATGCTCTTCGTCAGATACTTCTCATTGAGTATTTCCCACATTCTCTTCGTCGACGTCTCGTTCATTACGTCATAAATAAGATCCGGCGTCAAGTATGACCGAATAACTCCACAAGCCCTACTATTCATCTTTTTCCAAACCTTGTCCTCCATATCAGCGGGTTTCTCTTGTAACTCAAGAGTTTCCTCCAAATTTTGTGCATCCAAGGCGTCCATCACTTGACACCTCCACAAACCAAAATTGATCTTGCCGTCGAACTTCGGAACATCAATATTTGTATTATTGATGCTCAGACTTTGTATCGCCTTCGAAAGAGACGATCCTGATGTGCTTGGTTCTCCCATGTTGTCGATCTAATTTTTTAAATTGGAATCCTTCAAACAAGCCCCAAATCCAACCCGGAGCTCTGATACCACTTGTTGTGCGCAGCGAAAATTTCGGCAGCACCTCCAGTGCGCAAGGTGCACAACAAGAGATTAGATCAAAAGAATTCCTGTCTCACCAAGGAAACAAGAATCTGAAGCGGATATCTCAACAAAGTGAGATATCGGTTCTTCCTCTCATCAGTTCGAGGACTGACCTGTCGAGAGATCCTACAAGCTATTACAAATCATGGAAAGAACACAAATTTTACGTGGTTCGGCAAACTGCCTACGTCCACGGGGCAAGGAGGGGGAGATCTACTAATAGAGGTAGAGATACAATTGGGGTTTACAATCTCACAAATAAAACCCTCTCAAAAACAAACTCTCAAATCCCTCTTAATCTCTCTCTACAAAGGGAATGCACAAAACACTTAAAAAAAAACAGATTTTTTTCTTCTGCCTGCGCGCTGTCAAAAGAGAAAAAAAGCCGCCGTTTTTTTTTTTTTCACAAAGCCGTCAAAACTCCCTTGCGCCTAACCCTAGAAAACATTACGCTTCTATTTATATATCTATACCTGCTGGAAACGAAGTGAAGGCAGCCTACAAAACTCTTCTTGGGCCTTCACTTCGTGGGCCTGTTCAGGTCCTTTCGCATTTAGTTTGAGTGGAAGTTGGGTGAGGGCACTAGTATCCATTTTTGAAAGTATATAAATGATCATGTCCTAGCTCCTTTACCTCTCAATTTCCTATTACATACAAGCTAGCATCTGCTAAAAATATTGGTGCAATATCCCTAAGGCTCTTGCATGATAATCAATGGTGATGGCTTCCCTTTTTACGTAGGCCTCATTGTGAGATTGAAAAACATGAGGTTACTTCCTTAAAAGACTTCCTTTGGAACTCTTATACATTGCCAAACAATAATAAAGATGATGCGTTTTGGCCTTTTTGAACATCATGTATATTCACTATGAAATCTCTATATGAGATTATTAATGGAGGGGGTAGTGATATAACTTTCTTTGGAAGTCCATAGTTTCAATTAAGATGAAAGTATTCGTTTGGATACTTTCTAAAAGGAAGCTCCAAACCAAAATGAATTTGATATCAGAAGAATGGATGAGGATCTTTACTACCCTTTTTGTAAAGAACATGCGAAAACAGGTGAACATCTCTTCTATGATTGCTCTTTCACCAAAGAAGTTAGGAATTCCCTTATTCCTATGTTGCAGCTCAATTAACACCCATCAGATTTTGGCTCTATTATTGAATATTATACGCACTTTATCTTGAGTAGCACAACACAAAAGCTTTAGTCTGTGTTGTTCCTATTCTTTTCTTGGTATTTGTGGAGGGCTCGTAAAGATCTTATATTCAATGAGATTTATATCACATCCTAACAGTTATCTTTTAAGAAAAGATAATTCATTGAAGAAAAGATAATTCATTATCAAATATCTAGTCAAAGAAAAAAGGATTCAGATCTTAGTGTAGGGAGAAGATGAAACTCTGGTGGGAGATAATTTTTGAAGCCTCGATATTGTTTTTTTGTTTGCTCATGCAAACACTATTTTACTTTCGGGTTATTTTCGCATCTTTTTATTGATAAGAGCTAGGGTTGTGAACTCTTGAATTCTACATATGTCACTTTACTCTTTATGTTTTATAGGTTCTGTAGCTTTTAGAGATTGTGCATAACACTATGGAATAAAATTCAAATGACGCTAGCGGCCTCTTTCTTTCTTTAATCTATAAGGTTTTTCTATCTCTCTTATCTCTAAATCTATAAGACTACCAAGTTCCTTTCTTTAGTAAAATAAATATTTTGAATAGAAATCCTTGCCCTATTTAAAAATAATCTTTTTTAAACAAGAAATTTGTTCTCTCGTATTATTCAATATTCACACCATCAATAATAAATAATGTACTATCAAGAATCTAAAATTAATTAAAATGCAGATAAATATTCTCTTCTTATTTTCCCTTAATATAAATTGATAAGATTCTCTCCTAAACTAAAAAAAGATCCATCAACAAGATCAAAATCGAATCAAAAGAACTCTAAAGAACTATCAACACAGTGATTCCCTAGTCCAAGATGATCCAAAATGAATTCTAATTTATTCAAAAATAATATCTAATTAGGAGCCAAAATTTTATTATGATAACTTTCACCAAAACAACATAATACAAAGTTGTCTAACCCTAATACAATGAAAATTTTCTTTTCAATTCTTCCTAATAAAAAAATAATTCCTAATAGACTCAAATTTTCCTAATAAAAAGATAGTTCTAATAGACTCCTACTTTGACTCAAATCTCTCTTTAGTGCAAACTCTTGTAATCATGAATCGTCCTATCTCAAGGATTCATGTGTGATATGCATGCTCGGGAATCATGTTATTCCTCCCTCCTTCGAGACTGCATATGTCCTCAAGTGTAAATTCTAAAAATCTCTCCCTATGCTCATCATAACCCTCTCATGTTGCCTCGCCCGTAGCTAATCCCTTTCAATGTATCAATACCTGCTAAGTCCTCTCCTTAATGCATTTTTTCATCCTACTCCTATAGCAAATCACCTCCTTAGGTACAGGCCTCATATGTCCCTCTGCATCAAATGAGGGTAATTCATCAACAATCAATCTGCAGTCACCTACCACGTTTTTTTTTAACTCCATCACATGAAAGACAGGATGCAATAATGATGATTCTGGTAACTCCAACTTATAAGCTACTTCTCCAACCTGCTATAGAATCTTGAAGGGCCCATAATACCTCTGAGACAGTTTCACAATTAACCTCTTCTTCAAAGACAACTGCCTTTAAGGTTGGAACTTCAGATACACATACTCACTGGCTCAAGTCACATCGTGCCTTCCCTCGTTATTGTATTTCTTTATTCACTTCTGAGCACTGACCGCTTCTCTTTTTACTCCACACAACACCTCATTTCTCGCTAACAACTCTTGCTCAACCTCCTCACTCTTTACTATTCCCATATCATAGGACGGAGTCTATGCAGTGGACGACCGTACATCACCTCAAATGGACTCCGCTAAATCAAAGAATGGAATGAAGTACTATACCAAAGAATATAATCCTTCCACCTGCACTGCTCATGATAATATCTTTGAAGATAATACTATTGTGTCCTATTCATGACCTCTGTCTACCCATCCGTTCAGGAATGATAAGATGAAGTCGCCTTGAGCTTATTTCCCTACAATGTAAATAACCTTGCCCAAAAAGATCTCATGAATAGCTTTCTCTGATTCATAACCTTAGAATCCCAAGCAACTTGACTGCATTTTCTGCTCTTATACAAATTTGATGGTAACTAACTCTCAAATCTAGCTTTGAAAATACTGTAGCACCATGTAACTCATCTAGTATCTCATCAACTATCAAAATACATAATTGATCCTTCACTATCGCCTTATTCAAAGCCCCATAATTCGTGCAAAACCTACATAATCCATTTCTTTCTAATAAAAAAAAATAGGAAATGGAAAGGACTGAGCCTAAACAGTCATCTGTTTTTAGCATCTCTTACACCTATCTCTGGATCTCCTTCTTCTAAAAGTGGGCGTAACAATGGGATACACGTTGACTAATTTTAAGCCATTCATCAATGCAATCCGATGATCTCATATCCTTGATTGTGGTAGCCCTGAAATGACCTTAGTAACCTTCCAGTGTACCTCTATAACTTCTTGCACATTGGCATCCAAACAGGCAAGGGGATCGTCTCCAACTCCTCCCTCACTAGGTTTAGTCATCAATAGCATTCCCAAAAAGTAGCTCGATCAGCAACGACCCCAAAAATCGCGAAACATTCTGCTCCTCCCTTACACAACCACTCCAACATATTGGCATCACAACTCTTCAGACTTTACTAATAGCAGTCCATGTCCATGTCTTTCCCCCCAAACTGAGCATCATCCTCATCTAACTAAAATTCATCTTCACGTCCCTAATGTCTTAACCAAGCATTTGTCATCACAATATCCATTCCTACAAGTGCCAACTCACGGAGACCTGTGATGGTATGGATGCCCTGAATGTTTATCATAACACCCCGCCTAATTTCCTCACATCACAATCTCTTTCCACTTACCACGCACACCTCAAACAGTTCTATCATCACATCTTTCAAACCAAAATCTTCCTCATGATTCCTACATTAATGAAATTATGTGAAGATCCTAAGACTGATCATCCCAATCCATGACTTCAACCTCATACTGGAAGGTCTTGAAACTCCCATCATTGCATTCAATGATAACTTTCCATCCTTCCATATATCACTCAAGTCAGTAATCCCATCATCATCACTGTTTTTGGAATCCGAGCACTTTACATTAGTATATCCACCCTCTTTGTTGGACTCCACAATCATGTATGACACCCCCGTCTTGCAACGATGTCTCTTTTTCTATTTTTCTCGCACTTGAAACACAACCCCTTTCCTGATTCTCTCATCAACCTCATCCTTAGGCTACTTCTTTACTTCCTTCATCTCATTTTTTGTTTAACTCTCACCTATTGTTTACCTCTTTTGCTAGCCTCTGTGTATCCTAATTTCTTACCCATTGACTCTCGATTTATTTCCAATGCACTAGATTTACTCTCATCAATAATCTTTGACATCCTTATTGCCTTCTTAACTCATTGGGGTTGCTGTAATTTGGGCTTTTTAGCCCCTCTAGGAACATACCTAAGAGCGATTCTTCTGGGATTTTTTTTACCATAATACGTAATCTGCAAAACTCCTCGATGTAATCAACCACTTTATCATCGTGCTTTAGCTTTTCCAACTACCTATGGTGATAGACTACTAGTGATAGGACCAACTATAACATAAACTCCTCTACAAACACCGTCCATCTGAGTCTTCTTCTATCCTTCTCATATTGGCCCTTCAACCATATCCATCAACTATTCACACATCCGTCCAAATAAACATTTCCCATCTCGATCCTCTTTCCATGCCTGGCCTCCCAAACCCTGAAATATTGTTCCACCCTTTCAAGCTACTCATGCGGATCTCCGTCCTCAAAAGTGTGGAAAATTAATTTTTGGCCTTCCCGGACCCCATTCGAAGTAGTGAGCTTCTCTTCAATATTCACCTAATGGCTCCCATGTTCTTGAAAACCTCTTCCCCTTTGAGGTCATCTCTGTTCATAATCCCACTCTTTATCCGAGCTAGAATTCCCCAGTGTCTCATCTCGGTCTCATCCTCTATTGCAACATGAATTACATCATTCATCCTAATCTTTCATAGCTTCAAAGTTTGACCCATCCACCTCATCAAACCCTTAACTGATCTCGAATATGTAGCTAACTTGATCTCTATCACATCCCACCTACCCCTTGGTTTTTGTCATCGATGCCGAGGTCGCTAGAACCAAAACCGTTGCCTTCGCCATTGTGGCCTGCATGCCAGTCACCTGTGGCTACTTTAGCATGTGGGTGTGTACGCTCCCTTTGTGCATTTATATCACATGTATGATCTTCCCCCTTGTTGTCTTTGGTGAAGTTGAAACTTTCTACTTCAGATCCTCAGTAGTCCCGATTATCCCCATGAGTTCGTTATTGTCGCTCCTAAGGGTGCCAAACCATCTCCGTACCCGACGAAATATCCGTAACCGTGTATTTGTTAGGATACAGATGTGGTTACTCAAATCTATAACCGATAGGATATGGTTACGGATATGGTTTTGTGGTAAAATATTTGTATCCGTATCCGAAATATATTGTGAACGGGTGGAGCCCACACGTGGGTACGTGGGTCTGCCCACGAGAAAGCACCGCCCCCCCTTCTGCTTTCTTGCGCTCGCACTTCACCTCGCCTCGAGCCCAGCGCACCTCGAGCCCAGGACTCGCCTCGTGCTCGAGCTGCTCCCGCGCGCGCTTCTTTTCCCGCGTTCCTTCTCCTGCCTTAATTTTTCAGTCTTGCTCCCTTTGGTTTCCTATAAATAGTGAAGAGGGTGGAGGAGTTATTAGTGGGGAAATTAGTGGGAAAAATCTCAAGTGGAGTTTTTGAGAGAAAAGAAAGAGAGGAAGAGAGAACTTGTATAAGTTTGGTATTTTTCCTCCATAGTGAAACCCCCTCCCGTGGACGTAGGCTAGTTTACCGAACCACGTAAAAATCCCGTGTTTGTATTTATCTTATCTGTGAGTTGCCATAGCTTGTAGGTTCCCTCGATATTTCAGTCCTTGAACTGATGAGAGGAAGAGTGTATATTTCATTTTGATGAAATATATCACTTTCGATTCTTGTTTCCTTTGAGAAATAAGAATTTCACTATCTATTCTAGTTTCCTTTGAGAAACAAGAATATAGAGGTTGACTTGTGCTTTTGTGACAACAATAGCCAGGGCTCTCTCTCAGGTGATATCGCTTCCGCGGCGGTGGTCGTGACTTCGCCCCAACAATTGGTATCAGAGCCCTTATTCAGACTGGAGGTGGTAAAATTTTTGATCCGAGGTGGTGGTTGAATATTGTGTGGTAAAACACAAAGAATTTATTAAAAATTCCTGAGAGAAGCGGATTGACATAATACAAGCGGAAAATGGCGTCTACAAGTAAAATAAATAAAATTGGAAAGTACGAGATTGAAAAATTTAATGGGAAAAATGATTTTTCCTATTGGAGGATGCAGATAAAAAATTCGCTGATTTTGCAAAAGTTGCACAAGGCTTTGGCTGGAAGAGAGAAGTATAAAAATATGTCTGATAAGGATTAGGAGGAGCTGGATCTGGAAGCACGAGCGTCGATTATCCTATGCCTTGAGAGGGATGTAGCTTTCTTGGTAGACGGGGAGGAAACGGCTGCGGGTGTGTGGTTGAAGTTAGAAAGCACCTTCATGACGAAGAGTCTAACTAACCGGATCTATTTAAAATCCAAATTGTATACTTGCAAGATGGAATACATCAACAAGTTCGATAGGATCTTATCGGATTTGAAAGACATTGAGGTGATAGTGGAAGACGAGGATCAGGCGCTTCTACTACTTCTATCTCTGCCGAAGTCTTATGAGAACCTGGTACAAACACTGATGCTTGTGGGTGATACTTTATCGATGGATGAAACTAGAACGGCGCTTCTAGCGGATGATCTTCGAAAAATTACAACTAGTGATATGACCACTGGTGGTAACAAAGAACAAGCGCAGGGACTGTTTGCCAGAGGAAGAGGCAATGAGCGAGGAAAAGGCAAGGGAGGAAAGTCTAGATCTAAATCAAGACCTCTTGCGGGACGAGCGTGTTTCAAATGCGGTGAAGTTGGGCATTTCAAGGTCGATTATCCTAACAAGAGAGTAGGTGGGAAAAAGAACAACAACAAGACTGAAAGATGAGAAGGCAAGGAAGAGGCGAACTACGCTTCAGAGGATGGGAGCGATAAGGAATGTTATGTCGTCATGAATGGCGAGGATACCTCCGGGAAGTGGATTCTTGATTCTGGTTGCTCTTACCACATGTGTCCAAACAGGAAGTGGTTTACTATCTACAGGAGCATTGATGGTGGAACCGTATTGATGGGGAACAACCATGCTTGTAAAACGGTGGGGCTAGGTGATATCAAAATCAAGATGCATGATGGAGTGGTTCGAACCCTGACGAACGTACGACACGTTCCCGGTTTGCGGAAGAATCTCATCTCAGTCGGTGCTTTGGACTCCGGGGGTTGCAAGATTATAACAGAGAACGGAGTGAAGAGGGTTGTTCAGGGTTCCTTAACAGTGATGAAGGGTGTTCGTCACGGTAATCTATATACTCTCTCGGGTATGACGGTGATGGGAGATGCAGCAGTTGGAGCTGAAGGAAGTGGTAGAGACCCATGTGAGCACACACGGTTATGGCATAGGCGGCTTGGGCACATGTCAGAGAAGGATCTGGATCTGCTTGGTAAAGAGGGTTTGCTGAAGAATCTGAAGAAGCCTTGCATGGATTTTTGCGAGGACTGTGTGTATGGAAAGGCGCACAGGGTTCAATTTCTGAGGAGCAAGCACAAGAGCAGAGGGATACTAGATTATATGCACATGGAAGTTTGGGGTCCGACTTCGACAACTTCCAAGGGTGGTTCCAGATATTTTGTCTCATTCATAGATGATCATTCAAGATATGCTTGGGTTTATTTCCTGAAGCATAAGAATGAGGTATTTGAGACATTCAAGAAGTGGAAGGCGATGGTTGAGAACAGAACGAGTAAGAAATTGAAGACACTGAGATCTGATAACGGTACACAATATACAGACGGTGCTTTCAAGGAGTTCTGTGATCAGGAAGGGATTGCTAGACACTGGACAGTCAGGTCTACACCACAGTAAAATGGGGTCACGGAGAGACTGAATATCACGTCAATGAGGGAAAGCTTGACGCGAGGGCCAAGAAGGCGATATTCTTGGGGTATTCAAAGGGCGTAAAAGGCTACCGCCTTTGGTGTACAGAAGATTCGAAGTTCGTGATCAGCAGGGACGTTACCTTTGATGAGAAGTCCATGATTGCTAAGGTGCCAAAGGATGGTAGTGTTGAGGCTTTCAAGTCCCAGGTTATTGAGATAGAACCTAAAGACCAACCAGGTTCTAGTCATGTTCAAGTGAGAAATCAGGTAGATGATGAGCTTGAGCAGGAGGAGGTTTAGCAGGAGAATACACAGGCACTACAACAACAACAGCTCGAGGATAGCTTGGCTTCCACTAGGCTAAGGCGAGTATACAAGCAGGTACAGAAGCTGGGGGCTGATCAACCCCTGAAGCACTATGGGCATGTTAATTTGGTTGAATACGCACTCTCGGTGGAGGAAGATGAGCTGGTCTCCTTTAAGGAAGCTATTCGAGATAAGAATAGTGAGAGTTGGTTGGCTGCGATGGAGGAGGAGATGGAATCTCTTCGGAAGAACCAAACATGGGAGGTGGTCCCATTGCCCGTAGGAAAGAAAGCTATAGGTTGTAAGTGGCTGTATAAAAGAAAGGAAGATCCTTCAGAGCTCGGTGGAACGAGGTACAAGGCGAGGCTAGTGGCCAAGGGGTTTGCATAAAGAGAGGGTGTGGATTACAATGAGATATTTTCTCCGGTGGTAAAACACACTTCTATTCGGGTGCTATTGAGTATTGTTGCTCATGGTGATCTTGAGCTGGAACAACTCGATGTAAAGACGGCCTTCTTGCATGGAGACTTGGATGAAGAGATCTATATGCATCAACCTGAGGGTTATAAGGTTGAGGATAAGGAGCATCATGTATGTCGCTTGAGGAAGTCACTCTATGGATTGAAGCAATCTCCTCGGCAGTGGTACAAACGATTTGACTCCTTCATGCTGAAGCATGGGTTTTCCCGAAGTGACTATGATTGTTGTGTTTACATTCAGAAGCTTCGTGGAGGTGATTATATCTATCTCCTATTGTATGTGGATGACATGCTTATTGCATCGAAAAACAAGGTGGAGATAGATAAGCTGAAATCTCAACTTATCAATGAGTTCGAGATGAAGGACATGGGCGCTGCTAGAAAAATATTGGGTATGGAGATTAGAAGAAAGCGGACGAATCGGCGATTATTCTTGAGTCAGAAGGGCTACATAGAGTGGGTGATCGCGAGGTTCGGGATGCAAAGTGCAAAGTCGGTAGTAACCCCATTGGCTCCACACTTTAGGCTTTCAGGTAAACAATCTCCCACTACAGCGGAAGATAAGGCACACATGGATCGTGTCCCTTATGCTAGTGCAGTTGGCAGCTTAATGTACGCAATGGTGTGTACACGCCCTGATATTTCACAGGAGGTTAGTGTGGTCAACAGATTCATGGCGAATCCGAGAAAGGCGCACTGGGAAGCAGTGAAATGGGTCCTGAGGTACTTAAAAGGTACCGCGGATACGGGTCTGTGTTTTGGTGGAGATACATGTCAGGTCGACGGTTATGTAGACTCAGATTATACAGGCGATCTAGATAGACGACGATCTACTACTGGGTATGTATTCAGGATACATGGAGCTCCAGTTAGTTGGCGATCGATGTTGCAGGCTACAGTGGTACTTTCTACAACAGTGGCAGAGTACATAGCTATGGCGGAGGGAGTGAAGGAAGCATTGTGGCTGTAGGGTCTTCTAGACGACTTGGGGATCGAACAGGAAAGCATGAACTTGTGGTGCGACAGTCAAAGTGCGATTCACTTGGCGAAGAATCAAGTTCACCATGCTCGTACCAAGCATATTGATGTCAGATATCATTTTGTGCGGGATGTCATAGAGGAAGGTGATATTTCTCTCATGAAGGTGCATACGAATGAGAATCCCGCGGACATGTTAACCAAGGTGGTCACAGGTAGTAAGTTTAAGCATTGCTTGGACTTGCTTCATATCAGCCCTTGTTGATTTGCCCAAGAGGGCATGGCCCTGCGGGGCAGTGATGGAGGTGAGGTGGAGACTATGTTGGAGAATAGTTGCAGAACTACGGTTACCTTGATCCCGGTGGAGGGTACGTAGGCAGTCGTGGTATAGTGGCGCAGCTGGTTTGGCCTGGTTTGGCCTGGATATCTCTCTGGTGGAGTTCGTGGGGATCTTCTGGTGTTCGTCCAAAATTTGAGGTTTATCAAATGATGTACGAGGTGGAGAATTGTGAACGGGTGGAGCCCACCCACGTGGGTACGTGGGTCTGCCCACGAGAAAGCACCGCCCCCCCTTCTGCTTTCTTGCGCGCGCACTTCACCTCGCCTCGAGCCTAGCGCACCTCGAGCCCAGGACTCGCCTCGTGCTCGAGCTGCTCCCGCGCGCGCTTCTTTTCCCTCGTTCCTTCTCCCGCCTTAATTTTTCAGCCTTGCTCCCTTTGGTTTCCTATAAATAGTGAAGGGGGTGGAGGAGTTATTAGTGGGGAAATTAGTGGGAAAAATCTCAAGTGGAGTTTTTGAGAGAAAAGAAAGAGAGGAAGAGAGAACTTGTATAAGTTTGGTATTTTTCCTCCATAGTGAAACCCCCTCCCGTGGACGTAGGCTAGTTTGCCGAACCACGTAAAAATCCCGTGTTTGTATTTGTCTTATCTGTGAGTTGTCATAGCTTGTAGGTTCACTCGATATTTTAGTCCTTGAACTGATGAGAGGAAGAGTGTATATTTCACTTTGATGAAATATATCACTTTTGATTCTTGTTTCCTTTGAGAAATAAGAATTTCACTATCTATTCTAGTTTCCTTTGAGAAACAAGAATATAGAGGTTGACTTGTGCTTTTGTGACAACAATAGCCAGGGCTCTCTCTCAGGTGATATCGCTTCCGCGGCGGTGGGCGTGACTTCGCCCCAACATATATGAGTACATACTAGTCATACTCTTACGATAGTTTTGATTCTTAGATTATGGATTTGTGGTTAATTTTGATGACCAAGATGTCTAATCTTAACTTTTCAGTTATAATGAACATATTAACGAACTCTTTTATATCACATGAACTATGTTTTTCTCAATACTATCTAGTTTTCTCATATCCGTTTTGTATCCGCATGCACATCCGCTTATATATCTGCATGTATATTCGTAATCGTATTCGATTTTTAGCGCATATGGTTATGAATTTTCCTTATCGATGTGAAGAGATGAGCTCAGGATTCATGTTGTCAGGGTGGCGGTCGACCGGCCCGGTCGACCGCATTCGTGCACAAGGCTTCCTGTGCGTCTGGAAGGAGATCGGTCGACCGGTGCGGTCGACCGACGGTTCTCTGGAGTTTGGGTTTTCTACTGAGAGCTGGTCGGTCGACCGGGCCGGTCGACCGGAATTGATCGCGGTCGACCGATAAACGCAAAGGTCAAGCCCTTGACGTTTCGAATTCAAAACGCAGAGTCTTAACTCTGCGTTACAATAACAAAACGAGTCATCTCCCTCGTTTGCAAGAACCCATCTAGGGTTTTTCAGAGAACTCGCCGAAGCAAGTTTGATGGCGATACATCTAGGGTTTTAAAGAACTCGCCGAAGCGAGTTTGACGGCCACGAAGGGCGACGCTTACCACCGACGGGCGGAACCTGAAACGGCGGCACCGCTGCAGCAGGGGATCTTGGGCGTGGAGCAGCTTTCTTCTTGGAACCCATGGAAGAGGGTTGGAGATGATGAACAGGATCACCGACGTCGAAAACGAAGAGGCTTCGTTAAAAATCTTCCGAAAGAGAGGAGGCAAAAAGTCGGGTGACTTTTGATTTGACCCTTAGCGGTCTATTTATAGACAGCTATGAGCTGTCAAATCGGGTCGGGGTTCTAGGCCCAAAATCCCGCCAAACGTGGCCTGTGCGCCTGTGACGCTTGAGCTTCTGAACGCAGAATTCACCCCTGCGTTATAATCCGCCGTGCATCTACATTGATGGAATCCCTAAACGCAGAATTTAACCCTGCGTTTCAGTTCAATAACGCAAGAAATCTATCTGTGCGTTCTGACTCAACCACACGACTTCCTCTATGTTTATAGCCAAGACATGGTTCCAAATAAATAGAGGGAGGCTAATGTCAGCTATCAAAGCGACTAAAAGCCAAGAAGAAATAAGTGACCCCACAAAAGAGTCCATTGGATGAGTACAATTAGATTCCAATCAACTAAGTCTGACAACGTCTTCTAAATTTTGAGATCCAAAGTATTCCGAAAATTCGTCCCAGTCAACCGCGAACTTTCGAAAACTTTGGAGGGGGTTCTGTAGGCTGTCTAAAAATCACAATGGATAGCTAATCCCTATCAAGCCCTGATAATGGAAGTTACAATCAGACGACTTTCTAATCACTGCATCCGCAACTCTGCAACCGCTATAAACAAGGCCTCATCTCTGAGATGATTGATCTTGATGGCTGCGACAACAGCATGACTAATATTATATTAGCAACTATTAGAGATGCTGATGAGCAGTGTAATGATTTCAGAAATAAAAGGTTGGGCTTAGTTGGTGAGTCGCTTGGTAGAGAGCTGTGGGCAAATATCCATCTTCAAAACACTATGGATGTTGATTCCCGTCAAGCTCTCACAACGAAAGCTACAATCAAATAGCTTTCGGGTCGACAGTCGGAAAGGGCAAATAGGAGACTTTTCACACAGATCGAGAAGAGTTACAATTTGACGACACTTCCGACAGCTGATGAAAACCCTATTCAGTGGCCTTCACGATCGTTGGTGAGAGTTACAATCTGACGACTCTCATATCTTATAACAGGCAAAGACCAATAAACAATGGCCTTTGCAATGTCATGGCAGACGATGTTACAAGTCAACAACCTCTATCAAACGTAGAAGTTTAATTCTGCGTTTCTCAAATTCGAAACGCACACAACTTGTGCGTTCTCCAGCGAATGTCTAACTCTGCAACGCAGAGTTCAAGCACCAAACGCACACATAACGTGCGTTCTTCAATAGGTTCAACTACGTGTCCCAAACTCTGGACGCAGAGTTGAGCTTCAACGCACACGGCCTGTGCGTCTCAAATCTCTAACAGAGATTTAACTCTGCATCTCAAGCCTTGGACGCAGAGTTAAAGCCCATAACGCCAACTGAGGCGTTTTGACTTGTTCAAACGCAAGTCGAACGGCCTCAAAACCGTTATCCCACGTTCTGAGGGATTCTCGCCCACAAAGGAGCGGAAATAGGGGTTGGTTACACTCCACATCACCCTATAAATAACCAACTTACTCAACTGAGTAAGGGGGGCGGGTTGATAGGTTGATCAATCGGTTTCTGAGATCAAAACCGCAAAGAGTTGAGGGGAGCTGGTATCAAAACCACCCAAGGTCAACAAATCTCGGCAGTTGAGTAATCGGAAGGAAGAGATCTTCGGGAGATCAAGGAACTGATCAACGATCAGTTAATCAAATCCCGAAGGATCCTTTCATCAAAGGTATCATCCACTTGGCAATTAACCGAATTTTCGGTTCCAACAACTCTGTTACAGAGTTTTAACTCATTCTGAGTTCTTAAACTCGTTAAGAGTTCTTAATTAGCTTGCAACGCAAGTTAATCACATCAAACCAGACATTCGGTTTTCAACAACTCTTGTCAGAGTTTTCAACTCGTTCTGAGTTCTTTATACTCGTCAAGAGTTCTAAACCGAATTCATCAAGCAATTCAATCGGTTTCGTGAGATAGGACGGTCGGATCGTCAACGGAGAGCAAGTTCGACGCGATCAATCGAAGGAGGCACTCCACCGCTACCAAGAAGAACCCAGTTTTAA
Organism: Asparagus officinalis; assembly: GCF_001876935.1. Lineage (NCBI taxonomy): Eukaryota > Viridiplantae > Streptophyta > Magnoliopsida > Asparagales > Asparagaceae > Asparagus > Asparagus officinalis. The sequence goes on along the minus strand of NC_033797.1, from coordinate 124,373,072 downwards.
ACAAAGGGGAGAATCAAATTCATTCTCCTCTCTTTTGTAATCGGAATCCAAATTGTAATCGATTTTGAGAGAATACAAGTCAAATTTTCTTTCATTGTCTTTTTACTGCAAATTTCCAACAACCAATTGATCAGGTCAGAGGGATATCGCAGCGGGTGGAGGTTGATGCTACTCCACATTGGGTGGGGATTTCCCCACGTACTCCAGGTCATTCTGCATTGGTTGGGATTCCAGCTGAGGTGGCACAGCGTGAGTCATTTATTTATGGGTGCAGATGATGAGGTAGTTGATTTGGATGCAGCTGATGGATATGTTTTGGATACGGCCATTGTTACATCTCAGGTGGAGGTGTTGGACTGTTTTCAGATTGGGGTCGTTGATGATGCTATCAGCCGCAGGTTGGATTGAGGGCCTTTGGAGGCCCATATGGTGAACTACGTGAAGGCTTGATTCCTTGGGCAAGAGGATACGTAGGCAGTCTTTATGATGCAGCCGATTTGGTGAGCGACATCGACATTTGGGGAGAGTGTTCGCACTCCCATTTGGGTCTCAGCAAGTGAGACATTTGGTGTAGTCGGTGTAGGTTCAGTTGTTTGGTGAGTAGACACAGTTGGTTTGGGGTTGAGTGTTCGCACTTCCATTTGGATCTCGACATGTTGTGATTGGAGTCCGTTGTCATGAGTCCGTTGCCATGGCATACTGGGTGCAACAGTTGAGGTATTGGTTTGATCGGTGTCGGCTCAGTTTTGGTAGAATCTTCGCCGAGGTGGAGATTTGAAGAGATGAGCTCAGGATTCATGTTGTCAGGGTGGCGGTCGACCGGCCCGGTCGACCGCATTCGTGCACAAGGCTTCCTGTGCGTCTGGAAGGAGATCGGTCGACCGGTGCGGTCGACCGACGGTTCTCTGGAGTTTGGGTTTTCTACTGAGAGCTGGTCGGTCGACCGGGCCGGTCGACCGGAATTGATCGCGGTCGACCGGTCCGGTCGACCGACGCTGTTTTGGGCTGGGCTTTCAGGTTTTCGACCCGATTCGTTTTGGATTTGTATAAATACCCTTTGGGTGTTTTTTAGGGTGAAGAGCAAGGACGAATTTGAGCAGATTGAGAGAGTTTTCTTTGGGCTTCTATTCTAGGAGCAATTGGAGAGATTGAGAGTTGATTGTTGAGGGTTTATGAGAGATTTGTAACCCTAGTTTGTTCCTCTTGATTTCTAATAGTGAAAACTCCCCCCTCCTTGCCCCGTAGACGTAGGCATCTTACCGAACCACGTAAAACTGGTGTTTGGTTGTTTGTGCTGTTGATTTTGGTTGGTTGTTTATCTTTCTTGGCGATTGTTTTGGTTTCTCGAGGCACAACACGATGTATATCCATATCCGTATCTGAGATGGGTAAGTAGATATGGATATGGTAAGCATCATATCCGAGCCGTATCCGGACTGAATGCACCCCTAGTCGCCCTCTGTATCCCCTATTTTTCACCATATCATTGGCAATTTTATTCACTAATATGGTTAATTGAACGATCGCCATAGCCAACTATGAAGTCTAGTCTTAGTTATCACTAATCTCGTTCTATGGCTTCAACTTGTGCACAGTTTGAGTGAGTCTTCAGTAGTTTCCGTGTTAAAAAATTTTCTCCATAGCCAACGAGCACAACTCTCTATGAAAGCACCAATTCATAAGATCCTCTTCTAGCAAAACAATGATCCAATTACTGGATCAAAATCTGATCGAAAGACCTCTAAACAATCGTCGAAGCAGCTAGCGATTCCCCAGCCCAAGATGATCAAGACCAAATTTCGAATTACCAGAAAATAATCTCTAATCAATAGCCTAAATTTTATGATGATAGCCTTCACGAAAATAATTTAAAACCAAGCTGCCTAACTCCTCATATATATAGCCACAAGAGTTGCAATTTTGCAACTTAACCCATCAACTTTAATTCCTAATACTATCAAACTTTCCTAATCAATTCTTCCTAATAAAGGCAAACTTTACTAATAAAAAGATAGTTCTAATAGACTCCTACTTTGACTCAAATCTCTCTCTTGTGCAAACTCTTATAATTTTGAATCACCATATCTCTGGTACTCTTGTGTAAGGTAGACTCAAGAATCATATCATAAATCCAATATTCTATTTCTTACAAATTGAAAGTTACGATTTAATTTCATTTTATGGACTTGCTAAAACTAATACAAAACCACTATAGGAAAAATGCAGCTAAAAAAGTCTGCCTCTAATTATATAAATTCCCTACGCATTGTGCATTGCAGGCTATTCTTTTTCTGATATCTCTCACACAGAAAAATACTTGATCTCATAAAATCAACTAAGTCCTTTTCTCCTCCATTAACCTCCAAACTTCGCAACAATATGCTTGGACCACACGAGTCCTTTTTTGACACCGCGCGTGATTAGCCTTAAGCCACATAAATCGGAGAAAGGCTATTTTGTTCATATCTGCAAGAAAACGTGAATGATGTTAAAGGCTGAGGCCTAAACTCTTCGAAAATGACATTTTTAATTTGAGGAATATGTACTTTTTGTATCGAAAAAGACATTCTTAATTTTGTTACTTTGTACTTTTTGTGATGTATAGTGATGATTTGAATTGAATAAATTGAAGCTAGAGTGTTCCGTAATAGGTGGTTTGTATAGATTTTTAGATACGGTTTTTCTATAGAGTGCCCATGGGCACTCTATAAGAGAGGGAGAAATAAATTATACACAGAAATTAATGCAAATCAGGGGGGCCCATGAGCTATTCATTTCTCTCTATCTCTCTCCTCTCTTATAAAGTGCCAATGGGTACTCTATAGAAAAACCGTTAACCGAGATGAGTTAAGTATGTAAAATTGTAGGTCCGAGCATGTGTCACATCAGTGACAGTAGCTGATCAAATTTATCATTAATACGTGGAACGTTTGATTTCTCTATAACAACCATAGAAGCAAATAGATGAATTAATATTTCCATGGACTTTCCAAATTATTTTCTCCGATGATCTAACAAATAGTGGAAAGTGAAAAAAAAAACATTTCGAGAGAGAGATCAGGTTGTCGATGAACAGCTAGTGAAAGGGAAAAAGATCTATAATATGGCTTTTGGAGTTTTTTTTAATTATTGAGCATAAATAAGTAATAACACACATTTTGAGGTTTTAAACCAGGCCTTAAATTGCTAGATTATTTAATAGTTATCTGACATGGGCACACTGTGCCAAATTTCAAATCGTACGAGAACAACATTTATATCTCTAACCTTTTCCGAGAGTAGTTCGTTAAGTGTGATACCTAATCTGTTTGAATCAATTAAGCGGATCCAATCAATCGAAGTTCAACATTTCAATTTTGTTCATTTTCAATTTTGACTCGGTTCAAAAATAATTAAACGCGAATCAACCCTCTCGGTTCTCTAGCCAACAAATGATGGGGCCATAGATGATGGAATATCCTATAGATTTGACATGATATATTGTTGTTGGTTTAGACCAAAGTAGGTAAACTAAAGGGTGCGTGTGGAGACTCTCTAAAACTGACTCTTTAAAACTGAGCTAGGTGAATCTGGTCTAATTTTAGAGTGATTTGTTGATTGGTAAAAATTATACTAGAAATGGCCCAGTTTACTTTAGTTCAATTTTGCGCATCAAAACTGGATTAGTTGTGGACTAAGGGGGAATTGGTCCATAACTAAACCAGTTTAGCCCAGAGCCTATTTAAGGATCACTCATGATCCAATTTTTATAAGTTGCCTAACACGTCCTAAGATTTGGAAAAAGATCTCGTGGATGTTGATAGTCATAGTTCTTTGATCTCTTTACTTATATTTGTTGGCTTAGACTAAAGGCAGTTTAATCCCAACGTGAGTATTAGAGACATTGAAAATTTTGAGGGGTAGAAAAATCAATTTGCATATTTGCAGAGTAAACTAGCAAATATTTAGATGTGTTAGGTAATGCAAATACAATGGATTTGGGGGAGATATGTGAAAAAATAACCCTTTTAATATATAAAGAGATAACTTAAGTAGATTACATGTTTGGAAATGAAATAAAGGTGCGTTTCCAAAAGCTAAATTATCAAAATGGTATTTTTTATCCTTGACCCACTTTATCATTTAGTAATTATTCTTACTCCGGTGTCATTTTAGTTTTTTTTTTCTTGGCTCGATGGTCAAATAGGCCATCAAATTTGGTTGCTGACCAAAAAACCCAGCGAATCGCAAACTTGAAGTGTGTTAAAAGATAATTATTTTGGTAATCAGGGTTATGTGAAGCACGTGAGAAACACATGCTTCTCTTCCTCTTTCATTTAGAATTAGGGAAGAAATTAGGTTAGGGTTAGGGCCTAAATCAAAGTTTTCCTTTCCAATTTCATCTTCACAATCTCCAAATTTCTTAGCATCCGGCATCCACTCCTCAAGTTCAAGTTCAATTTCCAAGAGAGATGAATTGAAAGAAGTGGTAGTGGGTTCATGCCTTCTTTTTTCTTCTTTCTCCCTGTCATTTCTTTGATTCAATCCACCACTCTTTGAAATTGAGCTTAATGTTTTATGTTACAATTTGGTATTCTAGTATTATTGCACTCATAATGTTTTATGTTACAATTTGGTAGTTGTCTTTGGTTTTGCTCGAAAATCATACTATAAATAAAATATTATTTTTTGTATCATTTCGTAAATCATTATACAAATATTTAACAAATGTACTTACCATTAAACGCAAAATGTAGTAACCATGGATGGATCAGTTTAATATTTTAAATTAATTTTCTTTCTTTTGCAGATTAAAAGTTTTTTCAGGAAAGGTTATTGTTGACGGTATGCTCATTCTGGAATTTTTCTTTTTCCATACAAGAAGTACTTTTAACTGTTACCTGAATATATCTCCAAAATAGTGAGCAAAAGGCATGTTAAAAACTTTACTAAAAAAATTAAAATCAAAGTTTCAAATGCAAAAAAAATAGAGTAACAAAGGAATTTTGTTAACTCTCGGTCTATCCATTAGGATTCATGACTTCTAACTATAAATCCTCCACATAAGATATAAAACATGAATGCATGGTGGTTGTAAAACGATAGATTGAAATTGGTGCTAACGTCATGTCACTTACTTAATCCCACCAAAATTGATGAATCTTGACATATTCTCATGATCATTGGAATCTAAGAAAAAGTACTAAATATCCAATCATTAGAAACTAAATTGTTAGTAATTGGTGTTATCTGTCCAATTGAGTGGGTAAATTCTAAGTGGGCTCAAACTAGTGCTTTAGTAGACTGGTTCCTAATCTTAAAAAGTTAAAGAGTTTTGTTCTCATATATATATATATATATATATATATATAACATATTCTCATGATCATTGGAATCTAAGAAAAAGTACTAAATATCCAATCATTAGAAACTAAATTGTTAGTAATTGGTGTTATCTGTCCAATTGAGTGGGTAAATTCTAAGTGGGCTCAAACTAGTGCTTTAGTAGACTGGTTCCTAATCTTAAAAAGTTAAAGAGTTTTGTTCTCATATATATATATATATATATATATATATA
>NC_033797.1:124347812-124352198 GCF_001876935.1 Asparagus officinalis | reverse complement strand
CGTATTTTACCATATTTCCTTAGCTGCTCGCGGTCGACCGAATTTTTCGGTCGGTCGACCGACTAAGTTTTTCGGTCGACCGAATGTTTATTTCGGACGACCAAAATTTCCTTCAGTCAACCGCGACTTTTTTAAACGGTCGTTTTGCCTCGTTTGTTGTGCTTTCACTTAATAGTGTTTGGCACAGTCTGAGGTAACAACCTGAAAAGTAGATTATCTTCCTAAATAGGAAGATTGGGTTTTTGTTTTTAATTGGTTTAAACTCTTTTATAAAAACCCCCCAGACTGCTTCTTCTTCCCTAGCCCTAACGTTTGCAAAAACCAGAGAGCTCTGTTTTCCTGAGAAAATTTTCAAATCTGTTTTTCTCTGTGTTTTTGTGTGTGATTCACTTCCCAGCTTCAGTAACCTTTCTCTTTGTCATAGGGGTTGTGTAAAGAGAGAGTCTTTTACTTTTTTCTTCTGCTGTGAGGGTGAGATCTTGTGTAAGATCTACTGTGAGGGTGTGATCTGTTGAGATCAAACTGTGTAGTGAGAGAGATCGTGTGGGATCGCTGTGTAGACGAAGTTCCGGCTTCCAAACCGGGTGTGTAGTGGATTTCTCCTCGAGAGTGGGGAGCGGGGACGTAGGCCAGAGGGCCGAACCTCGTTAACACATCGCGCGTCAAGGATAACGAACTCCTAACCCTATCTCTCTTACTTTTATCGCATTTTTGTTTTGTGTTTTGCTTGTGCTGAATTTATATTGCATATTAGAGCCTCTTGACCCTAATCACCCCCCCTCTAGGGTCCAACAATTGGTATCAGAGCTTGGTCTCTATATCAGTTTTTGGTTTAACAACCTTAGAGAAAAGATCTAATGGAGGCCTCTTTGAATATGCATATGTTGGAAGGACAATCCACCACTAGACCACCTCTCTTCACAGGGACCAATTTTGCTTATTGGAAGGCTAGGATGAGAATTTACCTTCGTTGCATTGATCTTGACATCCTAGGGCTTATAGAAAAGAAATATGTAGAGAAGTCCAAAGTTGAGAACATGTCCGATGATGAAAGGCACCTTGCCAATCTCAATGCTAAGGCCATGAACGCCTTAATCTGTGGTCTTTCCCCCAATGAATACAATAGGGTTTCCACGTGTGCAACCGCATACGAAATTTGGCAAAAATTATGTGTCACACATGAAGGAACACCCCAAGTTAAGGAATCTAAGATTAGTGGACTCATGCATGATTATGAGCTATTTAAAATGCTTCCTAATGAATCCATTGATGCTATGTTTTCCCGTTTTACTAATATCATCAATGAATTACATGGTCTAGATAAGCAATTATCCATTCAAGAGATGAACTACAAGATACTTCGCTCATTGACTCCGGCATGGGAGCCCAAGGCTACGGCCATTGAGGAAGCTCATGACCTCACTATCTTAGCTCTTGATAGTCTCATCGGAAAGCTCAAAGTGCATGAGAAGAAGCTCAAGGGGAAGGAGAAGGAGGAAGTGCCATCACGAGAAGTTGAGGAGCCGTCACCAAAGTTGAAGACCATAGCTCTCAAGGGAGCTAGTGACAACTCATCTTCGTCGTCGGAGAGTGAAGTTGATTTTTCTAGAGAAGTGGCTCATCTCTCTAGAAGAATCTCTAGACTTATAAAAATGAACAAAAAATTTAACCCTCGATCTAACAACAAGTTTTCCTCTCGTGTAGGTAAATGTTTTGAGTGCAATGAACCGGGTCACATCGCTAAGGATTGCCCCAAGCTCAAAGAAAAGTACATGAAGTACAAGAAGAAGAAGGCTATGTATGCCGGATGGGAAGAATCCGAACCAAGTGACTCGGATAGTGATGAAGAAGGAGCCAAACTTGCTCTTCATGACCCAAATGTTTGTTTCATGGCAAATGAACATGAGGTAATATCCGAGGCCGAAAGTGAATCTTTTTATATGCAATGTGACATAGCTATGGCTTTAGAAGAGTTGAACTTTGAATTTAAAAGAATGTCTAAAGAATACTCTTCTTTCAAAAAATTGCATGCCTCTTGTGATATTAAGCTAGAACAACTAACAACCTCTCTTGCTCTAAAAGATGAATTGCTTGGAGATCTCGATTTTGAGAACAAGCAATTAAGATCAAAGATTGAAAGACTAGAAATTGAGGGTTGTAGGACTAGACCCACTCATGCTTATGCCAACTACAATCACCATGGTAGAAATAGGTTTCATGGTTCTAACATTCGTACATACAAAAGAAATTTTGTATGCACCTATTGTATGAGACATGGACACATTTCTACTCATTGTAGAATTAAAGACAATGAAGATTTTTATGGTTTGATATGGGTACCCAAAGGTACCAAAACTACTAACCACCAAGGACCCAAGACATGGGTACCTAAAGCTACTACACCTTCATCTTCTTCTTTTGTAGGGAACGTCACGGCAACGACGTAAGGAGATGTGGTACCTTGATAGTGGTTGCTCACATCATATGACGGGCAACAAAGAGTTATTTGCAACCCTATCAAGGATTGAAGGAGGCAATGTCTCCTTCGGTGGTGGTGAGAAAGGTAAAATCATTGGTATCGGTTCTATTGGTAAGAAACCCTCACCCATTATTGAAGATGTTTATTTAGTAAATGGCTTGAATCATAATCTTCTTAGCATTAGCCAATTAAGTGATAAAGGTTTTGATATTTCTTTTAAACCGGATAAATGCATTATTAGTATGGATGGAAAAATTGTTTTTGTTGCAAATCGCAAGTCTAATGTTTACATTTTTGAGATGAATGAGTTAGTGAATCAAGATGTGAAGTGTCTTGCGGCAATTGATGAAAATCCTTGGATTTGGCACAAGAGACTTGGACATGCAAATATGGAGTTAATATCAAAATTGTCTAAGAAGAATCTTGTGAAAGGGCTACCTAGCTTGCACTTCATAAAAGATACAATTTGTGAGGATTGTGCCAAAGGTAAACAAACAAAGTCTTCTTTCAAATCCATCCATGAGGTATCGACTTCTAAACCCTTGCAATTACTTCATCTTGATTTATTTGGTCCTATGCGTGTTACCTCTCTTGGAGGCAAACACTATGTTTTTGTGATTATTGATGATTTTTCTCGTTTTACATGGACAATATTTCTTGCTAAGAAAAATGATTGTTTTGAAGAATTTGCTAATCATGTTAAAAGAATTGAAAATGAAAAGGATTTGAAAGTTGTTAAAATAAGAAGTGATCATGGTGGTGAATTTCAAAATGAATTTTTCTATGATTTTTGTGCTCATCATGGTATAACTCATATGTTTTCCGCTCCTAGAACACCACAACAAAATGGTGTTGTTGAACGGAAAAATCGAACCATACAAGAGATGGCACGAACTATGTTAAACTCTTTTGATTTGCCTAAATATTTTTGGGCGGAAGCCGTCAATACGGCTTGCCCTGTTTTAAATCGTGTTTTGATTAGACCAAAGCTTAAGAAAACTCCATATGAACTTTTTTATGGAAAAACTCTTTTTATTGGTTATTTTCGTATCTTTGGTTGTAAATGTTTTATTTTAAATACAAAAGATCACCATGATAAGTTTGACTCCAAAATTGATGTTGGTATTTTCTTGGGCTATGCACCGCGAAGTAAGGCTTATAGGGTCTTCAACAAACGAAGTCTCGTTGTTGAAGAATCTATAAATGTTACTTTTGATGAAACTAATGTTGGTTCTCAAGTCTCTCAAGTTGTGTTGCCTAGGAAAGATGATGATGATGATATTGAGGGAGGATTGGACTTGTTGCAAATCAATGACACTCCCTCTATAGAAGTTCAAAAGGATGTAGATAGCATCAATGCTCAAGAACAAGTTGAACCACCTAAAGCTTGAAAATTCACATCAAATCATCCAAAGGAACAAATTATTGGAAGCCCTTCAAAAGAAGTTATTACTCGCTCAAAAGCCTTGAGTGAGTGTGGTAATGTTGCATTTCTATCTCAACTAGAACCTAAAAAGGTTAATGATGCTTTAAATGATGAATTTTGGGTTTTGGCTATGCATGAAGAACTAAACAATTTTCAAAGAAATGATGTTTGGAAGTTAGTTCCTAGACCTAACAATGCTAGTGTTATTGGTACTAAATGGGTTTTTAGAAACAAACTTGATGAACATGGCATTGTTACTAGAAATAAAGCTCGTTTGGTTGCCCAATGATACAATCAAGAGGAGGGCATAGACTATGATGAAACATTTGCACCGGTTGCAAAGTTGGAATCTATTAGGATGTTTTTAGCATTTGCTAGCTTTAAAAATTTCAAACTATTTCAAATGGATGTCAAAAGTACCTTCTTAAATGGTTTTATAGAAGAGGAAGTGTATGTTGAGCAACCCCCCGGTTTTATAGAT
>NC_033797.1:124271567-124346812 GCF_001876935.1 Asparagus officinalis | reverse complement strand
AGTTTTCAGTTTTCTGTCATATCCGTTTTCGGTCGACCGCACCGGTCGACCGAACCTGGTCTCATTTGTTTTCTGGCCGACAGAGAGTTCGTCGGTCAACCGGTCCGGTCGACCGAGAGCTTTTTCGGTCGACCGGACCGGTCGACCGACGCGCTGTCAGATGCTTTCCAACGGCTATATTTTTTACCGTTGGCTTGGGGCTGTTTTGTCTTTTGCTTTGGTTTTTTGCTGAAGTTTTGAGAGGGTATAAATACCCCATTGCTGTCATCTTTCAAAGAAGAAAAGAGAGTTTTAAAACAAGTTTAAGAAAGTTTTTAATCAAGGGTTTAAGTTTTGTTTAAAAGAGTTTGGGAGAGGTTGTAACCGAGCACTTGAGGAGGAGGACACGGGCTAGGACCAACACTTAGTGTGTGAGGTGTGATTGTATAGTGATTGTATTGTGAGGTGTAAACGTTGTTCGGGTGAACGTAGAAAACCCGGTTGTGATAGTGGAGATCTCCTCGAGGTGAGGAGCGGGGACGTAGGTCGTGGGGACCGAACCTCGTAATCATATTGTTTGTTTGTGATTGCATTGGCATTCTTATTCTTGTTTTCATATCTTATATCGCCTTTGTGTATTGCTCATCATATTACCCTATCACTTGTGTAGATTGTTTATTTTACCCTTGTGCTAGTTTACATATCCTCACATATATCATATTGCATATCTATTTGGTAGGATATATCACCTTGTGTTAGTTTTATATCCTTCACATATCATTGTATATATATTTCATCATATAGGATATATTTCTTGTTTACATTGCTTATCCTAGCCTATATATAACCCTCTCCTATCTCTCTAGACAACTAGCCTCTTTAAATATCCTCTCTATATCAAGTCCTTAATATCTCTCTAAAGGATTCAATCGTTATTGGTAAGATGGTCGTGATCTCGATGATATCAGCAGTATTATATGGTGTCTCAAGATTGAGGATTTGACTTCATGTGACGAGGGGGTAGTTGAGATGCCCCTCTTTTCTGAACTATGTAGAGGGCTTCTGTGAGAAGAGTATTAAGGGCTGTGAGGACTAGCTTCTGGAGAGGTTCCTTCTTTCGGTCCCTCTTGTCGACCCGATTGGTAAGGTTCGGCCTCTCCCACTGATTTAAAGGCTAGTGTTGTCCTGGATGCTCCTGGTTCTGTTGTTGATGTTGCTGCCTCCTCTACCTCCCTGGCTGCCTTTTTACAGTCTCAGGCATCCTCCATGTCTATATATCCATGTGCCTTGCATATTAGTTGCTCATAGCTTATTTTTTGGTAAGTGAGTCGGCCAACTTGTTGTCTTATAGACCAGCCATGATGGTAGACATAGCGACTGCACTACCAGGGTCATCCACTTCTAATCCATTAGCTTAGAACCTCTTGACGTAGCCTCTTAGACTCTCTCTAGGCTCCTACCTCACTTGTATTAGCACATGGGGAGGCAGGTTCTGTTTGGTGTTAGCCAAGAAGTGATGTACGAGCTTCTGGCTGAGCTGTTCAAAGCTGTCAATGGATTTCTTTGCCAGGAAATTCCACTAAAGTTTGGTGCTTCCCGTCAATGTGATGGGAAAACATCTATAAATGATTGCTTCTGATAATTGCAACATGGTTATCATATCAAAGTAGTTTTGGCATGCTCAGTTGGATCTCCTTCACCCTTGTATTTCTTCACTTTCGACATCTTAAATTTCTCTCAAGAGACATTCATGATATCGTCGGTAAGGAGGGTATTTCCCATAATTGTCTCAATGATTGGTCAGAAAGACCGATTATAGTTAGATGTTATATTTATAGCTAATGGGCCTGGAGAGGCATGATGATGATGCCTAGGGCTCCACAATGCTCCTCCAATGGTGTGCTCTCGGTCATCACGACCACGACTAGGGCTTTTTCCTATGGCTTCCACAAACGACAGATAATGCTGATGAGGGTCTGCAAAGAAAGCTTGCTGGTGAAGCCGAGGAGACACGTATTCACCGTAATCTCTATAATGACTAGCAGGCGTGGTGTGTACGGGTGCTGGGGGGGCCAACAACTGCATTGCTAGGGTGGATGAGCGGCCGAGGGTTGGCCTACAAAATATGGTGGAGCCAGTAATGAGGAAGGTTGCTGAGGATGAATTCGGTTTAGGAGTTCATTGGTGAATACCGCGAACTAATGTTGAAAGCATTGGGTGATGCACTAAGCGGATTCTTCCAGCTAGGCTTGAGTGATGTAGCCTACATGTGGTTCTTCAGGGACAGAAGGGATAAGCCTACGCTCAGAACCAGACATCGTGATTGAAAATGAAGGAAGGCCCCATGGTGGGCGCCAAATTATTGATTTCAGCTATCAAATAGGGAATAATTTGCAGTTTTTTTGGAGTGATTAATGTCCTCTAACTCCTTCTGATATATGGCTCTAGGATATTCTATTCTTCCATGCACAATAAAGAACTCGAAAGAGGCCGGAGTTGGGTTCTCCGGTTATTCCTTCGACGATCAAGTTAGTAGATAATCTTGAGTGGGAAAATATAGAATTAGCTATTACTTGTGTCAAAAAAGACCAGAGAGAGTTACCTCATGGAATTCCTCTCTTTTGTTGGTGAATTTGAGGGGCAAGAAAGTAACTTGGGCCGAGTCTAGATGGGCAGTTGAGTCGGTAGACATGTGCTACGTGTCGATTGTTAAGGAATGTGAGTCATCTGGTCATTTATTATGGGAATGACAACAGGTGTTCGGTGTTGACTGTGTCCGATGAATCATAAAGGCTATGGGAGCTAGAAAAATAATGACTTTGTCAGAGTAGCTGCTATCAAGAACACGCGGCTGTCAGCACAAGGTTCGAGAAAACTATTGACTAGCTCTTTTAGTTATCCAACTAATGGTCAACTATACATATTGATGGTTGATACAATGGGAGAAGTAAGGGTTATTCGCAAGAGCGACTGACCAGGTTGGACGACAAGTACCGCCTTTTGATTCGGATATGCGATATGTTAGCTGAATAGTGGGCCGAATTGGGTGGTTTGTGGAGTCAATCAAAGGATTGGTCGAGCAGTACCACCTTTTGATTCGGATATGCGATATGTCGGCTGAACAGTAGGCTGAGTTGGGTGGAAATTATCTTTTGTCTTGAATTATTTAGTGTATTAGGGACAGTGTAAGGCACGTGGCGATTGCTATGTGGAGATTAATATTTAGTATTTTGTATGGTGTATAACATTATTAATGATTAATAATAATGAATTTACTTTTTTATCATTTTAATTTCTATGATCTTTACAAATTGTATAATCATAAGTGACTAATAATAATATTAATTTTTTGTCAAAAATTCACATATTTTAATTACTCATGAAATTTATTTTTTTAAAATCTAATTTTTAGTTTTTTTTTTTTGGGGGGGGGGATCCGGGTCGGCTTTGTGCCTAGCCCTATTTGGCCCAGGCCCTCTAGGTCCAAGGTAGGCATTTTTGCCTGGCCTGAACTTGAGAACTCAGGCCGGGCCGACCCATGTGGACAAGCATACAACATACATCGTGAATTGAAAAAAATAATATGTATCATATCATTACACATTAACAAAAAATATCAAAGTGAAATTAGGGAGGTCAACATTAAGTCCACGAATAGAGCTCAAGTAATCATCTAGACACAAATGGTGATTATTCAATTATTGTGAGAAGCTTTAAAAAATATTTATGAGGATTGCCATTTAGGTTGTCAAGTAAGCATGAGGTATCTCTCTCTCTCGAAAAGGGAAATTAGAAAATTGAGAGGTTGTTCTGTATGCTTCACCTTGGAATCCTAACTTCATATAGAAGTAAAAGGTTGAGATGAGAGAGTGATGTTGAGATTTCTATTGGCCCCCGCCATGATTCTTAATGTATAATTAGAAAAATAGTCTTTCCTATAAAGAAGAAGTAACGATTAGGGGGAAGTAAACCTAATAGTATTTACAATGATTTGAGGGATTAATTTTAAAATAACTTAAGAATTGGGGTTGTACATTCAATTTTAGGACAAATTTTTGTTTTACACTAAAATTACCCTAGAGGAGGGGGTGAATAGGGTATATACTAATCTAATCCGATATTAATGATGATTTAAAACTTAATTGAGCTCTCATCTTGTTCAGAGAACAAACACTTTTATTTGTGCTTGATTTGTGAGATCACATTGTAATACACAAGTACACTGAGAGGAATGTGTGATGAGAGACGGGGTCGATTCCAAGAGGAGTGGAGTCGGAAGTAAAGCCTAGGGAGAGGTTGTAAATCTAAGCACTTGAGGAAGGCACGTGGGCTAGGCCAACACTTAGAGGGTCTATTGTGAGATTACATTGTGAGTGTTGTAAACGTTTATCAGTGAGTGTTGAAAACCGATTGTTTAGTGTGAGTTGTGAATGTTTTTGGTGAACGTTGAAAATCGGTTAACATAGTGGAGATTCTCCTCGAGAGTGAGGAGCGAAGACGTAGGTCAGTTAACACACAAAATATAGATCCTAGACTATTATACCCAAGTAGTAGCATATGAAGCTTGTTCTTGAATCTGTAACTTGATTTGTATTGGCTTCATTTTAGATATCATCGACCTGGATATATGATAAACACAAAATTCTGGAAACACACAGTTATAAATTATTTGTTAAATCATCAAAACTATATTAGAGAGTAGGTTCATAAACATGAGTCCTAACATACACCTCTTTAGAAACATATTTTTAAAAAACGACCTCTTTTGAAAATATTCGCCAATTTAGAAACTAATTTTGACCTAAAACTGGGTCGAATTTGGCGAAAATGTTCAAAAACTTTACAAGATGTAAAATCCCGTGAAGTTTAAGGCATTTATTAACAAGGTCATTAAGGAGGCCAAATCTTCACAAGATTTAAAATCCCGTGAAGCTTAAACTTCACATGATTTTAAATCCCGTGAAGTTACAGGCCAAATCCACGGGTTCCTAGTCACGGAGGTGACGTAGATCAGCGTGCCCCCCTTGGCACGGGCGTAGGGCACGAGGGTGACGAGCTCATCGGAGGAGCCAGACTTGGAGATGAGGACGATGAGGTCGCCTAGGAAAAGGGTGCCTATGTCGCCATGGAGGGTGTCGACGGGAGGGGAGGAAGGAGGAGCGGGAGAGACCGAGGGAGGCAAGGGTTTAGGAGAGCTTGAGGGCGACGAAGCGGACTTGCTGATGCCGGTGAAGAAGACGACGGAGGGGAAGACGGAGAGGAGAGACTGGGCGAAGGACTAGGCCTAGCCCAGGTCAAGGTTGTTGAAGAAATGGTTGAGGATCTGCTACTGCAATTTGAAGAGCTAGGAGAACTTGTTTGGGTCAATTTGGGTTGGGGTTAGAGAGGGGAAAGATCCCATTATTTTCATGTTTTTATTTTTCTTTGAATTTTAGAGGAAGAAGAAGAAGACAAAGAAGAGGGAGGGAGAGATTGAGCGTTGAAAAGAGGAGGGTCAAACTCTCTGGAGGTTGCGTTTGCAACTTCACGAGGTTTGAAATCCCGTGAAGTTTAAGCTTCACGGGATTTCAAATCCCGTGAAGATTTGGCCCTCTTAACGACCTTGTTAATAAGTGGCTTAAACTTCATGGGATATTAAATCCCGTGAAGTTTTTAAACTTTTTTCGCCAATTTCGACCCAGTTTCATCCAACTAGCTAAAACTGGGTTAAAATTGACAAATATTTTCAAAAGAGGTCGATTTTTGAAAATATGTTTCTAAAGATGTCTAAAACGAAAATTTGTCCTCAATTTTATTGATTAGAGTGCCTAAGTTATAAATATGAAACATGTAATGGGGTGTTTGTTTCAAATCCTATAATTTTAGGATATGGATTTTACCATGGGATTTGAAATCCATAGGTTCTTTAACATGCGTTGAAATTTCTAAAATATTATTTGTTTCATCAATATTTTGGGATATGTAATCCTATAGTTTATATTTTGTTTGTTTCAAACTCAAATTGTAGCATTACAAATTTTAGAATTTGAAATCTAGCCTAAGTCCTCTCTTATAGAGGGGATTTCATAAATTCTATAATATATTAGTTTTTTTATTACTTAGGTATTTAATATCCCACAATTTATTTTGAATCAAACAAAAGTTATGGAATCAATAAACTCAAAAACGGGGAGAGTTTGGCAACCATGGCGTTTTTGCCGTTTCTGTTTTTTTTCAACAAAAACAAAAAAACATGTTTGGCAACCGGGACGTTTTTTTGACTTGTCCTTTTATAAAATCTAAAAATTAAATACTTTTCTCAAAACACCAAAAATGTGTTTTAAGATTCCGTTTTTTACATGACCTAATCCACCGCAGCTCACTCGCCCGCCGCGACGATCCCCACCCCCGCGCCGCTGCTGGCCATCGCCGCCGCCTCGGCCGGCCGGCCACCGTTCCGCGTCAGCACTCCTGCCCCGTCGTCGGGCCGTCGGCGCGCCCGCTGCGATCGGCCACAGCCGAGGTCGTGTGCCGCCCTCGTCGCCGCCACCGTAGTCGCCCGCTCCCCGTGCCTGGCCGTCACCCCGCCGTACACCGCGCCTCACAGCCACCGTCACTCGCCGCGCCAACAACCGCCCCACCGAACCAGCCGCCGTTGTCAACACCTCGCCCGTCGTCGCCCGCCCGTAACCGACCACCGCCGCCGTCGCTGCCGACCCGCACACCCCGTCCCACCCCCGTAGCCGACCGCGTGTTCGCCCCCGCCGTCGGTCGGCCGGCCGGCCACGTCGCCGACCAACGCGCCGTCGCCGCCGCCGCCGACTGCCAACATGACCTAATCCACCGCAGCTCACTCCGCCCGCCGCGACACCCCCGCGCGCCGCTGGCTGGCCATCGCCGCCGCCTCGGCCGGCCGCGCCACCTCCGCGAGCACTCACTAGCCCGTCGCGGGCCGTCGCGCGCCCGCTGCGATCGCCACAGCCCTGAGTGCGTTGCCGCCTCGTCGCCCGCCACCGTGTCCCGCTCCCTGGCCTGGCCAGTCACCGACCCCGTACAGCCGCGCCTCACAGCACCCTCACTCGCCGCCGCCAACCAACGCCCCACGGAACCGCCGCCCGTTGGTCACCCGCGCCGTCGTCGCACCGCCCGTAAGGCCGACCACCGCCGCCGGTCGCTGCGACTCCGCACACCCGTCACCACCCCCGGTAGCCGACCGTCGTGTTCGCCCGCCGCCGATCAGGTCGGCCGCCGGCCACGTCGCCAGACCAGACTGCGCCGTCGCCGCCGCCGCCGACTGCCACACTATATTAAAGGTCAACTAGTTTGATCCAAAATGATATTTACAAAACCATTGAAAAAGAAACACCGTGCATGATGTTTTTTTATAAAAAAACACACAATACAAAAACACATTGATTACAAAACACATGGACCGTGTTTCTTAAAAAAAATTATAATTGAAACAAACACGATTCATCTCCAATCTCATCTCGAAACCCTCCTCTCCTCTTCAGCTCTCCTCTCCCCTCTAGGGTAGACGTTAGGGTTTCGGTTTGGGGGGGCGGGGCAAAAGATCAGGGTACCAAAAATAAATCTAGAATTTAAAAATGTTTGAAATTCCTGTCCAAGCGTCCGATCGAATGTCAATGCCCACTAGGACCGTCGCAACGGCGAATCTTGCATGGAGTTCTAGCCAGGGCAGTGCACAGCCCGGAAAGGGCAAGGAATCGAACCCCGCGTGCCAGCTCGACGTCACCGGTCACGTCCGCCGACAGCCTCCTCAGATAACCGTCACCTACTCAACGGCGTCGTCGACGTCATGCCGACGGCGGCGGCCACCCTGCCCAATCCATCCGAGAGCCGGATCCTGGAGCGCGGGCGGATGCTCGAGACCGAGCAGATGTTTCGCGAGGCAGGGGAGAAGTGGCCTGTTCTCATTCCCGAGGAGGAGCTTAGTATGAGCTTCCCTGGCACAAAGGTGACACCTTTTTCTCAGTATTGTATCTTATTATTATTATTATTATTATTATTATGGTTTAGGCATTTTGTCAAACATCTAGAACGCATGAGAGTGATCACCTATAATTATGAGAAATTCAAGTGTCAAGGGTATGGAACTGGGGTTTGTTTGCAGAAAAATAACCATAAACGTTTTTGTTCATTCAGCTACCTCAAATTTACGTCGCCTTTTTCAGAAATCTATCGAGGTTTTCAAAAATTACCATGAACTTTTAGTTACATGTACAAAAAGGATGATATTCAATGGGGTTTTTTTTTCCTCTAAGAAATGTAGTCTTTATGTTTAAAGGAGTCGGGATTAGGTTTAGGAATTTATATGCATTCTGTAGCAATAAGGTACATTCATTTTCTTAAGAAAGCTGAAGAAAGAATTGAACATAGTAGAAGATAGAAGAAATGGTTATGCAAGTAAAGGAATAAATAATACTTTGAAAATTCTTTTCTTTCCCATAACAAAATATCTACTATAAGCAAATTGATCTGTCAAAAATAGAGTTAACTATAAAGGACATTTTGACAGGCCATATCATCTTATTCTAGTATAAAGTTGCTCTGGTGCAAGAAAAAACACCACTGTTAGTTGATAAACTCCTTATTCCCAAGGTATCTATTAAGCAGCAAGTCATCAAGCAGACGGGCCAGGCTATATGCAGTAAACAATTAAGAATTTTGGGGTCTTGATGAATATGGCATATTAGGATCTCACAACAGAAGGTGAGACCTTGGTGCCCTGGACATCTGCACAATTTTAAATTAAGCATGCCAAGACTTGGTGTTGTGAAGATTCTCGGGGGTAATGGAGATTTATCTTATGATATGTCGCTTGCCAGAACATGTTAATAGTTGTTATGATAGGCTTAGTCTATTTATTAGGTACGAGTTTAGTCCCATATCGGCTGTGGGATTGATTTTATATCATTGAGTTATTAACTAAACAAGAAGAAGGGAGAGCCAATTAAATCACTAATTTCTCTTCTTATGCTTCGACAATAGTCTATTACCAATTTACATTACTGGAAGTATAAGCTTTTAAAGTCATCCAAAGAATGCTGCAGAAAGTTGAAAATCAGCGTAGGCAACTCGGAACGATATAAGGAAGGCTCATCTTTCGAAGCTTATGAGTTGTGCTAGCTTTTACTGGCTTTTGACTAATACGATAAAAATATTATAAAAATTATTTGGATGGTGCAGTAATTTGTTTGGTCAAACCTAGCTTATAAATTAGTGTTTCAAAAGTCGGGGTATACCAGTTTTTTAAAGTGTGGCTTATAAGCTAGCCTATTCCGTATTTTACCAAAGATGTCAAAATGAAAAAGTTAGCTTAAAAGCTAGTTTGACCAAAAAATAAGCCGCCTCAAACACCCTCATAGTCGAGGTCATATCTCATGCAGTCAGACCCTCATATTATATCAAATTACTGTTAGTAAAAAAATAAAAATAAAAAATTGGTTGAAATTTGTGATAAGAATGTTATTTGGACATCAAAAGGAGTATTACAAGCAATATATAGTTCACAAAATTATTTTACACACAGAAGTGCTGCTTTCTTAAGAAATCACAAAATAAAGCCTATATTGGGATAAATCATGCTAAGATGCTCTATCTAATACCTTTTCCTTGGTTGTTGAGGCACAACTTTGATCTGTTCTTGTACTCTGATGTGAGGTTTAGGGGTATATGCTCACTTTCTAATCCTTGGTTAATGCCCAAATAGATTTGTTTGGCCGGCCTTTAGGGTAAGAAGCACAGATTAAGGCGTGAATGACACACACCACGAGCATGGAAAACAACAATGACATGTCACTAATTGTGTGCAATTGTTTGTGATGTGTAGCATGTGTCTTACACTGGGTCATGTAATATAAAAAATAAATCTCTGACACAACACTTCATTATCCAAGGAAGTCTTCATTCTGTTGTACTATGAAGAGCTTAACTGCCTTGAGGCAGACCACTTATTAATTACTGGTCAATGGTCATTCATTAGATATTGCTACTCCATGATTCTTTTCTCACTATACATGGCTGGTTATCTTAAAAGAAAACTTGCAATATTTAGTCCTGTATAGCTAACTATTTTCAATTGACAGATAAAAAGATTCGACATAGAGGTGCTTTACAAAATTGGCAATCTAGATAAAAGATTATACTGTTAAAGTAGAGGAAACTGTTTTTGGGTTCTTAAAAGGATGTTGAAGAAGTATAGCAATCTAATTCCTTCCTCTCTATAAGTCAATAAACCTTACCTGATGTGTCTAAACCCTGTATGCATGCCATAGGCTTGTGTTTTTTCTTTTTTCAGGTGGACCAAGTTTCTGTATCTCAACCCTGACTTAGAATATGTCAAGTAAGGGAACAGAAATCAATACCCTTATTTCATAGGTAAGTCACTAGCATATCTAGTCTGATAATTTGGCCCCTAACCTACTTATAGTAGACCAACTTCAAAAGCTGCAGTGCCTCCTGACAACTGTAATAAATGAATGTATTTCTACTTTTGCTTGATGTGTTTAGCGTCGCATTTATAGAGTTTCAATTTGCTGGTGCTTCAATGACACCATTGCTGTAAAGTAGTATCTTACACGTTTATTGGGTATATACGAATTGGATATGTACAAGTTGTATCTGAAAATTTTAAATCTTAACAGTTGAAAGTGTGGAGCTACTGCAAATTAGATATGCTCATATGCATAAGCACCTTTTACTTTTTAATTGCAATGAAAGAGAACTTCTTAGTCTGATATTATAAACTCCATTACAAAATGGTGTCTTTTCTTAGGATACAGATCTATTATCTGTTCCCTTTTTATTATTAATTCTTGCATTTTGATTCATTTTATAAGTGTTTTAACCATTTTCTTTCTTGTTTATAATTGGCATCATATTATTTTCTAACGCCATTATCATTTTCAAGGACAATTGATCATGTCATGCATTGATTATTCATAATCTATATGGATGCTTCGCGGCTTTTCAGACCTTGCTATCTTCTCTATTCTTTTGTTGTCCTCATTATTCTTGAGTCTTCAGCTTATTATGAAGCGAGAATAAGCATCATATCAAGCAAATGACAATCCTTAATGTAAATCGTAATCTAGCAACTTCATCAGACTGTCAGCTGTTAGGGCTTTTGCTCTTATCCCCTTGAATGTCAATTTATTTCAACCATCCATGCACTAGATTTAATCATCATCACATGCTTATGGTTAAAGTATTAAAAGTGTATTAAAAGAAAGCATTTTACAGGTTTTGATGCCATGAACTTTTTTTTAGGCAGACTTTCAGCCAAAATCAGCATTTACAGTAAAGTACTCAAGGATCAAAGTTATTGTACTGTAGTTCCTAGAAACCGAAGACCAGAAGTCTTTGAACTACTGTGTTAAGTAACTTACTGGCTGAATAGAATGTATCTGTAATGGGACAGATGTGATGGTGGCAAATCTCATTGACCAATTTGAAGAGTTGAGAATTGGTACTTGAGAGTCATAAGAGTCATGGCTGTTGCTACCAGACTGGAGCTACTCAATGGATTCTTAGTTAGTTCAGAAATCACCAAGATTTGCTTGGAAAAAAGGCATTATTGACTGTTTTATTTGAGCAGGCTGGATTTCATATTAATTTTATTACTCTGCTCGAAAGTTGGAACCTTAGAAGTCGGGAATTTTCAGATTGGCCTTTTGTATCAGAAAAAGGCTATGAGCTATTATTTTATGAAATAGGGAAGGGCTAGAGTCATAAAAGTTGAAGATGATCTTCAAACCCCGTTAGAACTGTTCTTTTTGGTAATCAATGTTATCCATTAAAGGCCATAAACCATTGGCAGGGGCTATCTTGACCTTTCTTAGGATTCTCATCCATGCTTCCTAGTCCTCTACTCATCTTGGCTTGTCCTGAAAACCAAATTCAAGCAGCTCCACGCTTCGACCTTTTATGCTAAAGTAAAATTCCATTTGGGGTTAGTTTTGGTCAGTTTTCCCCCGACTTGGCAACTCCTGAGCTTTCTTTGATGTACATGCTACAAATTTGTGCCATAATCCATTTTCACGTTCAGATAGAGATCCAAAATTAGAGCACTTCCATGTAGTAGCTATATTTTATGAAATTTGTAACTTGAGTGCATGCAAATACTAATGATTGTTTTTTGATTTTACAATGCATGTTAATTATTCTCAGTTTAGCTTAAAATCTGGTGTGCTCTTGCATGCTGCAGCATGTACTGAGAATGTAGTTCCCCGACTCAAAATCTTGAAACCTTTTTTTTTCTTTTTCTTTTTTTTTCGCTGAAGGCTTTGCATGTTGAAACTTGAGATTTCATGCCCGACTTTTCTGTGTTTTTTCAACTGATTATGTGACATTTTAGAGGAATGTGGATCTTTTTGATTGGTTTCTCCTTTTGTTTTGATTTTTAACTGCCTCTTGCTTCTCTTTTGCAGCCAAAGAAAGCAGTAGAAAGAAGTCAATGATCAATTTCCTCTCTGTTTTGTGTTGGATGGATTGGTATCCTTGGATGATGGTTTCCCCCTAAATCTGTCTTGCGATGTTCTACTGATGTAGTTGAGGCCTTTCCTCCGTGCCAAAATGGATGGAACCATGGTTTTTTACCATTAAATTTATAAAAATGATGTTGGAATTGCATATAGGCTTGACATTGAAACCTATGTAATCCGGACCATTTGATGTAGTTTGTTTTGTTAGATTTCGAAGTCTGGCAGTTCCGTGAATAGAGCAGCTGGGTTCATCCAACTTCGGAGATCCTCATTCTTTGCAGTTAAATTCATGGATCTGGTCTCTTTATGCCCATCTGCATATGCTTATTCTAATTGTGTGCTTTGATATTTGCAACAGAAGCATCATACTGATTTCATGATTTAAGATGAGGGTAAATGCTCCTTTTTAATTGGAAGCTTAAAAAAATAGGAATCAATTCTTACTTCTCATTCAGCGTTTGGTTCCTGTTTTTGGAGAGAGAAAGTAGGGGGGAAGCTGTAAAAATGTCAGCTTTTTGGCAGTTTTCTCCCATTTTACAGCTCCAAAAAATCAATCCAAACGGGCCCTTGGTGAGAATCGACACTCGCAATAAGTTGGTGTGTCAATAAGTTGGTAGGGAATGTGAACTCAAATAGACTTGTTTGCATATTTGTTACTCAAACTAAAAATAAAAAAGATTGTGGCTCTTGCTTCATCTCTAATCGCATGCAAACTAAATATGAAAAATGAAAATTAGCATCTCATTCTCACACTTATCCCATTTCATTCCATTCTCACTTGAACTGAATCCCCCATACTAGACGAGGCGTAAGAGAGAGAATAAGAAATGAACGCATTCATTCATAGGGAGTTAGAAGTTTCGCATTCATTCATAGGGAGTTAGAAGTTTTATTTATGATCAATTGAACGCATTCATAGGGAGTTAGAAGTTCTATTTATGATCAATTGAGAGAATTATCTGAGATGGTTAAGTAATATGTCTGTGCACCAATTAAGAAAAGTGATAAAAATTAATTGTAGAAAAGAGGAATAGATCTAGGTTTGAGGAAGAACTTGGCATGAAAATGTTTTAGAATGATATAATATGATCATGTTAATGGAGGAGATAACCCTCAATAGGACTGACTCCAAAAGTAGGACATATAAGCGGCCTTGGAAATTTAAGATAAAGGTTTTGTCGTTGTTATTTAGTGAGAGTGTTGGATATGTATTAGATGGATTGTTTATACACAAACGAAAATATGAATTGTTGGTTTAACATAAGTTTCACACTAGAGAACATATTTGAAAATAAATAGAATTACATTTTTAGTATTATTTTTCGTTTCTTCTAGTAATTAAAACAAATAACCATCACATGTGGATTGTTCTCATACGTTCAAGAGGTAGTAAAATACCCAAATAACCATCACATTTTCAGTATTATTCTTGTTTTTCAAAGCTCCACAATCATATAATAATTAATATAGTTATCTGTTCAAACCAGGAAAGAAGAGAGCAAGAACATAGGCATGAGGCCATCTCCAACCGGCCTCGAAAATGACAAAATCTTTAAATTTGGAGAGTGGAACCTCTCGAGCGACTCTCCAAATTTGGTGATCTCCTAATTTCACCCTCCAAATTTGGAGGGTGAATAGAAAATTTGGAGTCTCTCTCCAAAATACTATTCATATTTTATTAATTACAACTTTGCCACTTTTAACTATTTAATTTCTTAAAAATTACCACTTTGCCATCATTCTTAGTAATTTAAATTAGATATTTAATTTCAAATAAATATAGTTAAAAATTATTAATCTAATATTTAAAATCATTATATATTTGGAAAGTTCTCGTTGAGATCTTTAAAATGAAATTAAGATTAATTTATTTTAGTATTATTATAAAATTATTAATGTTTAAATTAAATAAATAAATAGCAGACATAAAATTTTAAATACGGGGATCTATTTAACTTGCCCCATAAGAAAATACAAGCATAAATTACAATATTTAAATTATAATATTTTCTTTCTTGTTCTATCGATGTATGCTTTGTCCCTGTTATTTCAGATTTTATTTTTTTAATATGTTGTATTGCATTATTAATATTGAGTTCATTTTAAAGCTTTCATCGACAACTTTATAATGTTATAATTTTTTTTCTAAATAAATTATTAAAAATAAAATTATTAATGTAAACTATATCCAACATTATTAATTTATATGACTTTTTTGACAAAAAATAAATAAGAAGGAAAACATTTGGAGAGTGTGGGTTGGAGCAACTCTCCAAATTCCACCCTCCAAATTAGAATATTCCTAGAATATTCTAATTTGGAGGGTGAAATTTGGAGGGCATGATTGGAGATGCTCTGATAGCCAAACAACGTACTGCATCGCATAAAAGAAGCCACCCCGCCTCAAGCAGCCAGCCAAGGGTCCAAGTTTTGTCTTGCGCAGTCAGCCTTTCAGATTTTAAGCTCCAAGAGGCTTAAGAAACTTTATGCACATTAAAGCAATTGTATCAGGTCAGTACCATCTGAAAGCATTTATTTTGTTGGGATAAAATAAGGAATCAAATCTGTTTAATGACATAGATGCGGTAATGATGAGTATTAACATTCACTTTTAGTAACCAGCTCATGAAAAATAAATTTGAAGATTTTGAAATTAAAAATTTTCATAGGTTATTTTGATTTCTTATGATAATTAATTCGCTGCATGTCAAAATCTTATATATTTTGATTTTCGCGGATTGAAGTGGTAGGTGTGGATTTAAGATTGTGGAAAAAATTGTGGAGTGTGTCAAAATCTTAGGCTTCATTTGAATACCATTGTATTTTTCTTGTTTTCATGGTGTTTTTATCAAAAATAAAATACAATGCGTTTGGAAAAGATGGTGTTTTCTGCGCTAAATCATCCTCAAACTAAAAACACAACACTTATTTTAAAACACATTTTCGGTATTTTCTTTGTTACGTTTTTGTAAAAAAACATCATGGTGTTTTCTTTGTTACGTTTTTGTAAAAAAACATCATGGTGTTGTGTTTTCCCTTAAAACGTTTTTAAAACACCATGTTAAATATTTTTGGTCAACACTAGTTTGACCCATTACAACATTAGTATTAAACATATTATTAATATATCAATTAAAGAAAATATATTATAAATAAAATATTATAATATTTAGTTTACATTATTATAGTATTAGAAGTATGGTTTTGAGTTTTCAAGTTTTAATATGAAATAATTGAATATAATTAGAAAACATATTTTTGTTTCATACATACATGCATAGATATGATTTCATCAAAATCAATTTTATTTAGTTCAATGAAATCATATTTTAGTACATTATATGTGTATTTGGATAAAATACTATATTCATTGTTTATAGACTTCATAACGAAAGTTTACATCTTTCTTCAAGTCTATAAAATCATTTTGTATTTTTTCAAAACATGGTTAAGCTAAAATGTCAAAACTCATTATGTTTACATTTTCATGTTTTGGACTATTTTGCAAAATGATGATATTTTTCATTTGGGAGGTCCTTTTGAAAAACAAGTTTTTCTAGCATGTGTATCATCATGTCTACAATCATTTTCCAAAGTTTTATATTTTTCTGAATTTATTTGATATTTTAAATAGAGTTTTAAAGTCAGAAAAACAGTTTTCAAAACTGAAATTTCATATGTCATTTTGCGGTCAACCGCCACGGTCGACCGCCCCTGAGTCCAGAGACTCAGGAAGTTTTTTTGAGGCTCCCCCCCCCCCCCCCCCCCCCATCATATGTCAGTTTGCGGTCACCCGCCACGGTCGACCGCCCCTGAGTCCAGAGACTCAGGAAGTTTTTTTGAGGCTCGCGGTCGACCATGATGGTCGACCGGATGTTCTCGCGATCGACCGCCACGGTCGACCGAATGTTTTTCCAGAGCCCAGTTTTGCCTTTTTGTCGCTCGTGGTCGACCGCGAGTTTTTCACGGTCGACCGCCGATCACCCAACGGCTATTTTTGGTACAGAATCATATTTCTGATTCTTTGGATAAACCCCTCAAACCCCTTCTACCAGAGGTAACCCAATGGAAAGTTTTAAATAAGTTTAAAGGAGTTTTAACAAGGGTTTTAGTTGGGTTTAAAGTTTGTTTGGTTTGTGAAGATTGTTTTACAAGTGGAGAAGGTCATTTACATTGATTGAGCCTCATTTTAATCCACCTCTCCATCTTGTTTTTCAGAGAAGAATTTTTAAACTCTATTTCTAGCTATTTATTGTTTTGTTCATAATTTCTATATGCTAGAATTTATTTTATTATTATATCATACATTGTTAACATATTAAATACTAGTATTTAATATGTTATTATATAAGATAATTTCTTTATTATATTTTTATATTATTTAATAAATATTACTAATATATTAGATTAATTATAATATAGTATAGTATAATAAACATGTTAATAATAACTCTATGTTAATTACATTTTATATATTATGTTAGATATTATATTAACACATTCTCAAACTCAAAACCAAAACACCAAACTTAAAACACCACACAACCATTGAGCTTATTGTATTTGCATACATTGTATAATTAGGTTGTGGGGAGTTGTAACAATTGAGGGTGAGCTTAATTGAGTTCTCATCTATTGTAGAGAACAACTATTATTGTATTCGTGCTTAATTATGAGATTCACTTTGTAATACACTTGTATACCGAGAGAAGTATGTGGTGTAAGTCGGGATCATCCCAAGAGGAGTAGCGTCGATTGACGAACCTAGGGAGAGGTTGTATTCGAGCACTTGTGGGAGACACGTCTAGGTCCAACACTTGAGAAATTGTAGAATGGGATTGCAAGAGTGTTGATTGTAAAGTTTTCGGTTAGCTAGAAAACCAAGTGTGAGGTGTAAACGTTATTCGGGTGAACGTAGAAAATCCGGTTGTAATAGTGGATTTCTCCCTGGGAGTGCGGAGCGGAGACGTAGGACGGAAAGTCCGAACTCCGTGATCATATCGTGTGTTTGAGTTTGCTTTGACGCACTTCTCTTATGTTTATATTTCTTTTAGGTGTTTTGAAGCAAGTGTTGTGTTTTTAGTTTGAGGATAATTTAGCTCAAAAAACACAATGGTTTTCAAACGCATGGTGTTTTGTTTTTGGCAAAAACACCATAGAAACACATAAAACACAATGGTATCCAAACGGTTGTTGTTTTGGTTTTAAGTTCGAGGAGGTGTTAATATAATATCTAACGTAATTAATATATTAAATATAATTCATATATAGTTACCATTGACATGCTTATTATATTATATTAAATGATAATATATTATATTATACTATATTATAGTTCATTTAATATATTACTAATATTTATTAAATAATATAAAATATATTAATAAGTAGAATATCTTATATAATAATATAATAACATATAAATACTAATATTTAATATCTCGATAATATATTATATGATCATATAGTTAAATTAATATAATAATAAACAATAATAAAATATAAATAAGTTAATAAAAACCAAAGAAAAAGTCATTGATAACAAATAGTAATATAATAATATACTATACAATATTATAATCACTGTATTATTATCAAATTTTTAACAAATAGAAATTAATAACTACAAAATAGTATGTAATGGTAACATATTTAATAATAATAACAGCAATAGAATAATCATGTGATAGTAGTATATTATATAGCATATATTACATAGTAAATGTAATATAATATAAAAATTAATATATTACATAATAAATCTTATGTTTATATTTCTTGTCGCCATTGTCCATTGCTCATTATTTATATCATCCACTATCTTGTTTATTATTTTGTTTACCCTTATGTATATTACTTATCCTATCTCACATATCTTGTTGTATTTTATACTTGCTAGGATAACTTGTTGATTAGTTTTAATTGGCATAAATCGGATTAGATTAGCATAAGACCCTAATCACCTCCCCTCTAGAGTCTAACAGCTTGTACTAATGGTATATCGACGCACTATCCCAAGTAGTACTGAGCAGTGCTCATCAACGATATCTATACATGTATATAATGTTTAAATAACCTATATCCCAAGTGTGGTTGAAAGCAATACCTGTAATACTCCATGATATCTGTGTGTGTGCTATAACACTATTCATGTATGCTTATGATTGTACGTGTGTCATCGTGTGGCTCGAACCTCGCACTTAAGATCAAATGATGAAAAAACAACCACTAAAAAACAAAGAGAACATAGGTCGGTTGGCTGCCCTTAGGGCGTCGGTCGACCGAAAACAACCGTGCACACAATATGCACGCTCAGGGCCTCACCGGTCGACCGGCTTGTCTTGGTCGGTCGACCAGCCAGAGCTAAAAACACAAGTTTAGGTTTCTGATGTTTCGTATTTGATAACTTTATTTAAAAACTTATTTTTATCAACATGAGGCATATAACAAGATTAAATCTTTTATAATTACTTAACAGGAATTAACTCATCATGATATAAACACTTGAATTAAACTAATTAGGGTTTAACATTAAAATAATTTATTAATACTAAAATAATTTATTGCTAGCAAATGTTAATGTAATAATAATATTATTATTAATAATATAACAATATTTACTTTTATAATAAATTATTAATATACTATTAAAGTAATTATTTATAAACTCTAACATATTAGAAACTATAATATGTTATAGAATGTTGAAATATTTAAAATATATCAATTTGTTAGTTATATACTAGTAATAACATAATAAAAATAAAAATAATATAATTATATTTTATTAATAATACTATAATATTATATTAAATAATGTTAATTAAAAATAATTACTTAACAGGAATTAACTCATCATGATATAAACACTTGAATTAAACTAATTAGGGTTTAACATTCTAATTAATCAAAATATCTCAAATAACCTAATTTATAAATATGGTTAAGTAAACATGATAAACTCTAAACAATGAACAGATATAAGTTCGTTTAAACATGCTCACATCACTTAGGTATCATCAACCTAGAGTTAAGACCTCTTTAATTAGCAAAAAAACTCAAATAATTATTAAACTAGGGTTTAAACATGATTAACAAGTTAAAAACAAAATTAAATACAACCCTAATGATCATGATCATCAACCTAATATAAACAACAACTAAAACTATAGATTTTCACATTGGTTTAAAGATTAACATCATAAACTAAGATTTTAAAATATTGGGCTTAGTTTAAACGTCGTGTTGAACTCCTGAACACATGTATACAAGATCCCTCTTCACCAAAGTCACAAAATCCCGCATTCCTCTCAACAAACGTCTCAAGAACACTCCCAAATCTCACAAATTTTGATTAGGGTTTGAGAAAGAGGAAAAGAGGCTTCTAGGGTTTGGAATACTAATGAAAAGATATATTTTTTGTGAAAGAGGCAATATGTGGAAAAACCAAGTGGAAAAAGTAATCAAACTTGCTACATACCTCTTCAAAAACGCGTTGCTACAGTATCTTGCGGGCCCCACACATTCATCTTACAAAATTTTGAAAATAACTACCAAAATGTTAAATGCAAAACTCTTCAAACCATCTGTTCAAAAGAGCGGCAATCTGAAAAAAAACTTTAAACACAAAAAGAAAATAATTGGCAATCTGTGAAAAGAACATTATTCAAAGTTGCTTGAATAAATCTTCAAACCAATCGTTGCTACAGTGTTTTGTAGGCCTCACACAAGCCACTTGCAAAATTCTGCAGTTGACACCTCATGTACATATAAATGGTTAACCAAAAAAACAAAAGAGGCAATACGTGGAAAAACCAAGTGGAAAAAATAATCAAACTTGCTACGTACCTCTTCAAAAACAGGTGTTGCTATAGTGTATTGCGGGCCCTACACATTCAGCTTACAAAATTTTGAAAATACCCACCAAAATGTTGAATGCAAAACTCTTCAAACCATATGAAACAACAACTAAAACTATAGATTTTCACATTGGTTTAAAGATTAACATCATAAACTAAGATTTTAAAATATTGGGCTTAGTTTAAACGTCGTGTTGAACTCCTGAACACATGTATACAAGATCCCTCTTCACCAAAGTCACAAAATCCCGCATTCCTCTCAACAAACGTCTCAAGAACACTCCCAAATCTCACAAATTTTGATTAGGGTTTGAGAAAGAGGAAAAGAGGCTTCTAGGGTTTGGAATACTAATGAAAAGATATATTTTTTGTGTGTAAACATATATATATATATAACTGCAAACCCGAATCAAAAAGCCCAAAACCGAAACAGGAAACCTAGTCAGACTAGAAAAATAGTCTTTGGTATTTTGGTTGTAATGTTCACATACAACCTCAGAATGATGTGATTTAAGATGTGTTGGAAAGATAATGAAGATACCTATAAATTTTATCTTTTGAGTTTTTCCATATTCGAATTGCATTAGTGTGTAACGCATATATACTCTTAACTAGTCATTTTTCTAGATTTCTTCTTTGTGCATGTTTAACCTTTGTATGCTCTCATATATACTCTTAATTGATCAAAAAATAATTATTAGCATAATCATTCATCTATAAATGATATTCATCATAATTAGAGCTTATTTATCAATATAATTCACACTATTTTCTAAAATTCACGGGGTTTTACATTCACCCCCTTAAAAGAATTTCGTCCTCGAAATTCTGCAATCGTATCTTAGAGATTACTAATATGAGAAAAGCATGATGAGAGAATAATCCAGATAAGGAAACCCTTCCATACACACCTCGTACCATTAATCCCCATATATGATACATAAGCGATATTTACACTTAACAATTTAGAATACAAATACTCTCACTTAACCCCTAACTAAACGGAACTAGTACGTTGGGCAAAAAATCCAAATAAGGAACCCCCATGTATATACCATATGTTTTGAATGATTAGGAGATATGTGTTAATACCCCCATTCTAGCGTTAAATATAAATATGACTATAAAAAATAATCATAAATACATGCAATTTATAACCAATTATTTTACCTGCTCAAACAGGTGCGGGTGGTCACGACGCATATCTTGTTCGCGCTCCCAAGAAGCTTCCTTAGTTCCTTTCCGGTTCCATTGAAGTTTAACTAAAGGTATCACTATGTTTCTAAGTCTTTTGTCCTCCTTGGCAAGAATACGAACTGGGATCTCAATAGTGGTCAAATCATTATGAAGCTCAATCTCTGGTGCGTCCAATACTCGCTGCTGCTCCTCATCTCATAAATGCTTCTTGAGCATCGAAACATGGAAAACATTGTGTATGCTCGACATCGATGCTGGAAGATCTAGCTGATACAAAATGGCTTCAATGTGCTTAACAATCCTAAACGGACCAATATACCTCGGGGTAAGCTTTCCCCATCTTCCAAATCACTAAACTCCCTTCATCGGTGATACTTTTAATAAAACATAGTCCTCAACCAAGAACTCTAGCATTCGCCGCCTCTGATCTGCGTAGCTCTTCTGTCGACCCTGCGCTGTAAGAATACGTTCTCGAATTAGTGCTACCTTCCCTATAGTCTGTCTCACAAGCTCTGGTCCAAGCAATAAGCTATCCTCTGATTCTGCCAACTAATAGGTGATCTACATGGCCTTCCGTATAACACTCATACGGTGCCATACCTATGGTCACTTGATAACTATTGTTATAAGCGAACTCAATCAATGGAATGAGATCCTCCTAACTACCCTGGAAATTAATAATACATGCCCGCAACATGTCTTCCAACATTTAGTTAACTCTTTTTATCTGCCCATCCGTTTGCAGGTAGAACACACTAGAATATTGTAATTGGCTAGCGAACGAGTTCTGGATGCTCCTCCAGAAATGTGACGTGAAAACCGAGTCTTGATCTGATACAATCGTCTCTAGAACTCCATGTAGTCTCACGATCTCCTGGATGAATATCCTCGCTTAAGTCTCTATCGTGTATATCATCTTCACTGGTATGAAATGTGCTGACTTCATCAATTGATCAACTATCACCCAAATGGAATCTTTCCCCTTTGTCGACCTCGGCAATCCTATAATAAAATCCATAGAAATATCTGCCTACTTCTACTCCGGAATGGATAAAAGTTGTAGGGTTCCTATGGGTCTCTGATGTTCTGTCTTCACTTACTGGCAAGTAAAACACTTAGCCACATATTTCGCAATATCCCTACGCATGTCGTTCCACCAAAATTGTCTCTTTAGGTCTTTATACATTTTACTTGAGCCTGGCTGCATTGTGTACCTGATACGATGCGCCTAATCAATTAAGTCTTTATTTAGCTATAGATTACTTGGTATCACTAATCGACCCTTCATTCTAAGTTCTCCATCTGCTCTAATGGTCTAATCAGATTTTGGCACTTTGAAAATCTCATCCTTTCGGGTTTGAATCCAAGAGTCCTCTAGCTGTGCTCTGACCACCCTATAAGTTCAAGATGGTTGCACGGACAAAGCTCCCAAAAATGTGTTGTTCCCACCAATCTCTGGCCTAAAATCAAACTAGTAAGGGTGTGAAGGTCTTGATGCAATAAGCACCTCAAAGAAGAAATCCGATGTCGACGCTTATTGCTCAACACATCCGCTACGATGTTCACATTTCCTCGATGGTACTAAATTACTAACTCATAATCTTTAATAAACTCGACCCATCGTCACTGTCTCTAGTTGAGTTTCTTCTAAGAAAAGATGTACTTTAGGCTCTGGTGATCCATGAATAGCTCAAACTGCACTCCATAAAGATAGTGTCTCTATGTCTTTAGTACGAAGACCAATGCTGCTAGCTCCAAGTCATGTGTGGGATAGTTCTACTCATGCATCCTCAACTACCTCGAAATGTAAGTCACAACTCTCTAGATCTGCATCAAAATACCTCCTAGACCCGATAATGATGCATCCGTGTAGGCGACAAAGGTCTTATCATTGCTCGGGATAATCAATACCGACGTTGTAGTCAACTTAGCCTTCAAGGTCTCAAAAGTTTACTAGCACTCTATGTTCCAAAAAAACTATACACACTTCTTCGTAAGGTATGTAAGTGGCGTCACAATCATCGAGAAGTCATGAATTAATTTCCTACAATAGCCGGCCAAATCTAAGAAGCTACGAATCTCTGTAACGGTCTTCGATGGCTCCTAATCAAGTATTGCCTCAACTTTCACTGGATCTACTGTAATGCCCTCCTTACTGATGACGTGGCCCAAAAATCTGACCTTAGATTAGCTAAAATTCGTACTTGTTGAACTTAGCATACAACTGATGCTCCCGTAAAGTCTGCAATGCTAATCGAAGATGCTGCTCATGCTCTACCTCTAATCTCGAATGGATAAGGATGTCATCAATGAATACGATCATGAACTGGTTCAAATATGGACAGAAAACCTAGTTCATCAAATCCATGAATATCGTGGGTGTATTTGTCAGCCCAAATAGCATGACAATAAACTCAAAAGACCTATATCAAGTCAGAAAGGTGCTTTTTGGAATATACATCTCCCGAACTCGCAACTGATGATAGCCAGAACGAAGATTAATTTTTGGGAAGTACTGTGCTCCCTACAGCTCGTTGAATAAGTCATCAATCCTTGGTTGTGGATACTTGTTCTGGATAGTGACATTATTTAACTCACGATAATCTACACATAAGCGCATACTACCGTCCTTCTTCTTCATGAAGAGAGCTGGTGCTCCCCACGGAGAGTGACTCTAGCGAATGAAACCATGAGACAAAAGCTCATCCAGCTGAGTCTATAGCTCCCTCACCTCAGCAGGTGCCATACGGTAGGATGCTCGGGATATCGGTACTGTGCCTGGCTGTAACTCGATGCAGAACTCAATCTCTCTCATAGGAGGTAACCCATGTATGTCCTGAAAGACATCCTGATACTCTGAGAGGACTCTAGTCTCGCATAAATCGGCACTCTTATCCCTCAGCATCACCTTCCCGATGTACGCCAGGAATAACTCTGCAAACTGGTTGCCCTATGAGATTGCTACAATCAATTTAGACCCATCGGACGCTCATAATCTGATTATTTTAGCAAAACAGTTGATACTGACATGGTAGGATGATAGCCAATCCATACCGAGAATGACGTCGATATCTGACATCCACAAAACAATCAAATCAATGGTTAACTCAGACTCATCTAGACTAATAACACATCTCCTACAGATACTCTCTAATAGGGATACCTCACCTAAAGGAGTAGAGACTGATAATGGTACATCTAAGGAATGTCCTACAAGCTGAAGTCTATCCATGAAGGTATGAGAAATGAAGGAATGCGAAGCTCCTGAATCGAACAAGATTCGAGCTGGGAAGAGTTCACTAAGAAAGTAACTTCCACTATGGCTCCACTCGTACCATGGTCGCGTGGTACGACTGTATAAACTCTGCCAGTGACTAAAGACTATGGTGCTGAAGGCTGTGGAACATATGGGACTACCTGTCCCTGAGAAATCTCCTGGATGCCGTGTATCTGGCCTGCTGGCCCCTCAAACCTTAGAATTGTCAGTGGTGCCTCGATCCTCTACTACTGGCCATAACCGCGGCCCTGCGACTGCTGACCCTGACCATGGTTCTGTTGTCCATGTCCACATCCCTGCTGTTGGCCCTGGCCTCTGCCCTACTGGCCTCTGCCTTGCTGGCCTCTTGCTGGTACGCTACGACAATTCTTCGCCCTATGACCGATCTTGTTGTAGTTGTAACATGCACCTTGAATCCTGCGCTACTATAACGTTCTAGAATCATATTGTGACCCCTTCTTAGAAGGTGATAATCATATTTTATTATAATTTTATACCCTCATTATCTATTTTTTATGAATAAATATACCACTAATCATTGTTTTGATCTTTTAATTGCAGGTTAATGAAGAATAAATCTCAAACTCTTATCTCTCAACAAAGGCCCCTTGATTTAACACCAAGCCTAAAGGCAAAAGCAAAAGAATGAAGCTCATGAAGCCAAATAATTTCTTTCAATATTTAATGAAGCATTAAAGCCCAAAATGTTAAGAAAATGTCCAAAAATCTAAGCCCAAAAGCCTAAGAAAAATAAATATCAAGGAACAAATGAAGAAGTTTTGTGAAAAAGGAAACAAATCATGCAATCTGGATATCTCGGTAATGTGAAGTTTTGTGAAAAAGGAAACAAATCATGCAATCTGGATATCTCGGTAATGTTTGGTATTTTGGCCATATCTCTCTCAACAAATCATGCAATCTGGATATCTCGGTAATGTTTGGTATTTTGGCCATATCTCTCTCGTATCAACTCGAAATTGGCTGAATAAACATTCTCTGAAAAGCTAAGAACAAGATCTACAACTTTTGTATTTATGACATCTCTGAAATCGGAACATATCATGGACAAATATTCGTATAAAAAGCACGATCTGAATTTCTATGTTGGAGAAGTAATTATGGGAAGAATTTGAAGGTTAATGAAGAATAAAGCTCAAGATCTTTTCTTTCAGCAAAAGCTCATTGAATTAGTGAAGAAAACAAGCAAAAGGCCCAAGAATTCAAGCCCAAAATCTCAAATGCTAAAAATAATTTCTTAGGGCTTAAGTCTTCATCCAAGGGCTCTCATTCATTGTTGTTTACTATAAATAGGGGTAGAGAGTGAGGGGTTGAGGGTGTGAAATTTTTTGTAACTCCTTTTGAAGAGAAGGGCTACTCTTAATTGAGAAGGCCTTCCAAATTTGTAACTTTTTATTATAATTAATAATAATAATTTTTTTACCACTTTAAATATTTCTTCTCTTTGTTGGATGATGAAGATGGAGATGAAGAATTGTTTAGAGGTTTGCATTTCTTTTTTATTTCTCTTTTAATTTTTTTTATTGCTTATTAGTTTAGATTTATTTCTATGCTTATAGTTAGATTTTGTTTTTTGTTAAATAGCCAAGAGGCTAGAACCCTCTTGCCTTAGATTTATTTCATACTTATAGAGTAGATTTATTTTCTTACATTTAATTCTTGCAATTTATTCTGTAGTTTAGATTTTGTAATTTCTTTTGTAGTTAGATTTTAATTTCTTGCACTATTCACCTTGAGGCTAGAACCCTCTTGGGTTTAGTTTTTCTTTTTGTTTATTTTTATTTTGTTTGATTCACCTTTAGGCTAGAACTCTCTAGGGAATCACCCTTTTCTAAGAAGTGGATTCAATTTTAGATTCCCCATATCTATAATTGAATCCACCATCTTTAATTTCTTGCATTTTCTTTTATTCTTGAATTTTATTTTCGATTTGTTTCTAAATTTTATTCATTCTTCTTTCTTTCCTTATTGATCACATTTATTCTCAAACACATTGATATACACACTATCATTCTCAATATCTCTCCACAATCATATTCACTCATCATTCCTATTTGTCACGCACACAACATAAGAACCAATTTTATAAAAACACCTTCCTTGTGGGATCAATATCTTTATACTATAACTTGACATGGTTGTGCACTTGCAACCTTTTTGGTACATGTTTATGCCGCATCAAGTTTTTAGCGCCGTTGTCGGGGATGGTGCTTAAGTAGGTTTTAATTATTTTGGTTCTTTAACTTGTTTGTTTATTGTGAAGGAAACGCTTGGACTCGCGGATTGGAGAACTTGGACTTGAAGATTTGCTTTCGGGTAAGTCTTCTTTCTAGCATTTTCAATTCCACCCCTTGTAGTTAGCTTCCCAATTAGAGACAATTAGGATAAAAAAAATTATTTTTGTTGACCATAATAAAATCCATCTTTCACTTGAACATTAAATAACAAGATAATAAACTCAAACAATGTTCCCCCTTCTCATAGTTATTTGATTGTTAACCCTAATAAAAAAAATATAAAGATTTTTTTTATCCTTTTTAGTCGCTTTTAATTTCTAGGGTTGCATTTCATATAGTGTAGGAATTCACCAAAGTGATTGTAGCACTTGATTTGGCACACACTTAAAACATTCTTAAGGGCAAAACCCCTAATCATTGATTTGGCACACACTTAAAACATTCTTAAGGGCAAAACCCCTAATCAAGATAAGGTAAGGGATTTTATTACCCTTTCCATAGCCCATAAATCACTAATTCCTCACTTCACAAATCCAAGCCTTCTAAAACTCATTAGACGTTGGCCTCTAAGGACACGAGCTCAATAAGAAACAAGAAATCCTTAAGTGAACCGGTTTAAGTTTTCTCAGATTAGTTGATGTCTAAGGCAAGGTTTAGGGGTTGCGTAAAGCACTCCGCAAGGAATAAGGTACTTAATTGATCTTTGATCACCCTCTAGTACTATCCTTACCTGGCTAACTACCTGGGTAAAACTTTAATCTTTTCACTATAGGAGTTTTTGGTTAGGAGCTGGTCTAGTTGAGTTAGGCTAACCCTAGAATTAGAGTAATTGAAAAGTGATTGCTTTGATTTGTTTTAGTTAGGATTTTTCTTTTTCTTCTCATAAAAAAAACTAATTCTAATTTTCTTTCTTTCCTTAAAATGAAGATGCGGTTAAGCTTAGATTTATTCCATTTGCTCTTAAGGATAAAGCTAAAAAATGGCTGTACAGCTTACCAACAAATTCCATCTCAACTTGGGATGAATTTGTCACCGTTTTTCTTAAGAAATTTTTTCCTATTCATAAAACGGTAAAGCTTAGGAACAGCATTCAAAACTTTAAAATTATCCCGGGAGAACCTTTTTGGAAGTATTTTGACCGATTTAAAGATCTTCTCATCCAATGTCCTCATCACGGTTTAGAGAAATGGCGATTGTGCCAAATAATTTATGAGGGATTAGATTATTCTGCAAAAACTTCCTTAGAATCAATGTGCCATGGGGATTTTATGAGGAAAAATGTTGATGAAGCTTGGGAGTTTTTGGAGAGTCTTTCTGAAAAAACAATGCAATGGGAACAGTGCGATGACAGGGTTTCATCAGTTCCCCATTCTAAGTCTAGTGGTCTTTCCTTGGAGTCAAACATTGCTTCTGAAGCGAAGATGGCGACGATTCTACGGAGGTTAGAAGCTTTAGAAGTTAAGGAACGAGCTCCAGCTCAAATAAATCATGTTTCTGCCCAAGGATGTCATAATTGTCAGTTTCCTACCCACGTTTCAGAGGAATGCCCTCTCCTAGGAAACAACAATGCATTAGAACAGATGAATGCTGCATTCCAGCATCCTAGAAATGATCCATTTTCTCCAACCTACAATCCAGGTTGGAGAAATCATCCCAACTTTGCATGGAATCAAGAAAATTCTCCCGGAACTCAAAACTTCACTCCCGCTTCGACCCAACATTTTCCTAGGGGAAACATATTTCCTTTTAATTCTCATCCACAATTTCAACAACCCAATATGCCGTATCAAAATCAGTCTCCTCTTCATCAAGCTGTAATTCAGACTCATCACAATCCAGATAAGGATAAACGTCTCAATGTCTTGGAAAGGGGTTTGGAAACCATAATTAAAGCCTCCACTCAAACCACGAATATGTTGACTCAAACATCTAGCACTCTGAATTCCTTTATGCAATCAACCGGACAAATGCTCAATTCCAACACTCAATCCATAGCTAGATTAGAATCCCAACTTGGTCAACTAGCTAGTGCCATGAGTGAAAGAGAGAAAGGAAAATTTCCAAGTTAACCCGTGGTCAACCCTAAGGACACAGAATGCAATTCATCCTATGAAGCTCAAGTGAATGCAATACATTCACTTCGGTCAGGTAGACAGGTCGATAATCAAGTGAGAACTCCCCCAAGTCAAACTTTTGATCCAGTACAAATTCCTTCTCCTTCTCCTTCTGATGAATCTATTCAACAATCACCCTCCTCAGATGACCAAGAACCTGAACCTAAACCTGAGCCTGCTTTTGATAGGTTTTGACCAGTTGCTCCTTTTCCAGATAGACTCAGGCTTAGGAAACACTCCCCTCAAGAGGAGAAGATCCTAAAAACATTCAAAAAGGTTAAGGTCAATATTCCTCTCTTAGATGTAATTGAACAAATTCCATCTTATACTAAATTCTTAAAAGAATTATGCACTAAGAAGAGGAGAATAAATGTTCCAAAGAAAGTCTTTTTAGCCGCCAATATCAGTGAAATGCTATCAAATCCCATACCTTTGAAATGTAAAGATCCAGGTTTCCCCATCATTTCACGTATCATTGGTAATACTCATATTGATAAGGCACTTTTAGACTTAGGGACCAGTGTTAATTTGCTTCCATATTCAGTCTACCAGCAATTGGGTCTAGGTGTACTGAACCCAACCAAATGCACCTTACAGTTAGCTGATAGATCTGTTAAGGTCCCTATGGGTGAGTTAGAGGATGTTCTGATTAAGGTTGGAGATTTTATTTTTTCAGTAGATTTTGTAGTCTTAGAAACATAGCCTGTTTCCAATCCCAAAGGACAGACACCTGTCATCTCTCTCATCAACTGTAGAACTGGTCAAATAAAGCTGTCCTTTGGGAATTTGACTGCTGATCTCAACATTTTTAATCCAGGGGACCAACCAAATAATCAGCCTCTAGAAATAAATTACATTCAAGAAATATCAGAAGAAGAAGAAGAAGAAGAGTCTGATTTGAGTTTTGAGGAAATTTTTGGTGAGGAGTTAGAAATTTTAGAAATAGCAGATCAGGTCTTTGAGAATAATGAAACTGTGTTAAATATTTGCTGCTTTGAATTAAATTTTGAAGAACTCTTTCTTGATGAACTTAGATTCTTAGAGAATAATCAACAACAGAACTCTACAGAAGAATTGGTTGTTAGAAAACAAAACTTCACAATACAAGAGTCTAAGTTCATTAAGAAATACAAAATGCACGACACCAATAATACCTACCTTACCTTGTTGCATGAATTACTGATAAGGTAGGATCCAATGTAGAATACGAGTTCTTCGTGTTGAACACTTCATTCTACATTATTTGTTTT
This sequence comes from Asparagus officinalis, assembly GCF_001876935.1. Taxonomy (NCBI): domain Eukaryota; kingdom Viridiplantae; phylum Streptophyta; class Magnoliopsida; order Asparagales; family Asparagaceae; genus Asparagus; species Asparagus officinalis. The sequence goes on along the minus strand of NC_033797.1, from coordinate 124,316,396 downwards.
GCTTATTTCAGAATAATAAAAAGAATTTATTTTTCTCTCATTTGAGAGTTTCTTGTTCAGTTGTTAAAAAAATAAAAATAAAAAAAAAAGAAAAAGAAAAAAAAAGAAAAAGAAGAATAAATTTTGATTCCATCCTCCTCAGACCAAAGGTAATTGCAGATTTTTATCAGCCGACCAAATATAAGTACTTCACTTCTTATCTGCTTTACTTTGTGCATCATTGAGTTTACATTAAGGACAATGCAAAATTTAGGTGTGGGGGTGGGAATTAGTTATTTTTTCTCTTTATTTTACATTTTTAGTGCATTTTTGTCATTTTTTTCCTTTTCCTTAAAAAAAATTATAAAAATATAATCACTTGCCAAATTGATAGAGTTATGTAATAATTGATTTATTTGATACATTTTAAATTTTCTAATCTCTAGTTTGTTATTTACTCAAGTTTACCTTTATGATAACTCTAAATAAATTTCTTAAGAAATGATTTTCAAAGTAGTATACTTCACCTAAGCCTTAACTTAGATTTTTATTTAAAATAATGGAATGTATGCATGCTTAGCTTAGAGTTAAAAATAATTTTTCAAAGTATCTTGACTTACATATTTTTCAGAATAAAATTCAAAAGAAGAGTGCGAAAAATGGGCAACAAAAAAAAAACTCTTAAATTCAAGGTGATTCTATCTTATAAAGCCTAAGTTGACCGAGTAATTAAGTCCAATGAGTATTTTTATACTTAATGACATAAACCCAATTGGGTTGGGATCCATTGGCCCAAAACTCGTTAAATGGTCGCTTAGAAAGCCCGTTAAAGTAAAAAAAAATCACCAAGAAAGAAAGACTTAAAAATAATATAAAAAATAATAAAAAATAAAAATACTAATAAATATTTTATATATGTATATATGGTCTTAGAGGACTAGCAAAAGTTTAGGTGTGAGAGTATTTGATAATCATATTTTATTATAATTTTATACCCTCATTATCTATTTTTTATGAATAAATATACCACTAATTATTATTTTTATCTTTTAATTATAGGTTAATAAAGAATAAATCTCAAACTCTTATCTCTCAATAAAGGCCCCTTGATTTAACACCAAAGCCCAAAGCCAAAAGCTAAAGAATGAAGCTCATGAAGCCAAATAATTTCTTTCAATATTTAATGAAGCATTAAAGCCCAAAATGTCAAGAAAATGTCTAAAAGTCTAAGCCCAAAAGCCCAAGAAAAATAAATATACCATCAAGAAATAAATGAAGAAGTTTTGTGAAAAAGGAAACAAATCATGCAATCTGGATATCTCGGTACTATTTGGTATTTTGGCCATATCTCTCTCGTATCAACTCGGAATTGGCTGAATAAACATTCTCTGGAAAGCTAAGAACGAGATCTACAACTTTTGTATTTATGATATCTCTGAAATCGGAATATATCATGGACAAATATTCGTACAAAGAAGCATGATCTGAATTTCTATGCTGGAGAAGTAATTATGGGAAGAATTTGAAGGTTAATGAAGAATAAAGCTCAAGATCTCTTCTTTCAGCAAAATCCCATTGAATTAGTGAAGAAAACAAGCAAAAGGTCCAAGAATTCAAGCCCAAAAGCTCAAATGCTAAAAATAATTCCTTAGGGCTTAAGTCTTCATCCAAGGGCTCTCATTCATTATTGTTTACTATAAATAGGGGTAGATAGTGAGGCCGGGGTAAGGGTGTGAAAATTTTTGTAAGTTCTTTTGGAGAGGAGGGCTACTCTTAATTGAGAAGGCATTCCAAATTTGTAACTTTTTGTTACAATTAATAATAATAATTTTTTCACCACTTTAAATATTTCTTCTCTTTGTTGGATGATGAAGATGGAGATGAAGAATTATTTAGAGGTTTGCATTTCTTTTCTTTTTCTCTCTTATTTCTTTTTTTATTGCTTATTAGTTTAGATTTATTTCTACGCTTATAGTTAGATATTATTTTTTTGTTAAATAGCCAAGAGGCTAGAACCCTCTTGCCTTAGATTTATTTCATGCTTATAGAGTAGATTTATTTTCTTGCATTTAATTCTTGCAATTTATTCTGTAGTTTAGATTTTGTAATTTATTTTGTAATTAGATTTTAATTTTTTACACTATTCACCTTGAGGCTAGAACCCTCTTGGGTTTAGTTTTTCTTTTTGTTTATTTTTATTTTGTTTGATTCACCATTAGGCTAGAACCCTCTAGGGAATCACCCTCTTCTAAGAAGTGGGTTCAATTTTAGATTACCCATATCTATAATTGAATCCACCATCTTTAATTTCTTGCATTTTCTTTTATTCTTGAATTTTATTTTTGATTTGTTTCTCAATTTTATTCATTCTTCTTTCTTGCCTTATTGATCACATTTATTCTCAAACACATTGACCTACACACTATCATTCTCATTATCTCTCCACAATCACATTCACTCATCATTCCTATTTGTCACTCACACAACATAAGAACCAATTTTATAAAAACACCTTCCTCGTGGGATCGATATCTTTATACTATAACTTGACACGGTTGTGCACTTGTAACCTTTTTGGTACATGTTTATGCCGCATCAGAAGGTCCTTGCTGCTGGTGATAAAAATCCTTACCCCCTGCTGGGGTTCTCTAAGTCCTGCAGAAAAGATCTCTTGCCCTTGCCCTTATCACCATGCTGTCCTGCCTTAGTACTACCTTCCTTGGTCTTATGAAATATCATAGTCTCTGTTTACTGTGAAATTGAGGCGTCAGCTACCTCTCGAACTAAGTGGAAACTTCTAGAAACGAGGTAACGACGAAGGTTTGGATGAATCCCCATAAGAAACATCAGAGCCTGGCACTCTCCGATCTGCCGCATGCCCTTGAAGTAAAGTAAACTCATAAATCTGCTCTCATAGTCAGCTACGGTTATGTCTCCTTACTCCAGTTTGGATAGCTCTAGCTCTTTCTCAGCCCTTGTCACAGAAGAGATGTACTGCTCATCAAAAAAGTAAACAAAATCTTCCCAAGTGAATACCATTCGGTATTCTGGGGTGAATTGAAGCCCATACCATCCTCCGGCATCACCCTTAAGGCTGAAAGCTTCCAATCTCTGCTTCTGCACTAAATCAATGTCAAGTAGATCAAGAATATTCCTCACGTCTTCCTTCCACTTGTGGGCTACTAGTGAGTCTGATGATCCCTGGAATTCCGATGCCCTTATATTCTAGTACCGTTCAACTAGACAGAGCCAAGTCTCCTGCTCTACGGCTCTGTCGGTAACTTGTGGTGGTGTAATTCCTGGTGTACCCTTTGGGGACTCCCCTGTGATAGGTATAGCTGGAGTAACTGGTGCTGGCACTACTGGTAGGATCTAGTTTTCCACTCGCTCCTCGAGCACTGCTAGCCTAGCTGCTATAGGGGTCATGAGGTTAATTATATACTGCCGAGCTTGCTGCAGCTCAGGTAGAGCTTGCTGCTGCTCGGGTAGAGCCTGCTGCTGCTCAGGCTCTGGCACATCCTTCCTAACTCTCTGTGTACAGGATCCTCTCCATCCACGTCCCCATCTGGCCATCTATACATTTTAGGAAGAGAGTTTATAAGACACAGTAATGAGACCTCAGGTAAAAAGGCATAAATATAACTCATAACAATAAGAAATACGTATCACATATCTTTCACGTAAATACTCTATAATCAAAGTACAATAGTTGTCATAAAAAAACTTTTTGAAATTTTTGAGATATACATAATACGTCCTCACTCATTCTAGGAATTCCTAGCGGACTCTATACATGAATTCGAAAAAACTCTATTCTAGCACCACGACTCGACACAGGATGATCCTAAAGATGCTAAAACTAGAGTTCTGATATCAACTGTAACATCCCAGTTTTCACACATGGCTGCAATCCAAGGTGAACCCAGAGATGTCAAATCTACTATGCACTCACACTGTGCAACAACATGTTTTACTATCATAGTAATATCTCGCTAGTGGAATCAACAACAAGTGTAGGTACAAAACAGACCAAATATGGGAAATAAATGCATTACACATGATGTAGAAAGAAATATCTAATAAATATATTCATGTCTCAACTGAATAAACTGTATACAACTGAAGTCTGAAATAAATATGATGTATCTCAATATGAGTCAACTGAAAATAAACTAAGCACACAGCCTTTACAAGATGAAATAAAAAACTCTAAGTGTCCGAAAGAAAATATCAACTATGGTGGGGTCTCATCTACTAAAAACATGTGACGGTTACTATACTGGAAGTCCGTCATCCTGTGGCTCTCTGGAACTCTGAGCTGCTGCTTGAAAAGAATTAAAAAAAGAGAAACAACAAGAGTGTTAGAGCGCTACAGCAAGATCATCTCCATCCGCCCCTAGGGAAAGGACTACTAGATGTGATGGAAGCTCTATCTTTTAAGCATAGTCTACCTAGATCATTTACACTGTATCTAAATAGAATTAATATTTAGAAACCAACAACACGAGACGTAGTACGATGAGCAAAATAATCTAAACAAGGAAACTCTCATGTATATATCTTATATCTCAAATTGTAGATAACTAAATATCAATACCGAACTAAGAATAAATAATCTAAATGGAATTAATAATTAGAAACTCACAATACAAAACTGGTACGTTGAGCGAAATAATCCAAATAAGAAAACCCTCATGTATATACCATATGTCTCAAATTATGAATTGCTAATTATCAATTCCAATCTTGGAATAAAGGAAAGCAAAACAAGGAGGTAAAGTCATCATAATATCGGATCAAAAATATCTTCCACTATCCCTTGGAAGATAATATAAACAATAATATATAATCCCGTGTACCCACAAGAGTAAAGTACCTCGATCATATATAACTCAACGATGAGTCATGTTCATATTGGCGTCCACCAAGACTCAGGCTATCAGATAATTATCACAATGCAAATCCTTGCAAAGTTTATAATTCATCGCATTATCATGCGGGACGTACTACCAAATTGACATCCTCATAGTGTACACGGCTCAGTAGTCTCATCTCATCAACGTGCGGGACAAACTACCAAATCAAGGCATCCTAGGTATACGGCTCACAAGCCTCATCACATCTACGTGCGAGACAGACTACTAGATCAAGCATCCTAAAACCGGACTCAATGGCCTGCACTAAAGGTATATTGACGCACTATCCTAAGCAGCACTGAGCGGTGCTCATCAACGTTATATATACATGTATATAATGTTTAAATAACCCATATCCCAAGTGTGGTTGAAAACAATACTTGTAATATTCCTCTCCAGGATATCTGTGTGTGTGCTACAACACTATTCATGTATGCTCATAATTGTATGTGTGTCATCGTGCGGCTCGAACCCCGCACTCATGGTCAAATGGTGTAAAACAACCACTCAAAAACAAAGAGAACACAGATCGGTCGACCACGCTTAGGGTGTTGGTCGACCGAAAGCAACCATGCACACATTGTGCACGCTCAAGGCCTCACCGGTTGACCGACTTGTCTTGGTCGGTCGACGAGCCAGAGAGAAAAACACAAGTTTAGGTTTCTGATGTTTTGTATTTTGTAACTTTATTTAAAAACTTATTTTTATCAACATGAGGCATATAACAATATTAAATCTTTCATAATTACTTAACAGGAATTAACTCATCATGATATAAAAACATGAGGCATATAACAATATTAAATCTTTCATAATTACTTAACAGGAATTAACTCATCATGATATAAACACTTGAATTAAACTAATTAAATTAACTCATCATGATATAAACACTTGAATTAAACTAATTAGGGTTTAACATCCTAATTAATCAAAATATTTCAAATAATCTAATTTATAAATATGGTCAAGTAAGCATGATAAATTCTAAACATTGAACAGAGATAAATTCGTTTAAACATGCTCACATCACTTAGGTATCATCAACCTAGGGTTAATACCTCTTTAATTAGCAAGAAAACTTAAATAATTATTAAACTAGGGTTTAAACATTATTTAAGCATGATTAACAAGTTAACAACGAAATTAAATACAACCCTAATGATCATGATCATCAAACTAATATAAACTGCAACTAAAACTATAGATTTTCACATTGGTTTAAAGATTAACATCAAAAACTAAGATTTTAAAACATCGGGTTAAGCTTAAACATAAGATTCATCAATTAAACATATTAAATCTTGAATTAACTACAAGGGGAGATTTGGAGGAAGATGATCTTGCCTCAAACGTCATGTTGAGCTCCTGAACACGTGTGTGCAAGATCTCTCTTCACCAAAGTCGCTAAATCCCGCCTTCCTCTCAACAAACGCCTCAAGAACTCTTCCAAATCTCATAAATTATTATTAGACTTAAAGATAGAGGAAGAGGGGCTGATAGGGTTTGGAATACTTATGAAAAGATGTGATTTTCATGTGTAAACATGTATATATATATACCTGCAAACCCGAATTAAAACAGCCCAAACACGAAAGAAGAAACCTAGTCAGATTGGGAAAATAGTTTTCGGTAGTTTGCCTATAACGTTCACGTCTGACCTTAGAATGATGTGATTTAAGATGCGTTGGAAAACTATTAAAGATACCTACAACGTTTGTCTTTTGACTTTTTCCATATTCGAATTGTATCGGTGTGTAATGCATATATACTCTTAACTAGTTATTTTTCATATTTCTTCTTTGTGCATGTTTAACCTTTGTATACTCTCATATATACTCTTAATTAATCTCAAATCAATTAGCATAATCATTCATCCATAAATGATATTCATCATAATTAAAGCTCGTTTATTAATATAATTCACACTATTTTCTAAAATTCACAGGGTTTTATAGCTTAGTTAAAGTTTATCCTCATATGTGGTTAAACTTTTAATCTTGATGAAATTTTAACATAATAATAAGTATGATTAAAATTAAGAAAATATTTACCAAGATAAAGTTTAATTCTCTTTATTATTGTACTAAACAAGCCCTTAAGATTATTTGAGAGCTAGAATTAGGGTTTGATATGGTGAATGCACTCAAGTGGGATCACTCTCTGTAGCTTCAATATGCAATATGCATGATAACTAAATATTTCAAACACCACACAAAAAGCAAGAGACAAATATAATTTAGTTTCTCCCAAACGATTACAAAAGGATGACAGTGTGAAGCAAGCATAAATGAAAGTATCTTACCTCATTACTGATAACTAAGTACATAAACAATATGATAGACGGAAAATACCCTGATATTATTTATGTACATATATATCAGTACGAATCACATAAGTTATGCACTTAGTTATCAGCATGAGACATGTCTAAATAATTGATGCTTCCTATTTTATTAAATTGCTTCACATTTTTTGTTAAGTCTTGGGCTCATGAATCTCTCCAAAGCACGTTTAACTGCACAGTTATTTGCCTAATCTATTGTAAAAAATGAGTATTGCATCTCAAGGGAACGATGGGTTATCCGGATGATTGAGAGGTTTCAATATGACTCCCAAGGTCTTGGTCCTGATTTCCCTATTAAAAAAAATGTTGCATCTCAAAACTTATATCATAAATCATCTAGATTTTCTTAGTTTTCAGATACAGAACAAATTTAATGGGGGCATCACACTTTTGTTTTAACATATCTTGCGTTTATGGGACAGATAAGTTACTAAAGAACTGCTATATTAAGAGAATGATCGAAAACAATGGCGTGAATCAAGTGATCAACACCGATTTTGGGGTTGAATTTTCTAGGAGTTTTCCCAACATAGAAACCGATTATAGCTATGGGGAAGGACATTTTCAAAATACCGTAAACATATGTAGACAATATTAAAAGTATGTGTACATATATAGATAACGGGATGGGGTATATTTTTGGGTGCATCGATGTTCTGCAAAGTGGATGGATTTTCAAATAACTGGATATAAAACTTTAGGTTTCTTGATAAAATACTTTATATACAAAAACCATCTAATCTGATCTAATACATTTCTAAAAATGTGTAGCATGTTAAAACATTTCCTTCTAAAATCACCCTCCAAAACACATATATGTATTCATAAAACACATACATGCACACATAAAACACATATACATGCGTGCAAAAATGATTTTTTTACCATGATATTAATGTAAGCATGTTCATATAAACTTTAACGTTTATTAATGCATAATAATTGAACTAGGAGTTATACTTTTCATGTACTCTTCATATAGGGTCATTAAGCATCACTCCGGTTCATATCTATCTACCATTTAAAAGAGCCAGTTCCTAAAAAACTTTCTCCTCCCCAAATTAACCTTAAACTATTTTAAATATACCCCATTTATCCCTTGTAAGTGTAATCAGCCATCTACACGTCGGTAACGCTTTCCTCTCCGCAGAAACCTAAGAGTTCATCGGATACCTAAGCGCCTTCCTCTCCGCTGAACCCGAAGAGTTCATCTGTTAATCTTCTCGCCGCCCCACGAACTTCCACTCACTCAACGGCCATGGTTGCATTATCTCCTCCTCAAATCTCCTTCCTTCTCTCCTCATTTTCTAACCCTAATTTGATCCGTACTCACAAAATACCACCTTTCTCACCAAAATCGAATAAAGGCGCCGCCATTTATTATCGAACTGTTCGCTGCTCGGCGGCGAACAAGCCCTCGCCGTCCGCTGAGGTCAGACAATTTCTTATTTCTCAACCTTTGAATTGAATTTACAGGGTATTTTTTTTGTTCGAATCTGAAAATTAACTAATTTAATTGGGGATTCGGGAGAGCAGTACGCTAGCTTGATTGAGAACTTGGGTAGGTTTAATTTTGAAGGATGTTATTTGTGGTTAGATTAATTAGGAAGATGCTCTTACTAGAATTAAATAATTTGTATATCTGATCCCAAGTTTTAATGAACGGTGGTTTCATTCTTCTTCGTCTTAACTCCTATATACTAAACCCTAGATCTAAGCTTTAGTTATGCTCAATTCACACTATCCCCTTTTAGTTTTTCAGTCCTTTCATTTTTTTTCTAATAATTTTGCCCTATTTCTCCATTTTCTACAGATTCAAGCGACAAGTATTTAAAAAATACGAACAGCAGCTATATCGCGACTATAAAGTAAGTTTAGTTTAGTTTAGTTATTTTATTTTTCAGGTTGTGATTTCGCCTGTGATTTCTTTTATTTTTTTTATATGATTCTGATTTGGTTCAGAATCACAAAGGAGAACGAACCCTTGGATGATTGGAAATTATGCAACCATAGATTCTATTTATTTAGTTGATACGTGCAAAGGAGTTCCCTTGGATGACTGAAAATTATGAATTAATTGCTATATCAATCCTGTTTTGATCAATCTAATATCAATTGTGTAACCAATAGATTGAAGATATGAATATGTTCTGTAACCATTACTTGAGAAAACATGTTACTTGAGTAATTATGTATGTTGTTAAAACCTGTTTTGCTATTCTTAATTAAGTTTAAATGTGCAATTTTGTATGTTGTGAAAACATGTTCCTTGAGTGTCGCACTGGTAGTGTCATTGTTGCCGTCTCCACCTTTTGCGCCTATTGTTGATGATTCACCATTTCCACCTCACTTTCCTTTTGATACTCCTCCATCCTTTCTTCCCTCTCCTTTGGAACCAGTTCAGTCTGAAATTCCATTCTCACCTTTAGTTCCTTTTGATGCTCCTTCATCTTTTATTCCTACTACGACCATCCCGAGCATCAACTGAGTCCTTTGCTATATTAAAATTGTGATGTTATGCGACGTATATTTTATCACGTGCATTGCACGTGCAATATTAAAAATTTGGTGTTGATGTACATTCATTAGAATTGAAGCCACAATCATGACTTATCTAAGAACAATATTAAAAATTTGGTGTTGATGTACATTCATTAGAATTGAAGCCACAATCATGACTTATCTAAGAATTGAAGTCAGTAGATGATCTGAATGTTAGAGTGCAAGTCGGAGAAAAGACAAATGGATTACTGGTTTTTTATTTCTAAATATCTTTTGTAAATTTTAGAAGATCTATTAAGTATTCATTGAGTCAAATCTCATGGATAGCAAATGACTGCTCATGCTTATTTCAGTCAAAATTAACACTTTTGCTATCTGCTCTGGGGAAATCATCATGCGTGCTAGAAGTTGATCATAGTTTAATTAAAATCATTTTAATGATTTACTTTCCATAGAAGATTTACCCTTTTATGATCAACAAAATTTTCAGTAATTTTATACTTGAATATTATAGTCTACGTTGCATGGAAATAGGTATAAGTGCAGGTGCAGGTACACATCGCTTCGGCACCCAAAACATCATTTATGTTATTTTAGTTTCCTTTTGCATTAAGGTTTTCTACATTCTCTGCAGATTGTCCTTTTGCTTGTGGCTCTTGTAGCAGTTCCATGGATGCTATTTCCGAAACCATTCATCTTAAGGAGGCTTCACAAAGAGGTAGATGATTTGGTTTACAGGGGTTTTTCCAATTCACTACTTTATTGAACAAGTCAGTCTTTCTGTTTGTTTTAGGATTAGAAATTGGCAAGAGAAGGAGGGTAAGCAAAGCACTTTAATAAAAAATTCACATTTACTTTTCATTCATTTTTGTTGCATCAGAATTTTTCATTAAGAAAATAGTTTACAAAATGAGTATATGAGTATAACCACTTTCCGTTGTACACCATCTTGGTGAAACGACAAGTAGAAAGGACGCTTCTTATCTGTTATTGGTTTTGCAGTTCACGTGTCCTGGTCTGACCATTATCCTTTGTGTTTCCACCAAATTTTCGCCTTATTTTAAACCTTATAAATTAACCCATAAAGATATATCACATAGAGCAGGAAAACAACAGCTAATCAGTGAGAATGAGTGTACCAACTGTAAATAAATAATACCTTCAAAACACTACTTTCCTCACAATTTTATCTATCGGAGCTTGTGCAATCAACTTTATCCTTTCTCCCTATATTCAAACAGGTTCCTAAACATACTAAAGTGAAGAAGCTGATTTACAATTAAAAAAGTTCCAAGTAATATAATCAGGGACTCCATCACAAGTTGGCATAGATTTAGCGGAGTTGATTAAAGAACATAAGTACTCTCAAGTTCAAGAACTTCGTAAATATCCTTTACATTTCAAAATCAACCAACGAAAACCACAGTACCATTTGCATATTATAAAGAAGTTGTACCCAAAAGAAACCAACCATAACAAGCTTCGTACCTTTAGAATGTAGCTTTGTACCTTTAGAATGTATTTTGGTAAACACATCAACTAAGGTAAAAGGAAGAAGGGATAAAGGATCCCGCTGTTGACATCCTTTCTTATTAATCATAATTTCCCCCTTCACAATGATTTAACCATGACTATCTAGGTGCACTACAGCCATCTATAAACATCTGGTAAAGATACGGATTTTTTAGAGAAATGTTTTTAGCATGTGGGACTTTTAATTAAAAAAAAGACAAATTAAGTTATCATAACTTTCTCAAAATTCAATTAGAGTAAAATACCCTCTAAATTGTTGGCATCGCATTCAGAATAAGTTCTTGAGAAAGCTATAGAATCAAGAATATATCTATTTTAGATAAAAGCAAAATGAGTTTTGTTTATTAATTAATCAAAGCACCAATCTAAGTCCATTAGCTAAAATCTTCATAAATCTTAAAACAACAGTTTAATAAGCTTAAAGCTCCAAAGTACATTTGTTTCCCTCGACCAGAGATTATTTGATCTTATTTTAGATGGACTGTACTGAAGGTGACTGCCAATGCTGGCAAGCCTGGAACTAACATCTGTTGAATCTGTCCATTCTTAAATTAGTGGAAGTTTAAACAAAAGCAAACTGAGCTTTGTATAATAATTGATTGATCACCAATCTAAATCTTCTAGCTAAAACCATCATAATATTTAAAAACAGTTTAATTAACTTAGAGCTCCCAAAGAAAACTTGTTTCTTGTTGTAGAGATAGCTTGTAGATGGATTGTGCTTAAGGTGATTGCCAGTACTGGGAAGTTTGAAACTAAAATCTGGTGAATACGTCTGTGGTTAACACGGTTAGAGTTACTGGAATGTTCCTGGACTGAAGTTACTTTGTTAGTTTGTTTCTTCTGAAGTGTTTCTACAGGATCTTTTGCTTTGGAGAAAACATGACTCTGTATATTTTGATTTTATAGCCTAGGGGTGAAATTAATATTCTACAAGTCACGAAACTGCCTACCATTTATCATTTTATTCTTTTTATCTTTTAATTATTAAAGCACTACACTTTTCAGGATGTTATATATCTTGAACTTGAGAATATCTTGGAAGTGATAATTACACATGAAATACTTACCTGCCATGCTGCAGTGTCCTTATATGCTGCTTTATCCAATGTCACCTAGATTTCAAGGTCGTACTTATGGCATGCTGGGCACATCAGAGATGGATCTGCATGTCGAACCTGATTCTGCTAGACTTAGGCACCACCACGAGGATTTCAACTTCAGTGAACTGTTTGTGCATCAGATGATCCATTCAATTGAATTTGTCTTGGGGGCTGTCTCAAACACTGCATCCTATCTTCGACTTTGGGCTCTGAAGTAAATCATGGTTGTCCAATCACTTTTGCATCTTTATACCCAATCGTATGTTCGGTAATATTTTTCTGATATGTTTGTTTTCAGCTTGGCTCACTCAGAATTGTCAACTGTATTTTATGAGAAAATACTTCTCCTTGCTTGGGGGTGAGCCTAATTCTGAAAGCTTCATACTTTAATTTCTTGATGCTGTTAGTGTCTCAAACGTTTTGTTTGATGTGTCAAAGTTTTCCCTCAAATGTAATAGTATAGCAATATATTTTGATCTTGTCCCTTTTACAGTGGGAAATGCAGAACTTCACCCAGAAGTTCGTTGGAATGATGAAATCAGAAAATATATTCCAATGGCAGGTTGGCACTATTATCGTATCTCAGGTTACAAGTTTTCAACATTATCTATACAAATTTATAGTAATACTAATATTGCTTGTATCGATATTATATTATTTATTGCTATATTTTCACAGATTTAGATTGAATTTAGACATCTAGAACGGGATCAGGGGGCTCCAGCAAAGGCTTATGCAGGTTGGGGAGCGAAAATGAAACTCGACCTTGACACTGGGATTCAATGGATCATGTGCAAATAAGATGATGCACCTGATCCTTTTGTAAGTTTCTTCTTTTCTTTTTTAAATCATTTTGGATTCCTTTTCATTGTCAGCTTAGTTAAATAATTTATAATTGTGTTTGCCTTCTCTCCAAGGACCCACTGCACATGCTTTAGTAATCTTATATTCTATCTCACTACACCTCTTTAAATAGTCAAATTGAATCATTCTTAATAGTAAAACATTTTCTTGAATTCGTATAGATTAACACGTGGAATGGACTTTGTGACAGAGGCTTTCATCAAAGGTCCTTGCGTCTTGATAGGAATGCCTATCTAGCAATTTAAAACCAGATCTCATTATTCTTTAAGATTTTCACTTTCACGCAATGTTTTTGCTCATTTACAAATACATGCACTGTCAGTTTGGTAATGTATTAAATACACTGCCGAAGATAAGCAGATGCCTTCCTGAGCAAATGACCATTGCTTAACTTGAGCTTATATAGATATTTGATGTCAAGCATATGATTCTTAGCCTCTTGCATGTTGAAATTGTATATAATATAGTATTATCCTTTATGCAATGTATTTCCAGTATTGGTGGAATTTGTTTCTCATGCTAAGCTACCATGTGCTATTTTAGCCCTTGTCTTAAATGTGTTTATATAAAAGAAATTCATTTCTTAATTTATCTTTGCAATGAAAATAAATATGGTACCATTTTACAGGAAGAACAAAGAGCACATGATCTCTTTAATGCCCTCTGGATTCACGACCTCTTTATGGAAAGAGTCCAAAATAATGGAGAGTGGTCATTGTTTTGCCCTAATGAAGCTCAAGAATTGGCTGATTGCTGGGGCAAGGAGTTTAATAAGTTGTACACAAAATATGAGAGAGAGGTAAACCTTCTCTGATTTTAAAAATTGGATCTAATAAGATTTGAGTTTGCACTCAATATATATCTGTTATGATTTCAAGGGTAAGGCCAAGAAGGTTGTTCAAGCTCAGAACCTCTGGTTTGAAGTTCTGAAGCCTCAGATCCAAACTGGAACACCATACATGCTATATAAGGTATCAAGAAAACATTCATAATCCCTCTTGCGATGTTGTTTATTGCAGATGACATAATAAAGCTCAAGAAAGGCAACTGTACAGTGCTCACTATTTTATAATAATATATACAATATGAAATGTATTGTGGGTGATACCATCAAATATATATTTGCTCACTATTTTATAATAATATATACAATATGAAATGTATTGTGGGTGATACCATCAAATATATATTGAGGAATTTTGGGTACATTGGTACTTCTTATGGTTTTCACGCGTATATTAAAATATTGAACCTAACTTTATTTGGGGATACTTTAACTATGTAATCTGATCAAAGTACTTAACAATTTCTACTTTTTATATTTTGCGAAAAATTAAATTATAACTGTTCAAATAGGTATCTTGAGGAATAATCATTGACAATCTTGTATCAGGTACATGATAGAAAAAATGTTAAATGTCCTGTTCTAGAGCTTCTTCCATTATATTTCTATATCTGCTTAAATAAATTTGGTTTTAAGATTTTCTATAAGCTTCTCATAAGAACGAAACCAGGTCCTTTGCTTTCATATCTCTGTTGCAATTTCTTCAACCATGAGGACTTTCCAACAGTTTATAGCTCAACTGATTGACTGATTTTCCTTCTCTTTTTTTAATGAAACTCCAGTACCGTTTGGAAAGAGGTCATATAGGAACATCAATGAAAGCAAAGTTATACCACCTGTTGGAGCAAAGATCAAGTTCATGGTACTCTTTTACTTTCAATTTGGGTGCTTGTTATTATGCTTTCATATAACTTATTTCCCCCTTTTGTTTATGTTTTTGTATACGGCATTTTGTTATTCCTTTATGGAGGGGAAGCAGTTACGTCAACATATTCCTTCAAGGTTTATCTCTATTACCTTTAGAGGTGTTATATGAACATTCTGGCAATTTATGGATTTATGATCCCAAGTTATTCTTATTTTGTGTGAGGTATTTGTCCCTATTCTTTAATCATGTCTCTTCGTAAATATGATAGATATGTCATCAAAGTCACCAGTCTTGTGTCTAATTATTCTTTCACCAATTATTGTGTTTTGTACGGAAATCATGCTAATTACAAACTCACTTCGTGCTAACTACAGACTGACTTTTGAGAACCTCATTATAGAAAGGTGAAAATATATTGTTAGATTTTTACATCATTATACATGTGGGAAGCCTTCCCGTGTAACAGTTGGATATGATTTTTATTACATAATTGATAATCTCAGGAGTCATGTGTTCAACTCATAGTAGTATGTAGGGTAAAAGAATATTTTTCATTTTCACAATAACAGTATTTGAAGTATCAGCCATACCATGGCATGTGAAAGGCAGTTCAATAACTAATTGCTTGATGTTATTTGTATAGTTTCATGTTTCAATACTTCATTTTTAACCTTTTACCTCAAACCCTTCTCCATTCCTTCGTCTTAAAACCTTGAGTTATCTATAGATGGTTTCCATGCTTTGTTATGGACAGGAATAAATTGTGGGTGTAAACAAATACGAATAATTAAAATAGATAAATATGATCTATGTCTGATTTCATATTAATCTTTTGACAAATATGGATATCTATTACATGTCCCATTAAATATGGATTAGAATATAGCAGTAATAAATTATGAGATATTAAGTATATTTAATATATTAAAAAGGTACATATTTTGGCTATGTCCAATACTAGATGGTGCAATGTTTATTGTTAGACCTTTATATATTTGTATCATTCTAATATCAGGAAAGACTTAAAATAAGGTCAATATTTCTTGTTTTTTTAAGGTAATCTCCCAACCGTATTGACTAATATCCAACTATATCCCTATGTGAATTTTTAGAAATTATGGATATTAACTTTAGTATTCAAACAAAATATCTTATGGATATTAACTTTAGTATTCAAACAAAATTTCTATCTTCATTTGTATATGCTAAAGGAATATAATATCAAGAGACTACTATTCTGCTCTGGATCACCCTAGAAGCAACACTTGAAACAAACTCATAGACGTAGATGGCTATTACTCGTTGTTCTCTTGGTTAACATAGTTTTTTAAGGAAAACAATTCCTTAATAAGTTAGCAATGATTTGTAAAGCACAAAGTAAAAGGGGCCTATGCAGTGCACATGCACAAGTTCTACATGGAATAAAGGATCGACTTATGTATCATAGTAAACCTGATGAACCAATTGAGCATCTAGATGTAAGTCCATACATTCAGTTAGCATAGTAAACCTGATGAACCAATTGAGCATCTAGATGTAAGTCCATACATTCAGTTAGTTCATATCACAATAAACCAGCGCGGGGCATTCTCAGCCAAGCAGTGCACCTTTTTTAGAGGGCAGTTTGGACTTTTCACTCTCCCTTATTTGGCTCAGGTTATCCAGCGCCATGCAAGGTTCTGATAGAATTCCTGCACCCATCTGGATACTTCACTTTCATCCATTAGCATAAAATGTGATATTCTGTTACCTCATATTTGCAAGTATCATGTCTTTCAGTTTAATCAAGTAGAATGTTGGTGTATTTCATGGCTCACCTATGTCAATTTAGCTACTGTCATTTTAGCAATTCAATGCAGAAAGGGGCAGCTTTTCCTAAACATTATATTATTGATTGTGATTGGTATTTCTCAATATTTCCAGCATTTAGACATAGAATGTCATTGATTGGTTTATTTTTAAGTGACTAAAACATTTCAAATTACTCCTTACATCTTATCAAAGTTAGTAATCTGTTCTACAAATTAAAAAAAAATGATGTGTAATGTAATATATACAGAAGATGACTTTTCTTGCTCCCTTTAAGTTGCAACTAATCAAAAACACTTTTAATCCCGAAGGAAAAAACTCTTGATTTTCTTGGTTATCATGTTTTTTTTTTGTTTTTTTAATGATCATATGACACAAAGTTTCTATATCTTCGTCTATTGCATTCTCATACCTAGAATTTCCGATCATATGACACAAAGTTTCTATATCTTCGTCTATTGCATTCTCATACCTAGAATTTCCATTTACTAAATGGAATTAGATGTAATGTTGCAAAGATAGAATTTCCATTTACTAAATGGAATTAGATGTAATGTTGCAAAGATGAGTTTTCTATCTTCATTTTCATAGTACAAACTCCTTACATGATCTTCACCAGTATTTGAACTTATGCACTGAAATATTAGAGTATACTAGCCCCACTGAAACTGCTGTGTGCAACTTGGCTTCAATTGCTTTACCACGATTTGTTAGAGATAAGGTATGAAATAGGTTTTGATGAAATGTCTCCCGTAAACTCTCACCTAATGGTTGATAATCTATTCATTCATTTTTCAGGATGTTCCTATTGAGTCACATCCATCAAAGTTGGTTGGAAGCATAGGATCAAAGAACAGATACTTTGATTTCTATAAACTGGATGAGGTTTTCTCTTCTGACAATATTAGGTGCTAAGAATGATTCTGCACCCTCTATGCGAAACTTGAAGCCTATTGCCAACTTTGGTAAAGGAACATGCACAATAGACATTTGTAACTCTGAGATTCTTTCTGTTCTGGAACCAAGATTGGAGCAAGAGAATTTGATAACATCAGGAAAAAGGAATCTCGAAAAATTTTAAATAAAATATTTGTCTGATGTAAGTTTTCCTTCCATAGATATGCTATATAGATTTGCTATTGCTCACAGATCAGTGTAAGATTCTTGCTGATCCTCATTTTGATTTTTCATCATCATTTATGATGCAAATTAATTCTTGGACAAACCTTAAAAGAAAACAATACAAGTGTCATTGGTTAGGTTATTACTTTTAGGATAAGCATTAACCTTGCATGGTAATTGTTTGAATTCTATGCAACTTTTCATTAGTTTAATTAGGAAGATATGGTTATTTTTGAGCCAAATTCACAAACTTTTGTTTTCTTTTGTATAAATTTCAAGATTACAAGGTTTGGAGGTCCATTTCATTATCATCAGGTTGTAGATATGACCTTTCCTATTGCACAGTTTATACAGAAAGATGGATCTTATTTCAACTACTATTTGGTGAGGATTTAATGTACTATGTATTTGTGTTTCATCGAAATACTATGTTTCACAAGTGTGACTTTTACTTACTTGCTTTTTCATCAAAATACTATGTATTTGTGTTTCATCAAAATATTATGTTTCATCGAAATACTATGTTTTCAGCATCATAATAATTTTCTTCCATGGGATATCTGATCTAATTTCTAAGCTATTGAAAAAGTCTAGGATTTAGCTAATTTTAATTGATTTGCTATTGTAAGAGGAAATGCTAAGTGATTACCGTCAATTACTTCATGACTAAATGACATTAATAAATTTTAATATCAATTTATTTTAATATCAAGTATCAATTTATTTTAAGTTTGCATATTATTGTTGTACGTGTTTCTGAAGAAACAAATTCATTGATGAGATAGATGCAATTGCTTCTAAGCGAGAAAACCTGCAAAGGGAGATGGAACAGCGGATAGTAACACAACATATGACTTGCACGGATGAATAACATCACACCCAGTCTTCTGATGATTCCCAAAAACATCTGAGAAGAAGCTTGATTATGTTCTTGTTATCGGAAAAACAAACAAACAAAATGCAATTGACCAAGCTTTAAGGAGATCTGGACGGTTTGATCGTGAGATTTCTTTGGGTAAACCTGATGAAAAAACCACTGCCAGAGATCCTGTCAGTTCTTACTTGAAAATGTAAATGCGTGTTTTGGAGAGAGTGGAGTCAATGAGATATAGTTTTATATAATACTTATGTCCTCTTGAACTTTTAAGTGTTTCATAAAATTAGAAGCTGAGTATTGCATGATTGCAAGGTTAGGTGATCAATAGATTCCTATTGTTCAATTGCATTGCAAATGAGCATGGTTTTGGTTGGGATATTCACATGAGTTGGAAAGAGAAAAAAATGAAAATAAGTTGTTTGTCTAACTTTTTTTTGGATGAATCCTCAGGTACAAGTTCATGTGAAAATAAACTAAACAATATGATGCTTTTTGTAATATGTCATGGTATCTGTAGAATTTGATTTTTGTTCAAATAGAGTATTACCTTATGTAGAGTATACAATTAAGTAATTAACTATGAATTTAATTTATCTACAGGGAAGTTCATATTTTTATCAATCTATTTCCAAGGGTTAACTTCATGACCGCTATAATTCATCAATCTAAAAGGAAACACAAAGTTTAGAATATTTTGCTTGGAATTACATTCACATCTTCAAACATTACTTTTATATATATTCTTGTTATTGTATTTGATTGATCAATCAACTTGTAGATACAACCACTCCAATATCGCATAATTTATCCTAAAATATAAATGTATTATTTAAACATTTTTAATTTTTAGCTTATGTTCATATATATTGTGTACATTCATTAAATTTATAACAAATCTTTCAATAATATATATATATGAGAAAAATGGAGAAACTTGGTA
Source organism: Asparagus officinalis (assembly GCF_001876935.1). Classification (NCBI taxonomy): domain Eukaryota; kingdom Viridiplantae; phylum Streptophyta; class Magnoliopsida; order Asparagales; family Asparagaceae; genus Asparagus; species Asparagus officinalis. The sequence goes on along the minus strand of NC_033797.1, from coordinate 124,296,692 downwards.
CCAAGTTGCTCCAAACAACTTGGTAGTGATGTGGCATAATCTTGTCCATATATCTACATTGGAGTTGGTGAAGGGTGGTTGGGGCTCTATCTTCGAGGTGTGATGTAGGGGCAAGATTATGCCTATATATATATATATTTTTTCTTTTATACATCTTTAATAAAATTTTAAACTTTTATGTGTTTAACTAAAATGGCCCGTGCCATTATTCACAAGTTTCGGAGTATTTGATCATCATGGATTAAGGTTGAGAACATGTTAGGAATGATGAGGTAGATGATACAAGTGATTCTATTGGGCCGGGTAAAAGGCCAACGCTCAGGATGAATCCCCTAGTAATCACAATCTAACGCCTATTTCAGCTATTTATCATGGTATGTTCTTTGATCACTTCCTATTTTTCAGTAAATTAAACTAATTTGCATTTATCATCGAAAACGTCGGATCCCTTGAGCTTCCAACAAGTCACTATAAAATACAACTAATGTCCTGCACAATGTAGACAATAAAAATTACCTTTACACAAGAGAGCTCAAACCTCGCCCAATAGAGCTTGCTTGCGTGCTCAAAGCAAGCAAGAGGCCAAGCCAAGCTCACCAACACGCTTTGTTCTCCTGCAAGCCAAAGCTCGCCTGCAGTGCTTAGCTTGCCAGTACAAGCAAAGTTCGCCTGCGCTCAAGAGGCCAAGCTGAGCACGCCTACAAGCCAAAGGTCGCCTGTTTGTTTGGCTCGCCCGCACGTGCTAAAACTTGCCAATCTTGCCTGGTTGCTTGACTCGCAAGCACGAGTCGAGCTCGCTTGATTATCGAGCTCGCTAGCACGAGTTCTACTTTGCTTGAACACCTTTCTCGGCCGCACGAGTCAAGCTCGCCTGCAGTGAGTTTGCCTGCACGAACTCAGCTTGCCAACGAACACCAGCTCACACGCTAGAGGGGCCCACCAGAAAAACCCCGCCTGTTCACCAAGCTCGCCTGCAAGCTTGCTTGAATGTTCAACCAGCTCTCAAGCTAACCTACAAGCGTGTCAGCCTCGCCTGAACAGTGCAAGTGGCTGCTTGCTTGTGGGAGTGGGCCTACCCACTTCCCACGTCCTGAGTAATGAGGCATGACTCCCATCACCCCTATAGTGGTCACATCCCATAGCTATAGGGAGAGTATGCTACTCCCATGCCATCCCTTGCCTATTTATAAGCCTTATTGGCCAACGTTCAGGAGACTTACGATCTTGCTATTGGCAATCTTTCAAGAAGGCTTGGCATCTCCAAGGCTCTTCAAGTAGAGGCTCTCTCATTGGCTTCCTTGGTAGAACTTTCCTAGATTTTTTGCTTGGATTGTTGAAGTAGACTCAATCTGAACTTCAGATTGGAGATTCTTGGCTCTTTGCAAACTCTTGCATATTAGCCATCTCCAAACATTCGTCTTTGATAATCATCAAGATCAGGTATTATCGAATTCAATCACCCAGGAGTTTCTACTGCATACTGAAGCTCAACCGCAATTTCGATCGGATCGTCCAAGGGAAGCAAACTCTATACAAGCATCAAGGGAGGCGTCCTATCGCTACTGAAAAACCCACGTTAAACAAGGAGAGCCCTCTCTCCACTTTTGTTGTAAATCTTAGATTTTATTAATTTGTAATAAGACATTTTTATCAATACAAATCTCGCATCGAGACCCAACTTTTACCCACCTACAGAAGATGACGACCGCAGTAGGAGCAACTACTTCTTCAACCGAAATAGTGGTGGTGCAATTAGACAAAATTAAGAAAGGGACGACCGTCGAGTCCCTTGTGATTGAGTTCGACCAAAGTAAGTATGAGAAGTACTTATCTTCCTCCTCCTCTAGCGGTAAATCTTCTTGCTGATACTGCAGAGTTGTGCATGCGGCCTAGTCCAAAGTAGCCGAGGCAACCATGCCTAAGAGCTCTATCCGAGCAACAGCAGGGGATTCTACCTCCCCCAAGCTAGCCAAGGCTGAGCCAAAGGCTAAGAATGCAAGCCAAGGGGCTGCTTGTTGGGTTACTAAGCAATCCATACAGTCCCCCGTGAAAGAGGAGACAACTGTTCGTATCGATGCGGACCATGCTTTCATTGTCAACATGAGCGCTCCTCTCTCCAAGAGAACCCAACGACGGTGACGACAAGCTATTGCCCGCCAAGAAGCACGAGCCTTCACTTCCTATGATGGCCTAAATTACTATTCAGGCCTAAGAAGAGCCAAGCAGGAACGTAAAGTTCCAAGTTTTGGTGGACTACGTCAGTCAGGCGAACCCACCTACTCAGGCGGGCTTCACTTTGGTAGCAAAGTTCCCAAAATTAGCGAACTTGGTGTTTCAGGCAAGCCTGACATGCCAGGCGAGCCTCAGTCCAGCAGCAAAGTTCCCCATTTTGGCGAACTTAGCAAGACATGCGAGACCTCCAAATCAGGAGGGCTTCGCTCTTTAAGCCATCTTCCCAGATCAGGCGAGTTGCCCAAATCAGGCAAGCTCCATGATTCAGGTGAGCTGCGTCCTCAATCAGGCGAGCTCCACACATCAAGCAAGCTTCACCCCAAAGACAGAAGCCGCCATATAGGCGAACCCCATCGGCCTCGCCCGCAAGCATGCCTTGGCCAAAAAGGCAAAACACCAAATAATTCGAGTGAGCGTACCTCGCCTGAATGAACAAATAGCTGGAGGTCGCCAGACGGCTGAAGCTCACCAGAAAACAAGGCCTCGTCCGTCAAGGCAGACTTGCCTTAAATCAACACTTAGAGAATTTTCTAAGTGTTCCCATAATTCTTCTGTCGAATCTTCTTCGTGTGATTGTGTGTTTGGTTCTTCTGACACTGAGGGTTATCACCATCAACCCACAGGAAATATCAAGGACCATTTGACTCGCAAGCACACTATTCACGAGGTCAATCCTTAGTTCCACTATAAGAGGCTCATCAAAGAAGCGCTTGTTGATTGCTAGTGTACCGAGGCACCAAAACCTTTTGTGTTCGAAAGTCTTTCTCAGCAGCCTTCGGGGTCAAGACTTCCTCGTTGGAGATGCAATCGTCGAAGGAGATAGGTTGTTGATGATTTGGATCTCCCGGCTACCATTGTTAACATGGCGGGAAAAGGGAAAGCCGAGTATTCGGATTCATTGGATCCATAGTTTTCCCCAGGATTGAACTGGTTCCCTGTCGAGCGCAAATGTGTCTACCAATTCACGCATACGCAAATGGGGGTTGCCACCCCCTTTAATTATGCCCGCTTGTCGCCTATCTACGACAACGAGGACGAAACGTGCTCAGCGACGGCAACGTCTCACACCTCATGCTCAGCTTATGGCAAGCACACAAAGGTGCTCATGGCAGCTAGCTCTGTTGACATCGTCAGAAGAGTCAAGGAGAAGCAAACAACCATCAACTCCCTGTCAAGCGCGAAGGTGTCTACCAATTCACGCATACTTAAACGGGGGTTGCCATCCCCTTTGATTATGCCCGCTTGTCGCCTATCTACAACAACAAGGACGAAGCATGCTCCGCAACGGCAACGTCTCAGACCTTAAGCTCAGCTTATGGTAAGCACACAAAGGTGCACATGGCAGCTGGCTCTTATGACATCGTTAGAAGAGTCGAGGAACAACAAACAACCATCAACTCCCTGAAGGGAATGATGGAACAACTTCAGGACAAGAAGAAGAAGAAGAATTCACGAAATCAGCAAAGATCCTCAAAGAATAGGGAATAGAACCTACTCCCCCTACAACATCTGAAGAGGAAGATGATCACAGATCACATTTAGATTATTCATCCATGCTGGCAGCACTCCCCAGGACAAGAGGCTTGACGAATTCCAAAGTCAGCTCAATGCCCTAAAGCTCTAGAGGAACATGAACGAGCTAGGGGTGGCTCGACCATATCCATTTGAATGGGACATGGTCGCCTACTCGACAAAGTTCAAACCAATGAGTCTAGTCTAGTTCGATGGCAGTGGCTCCCCATCATAGCACATCTACTACTTCATGTCCAAAACAAGATTTCTCACGGAGAATGATGCTATCCTAGCCCGACTGTTCATCGGTACCCTGAGAGGGGTGGCCATTGAATAGTTTCGTAAACTGGAACCGGGATCTATCACAATATGGACCGATGTGGAAAAGCTCTTCTTGGCCCGTTTTTTTGATGACGATACGGAAGTGTCGATGGCCACCCTGCTTGCTGACAAGAAGAAGAAGATAGAGTCGGTCAACAACTTCGTTAAGAGATTCAAGAACGTGTCACTTCAATGTCGGGACCAAGTCTCTTCAAGCACCTTGATTGAGATGTGTCGCAACAACCTCTCGATCGATATTCTATCCAAGATCGACGTGATGGAAACCCGAACCGGAAAAGAGAATGTTCGCCAGGGCGAATAAGTGGAAAACATGATCAAATGATTGGAAGCCGAAGAGTCTTAACCCAAGAGAGGAGCTTCAGAACCAAACACCTCTCGGAACCCTCGATCAAAAGGTAAAGAGATCATAGCTGTTGATGCAAATCCAGCCCCCAAGATGGTGCAGCGCCAGAAGAGCAAGTCTTTTGAGCAGCGCCCTCCAAGGCACTATGACTTTAAGGAAGATTGGGTTGTGCATACCTTCGACACCCTCCTTCAGAACAATAGAATCAACCTTTCAGATCATGAAGCCTGAAGATATGAGCAAACAGATGACCCAACCTACTATGCATTTCACAGATTCGTCAGTCATCATACTTCCAAGTGCTATGTCCTTAAAGACAAGCTTCAAGTTCTTTATGACATGAGAGTCTTAAAGAAGGAGAAGGTGCAAAAGAACGTGATTGCAAACATGGTCACTGTGAAGTTTGGGACAGGCCTTCCTGAGGTTCACGCATCGGCAGGTGTTGTGCCCATCCCAAAATCAGTGCTGAAGATCACCAATGCTGATCTTCACAATCAAAGAGAAAAAGGCTTGGTACCGCAGATCTTGCCATCAGGACAGGTGATGTGGGTTCATCCAGATGTCCTCAATGACGAGCAATGGACTTCTAAGAAGCCCAAAGGTAAGCTTAAGCCCTATAACGTCGTTTCGGTAATTTTGGACGATGACAAAGCAGAGATTACGGTCCTTACCGACTCTGACAATGAGGTAAATGCATTGATCACCCGAGCTGGGAAGGACTTTGCCAAGAACTACCCACCGATAGTGGAAAGTCTGGCAAGGCAACCGGTAGGACCATCCCCAACGGTCCAACCGAACCCCAATCAGCCAAGTTCAAGTGGTCAACCCTTTTGGTTCAACCTGCTCACACAGCTATAGAATATTCCTACCAGGATCACCCTGTATGAACTCCTGCAGTTATCCAAACCTACCTGGGAAGCTCTACGAGAAGCACTGACCGACTCAGAGGCCTTTGCCATGCATTTCTCGCCTGTTTTGGAAGGATACGCAAAAATAGGATGTCCATAATGCTGCCAGACATCCAGATAACAGATCCCATGCATTACCTTGACTCCTGAGGATATGCTCATCAAAAGCACGTCTCATGACCGACCCTTATACTTCACAGGATACGTCGGTTCCTCTCGGGTGGACCACATCTTGATGGACCCAGGGTCTGCACTAAGCATTGTCCCCTTGAAGCTCATCAAACACCTAGGGGTGCCTCAAAAGTGGATATCCACGACAACTACTACCATCTTTAGCTTCAATGCCACTAGGACACGGCCACTTGGGAAGATTCGCCTCAAATGCCGGCTGTGTGACATGAAAATGGAGGTGACCTGCTACGTCATCGATGTGGAACCCTCCTACAACATGCTATTAGGTCGACCTTAGATCCATAACAACTGCATAGTCCCATCCACACTGCATCAATGTCTGAAGTATGTGGATGACTACAATCAAGTAAATACGATGGTTGCTGATAAACATCCCTTCAAAGGGGTTGAGAACTACTTCACCGAATTTTTGCTCTATCAAGACTCTTAAACAGGTGACAACAAAACCCCGATCGAAGAACCTGATAGTGGCAGCGAGGCCAACAACAAGTCTGAGAGCAACAAGGGTCTTGTCTTCAATGACATTGAACCCATTGTAAACATCTATGAGGGCTTTGTTGTAACCGACACAGATGAAGCGGACGGGCTCATCCTGAATGAAGATCTTGAATTTGCTTACTCATCATCTCGTTCAGAGTCTAGTTACGATGAGTTTGGCAATCTTATTTTAGGGTTATCTAACAACTCTTCTCTACACTTGCCTGTGTATTCATCATTTGTCATAAACAAACAGATGATTGAATCCTCGCAAGCAGTCTTTGTCATACCTACCCGAAATAATTCCCAACAAGAAATTATCTTTGGAAGGATAGACAGACCTACAAGCATAATGTGGGATGAATCGGAAGATGACGAGCCTACCCCCCAATTCTCGTGCTATGGCCAAGTTGTGAAGCACATGATGGAGGACATGAGTTACGACTTCACCCGCAAAGAAGGCTTGAAATATAACAAGGGTCGAAAACACCCATCCGACCTGCCTATGTTCCCAAGGGAAAGCCTGACAATTACTACGACAAAACCCAAAGCGGGTTGGGCTATACCTCCTCCTCCTCAGAGTTATATTGTAATTTTGATAGGGTATCCGACGACACGCATTCAGATGATCAATCATCAACGTCCTCAACATGGGATTCAGACGTTAGTGTAGGGGACTTGTTCAAGAACCTCACAGTCAACATGACCACAGTTGATCCCCCATAAATCAAAGAGGATGAAGAAATCCTGCTTTACGATGAAGCATGAGACCATCATGTCAATGCTTAATGGAGTGGTCGCTTCGAATAGCGTGAGCCACCCATCGAGGATGAGATACTCCAAATTAATATAGGGGACGAGGCTAACCCCAAACCCATATTTATCAGTGATAGTTTACCTCTCTAGGAGAAGGAAGACCTTATATCCCTCATCCGGGAGTACATTAACGTCTTCACATGGAATAATGAGGACATGCCCGATCTTGTCCTCAGATCGCCATGCATCGCCTCAACATCAACTCAGACACCAAACCTATCAAACAGCAACAAAGGCAGTTTTATCTATAAATCATGGAAGTGATTGAAGCTAAAGTGAAAAAGTTGATCGAGCTGGGCTTCATCAGAGAGGAGCAACACCCCGATTGGGTGGCTAACATTGTTCCGATCCTGAAGAAGAATGGAAAGATCTGCATCTGCATTAACTTCAGAGACCTCAATGCCACTTGTCCCAAGGATGAGTTCCCTCTACCCATCATGGATGTCATTATTAACAACATGTGTGGTTTGGAAAGAATGTCCTTCATGGACGACTTTTCAAGGTACAACCAAATCAAGCTGCACCACGAAGACGAGAAGCACACTTCATTCAGAACTCCGGTAGGGGTATAATGTTACACAGTTATGTCCTTCGGACTTAAGAACACCGGCACAACCTATCAGCGCATGTGAGCATAATTTTTTGGGATCATCTACGAAAGACAGTCGAATGCTACGTAGATGACTTGGTCATGAAGAGTCGCAACAAAGACGATCATCTTCAAGATTTGAGAATGATATTCGATCTGATACGATCCCATCAACTCAAGATGAACCCCACAGAGTCATTTTTGGGGATGTCGAGCGGCAAATTCATTGGATTTGTCGTCACGATGAAGGGAATTCATATAGACCCCGACAAGGTGCAAGCTATTCAAGAGCTTCGACCACCTAGGAATCTTAAGGAATTGAGAGGATTACAAGGATGCCTGGACTACATCTGAAGATTCATCTCAAATCTTTCAGATAAGTGCCAACCCTTCTCCAAGCTGATGAAGAAAGGTGTTTCCTTCATATGGGATGAGCCTTGCCAACAAGCGTTCGATGAGATCAAGACTTATCTCTCAAATCCACCGGTCTTGGCAGCCCCGATTTTGGGGAAACCCTTTCTGATTTATGTGCAGGAAATGGAGCATTCTCTTGGCACCCTCTTAGCATAGAATGACAATGCCGACCATGAGCAAGGTATCTATTACCTGATTAGAACCTTGTAGGGAGCCAAACGGCGATACTCCATGGTCGAAAATGAGTGTTTGGCCTTGGTGTTCGCTATCCAAAAAATACGACACTACCTAGTTGGTCAAACCATGCACGTCATCTCCCGGATGAATCCTATCTGAGTCTTCATGACACAGCCCGGATCCTTAAATTAGCTTCTGGCAATATGGGCACTCCTTCTGTCTCAATACGACATACACTTCAAGCCGCAGAAGTCTGTCAAAAGACAAGCAATATGTGATCTGATGGCCAGTCATCCGCTCGTGTTGAAGACTGACCTATACGAAGCAATGTCGGATGAAACCCACGAGGTTAATGCTACCTTGCAGGAAGAAAATTGGCGATTGTACTTCGACGGAGCACTCGCATAGGCACAAGCAGTTCCATCATCGCAAGGGTGGGGGTGATCTAGGTTTCTCCACAAAACCATGCATCACTCGAGCTTTCTCTTTAACTGAGCCATGTACCAATAACGTGGCTGAGTACAATGTGTTGCTCATCAGACTCGACTTCGCCAAGAAGTTTGGGACAAATCACCTTGAAGCTTACGGTGACTCTGTGCTCATCGTCAAACAGATGACGGGAGAATACGAGGTCAGAAATGACGACTTGATCCCATGTCATGAAGTGGCTGTGAGACTAGCCGAATCATTCGAAAGCTTTCGCATTGAGCAAGTGCTTCATTCTAAGAACACGCATGTTGATGCCCTGGCATCATTAGCAGCCAACCTAGCTCAACCGTAGGGAACAAGTTAATGCGTCACCATCTCAAGCTGACAACTCTTCCTACCAGAGTATGTTCTGGAAGTGAATGCAACTTACCAGGCTATGGGTCAACTCGAGTTGAGAGATTGGTGTTTCCTAATCATTGACTATGTCTTACATAACATACTACCCGAAGACGTGAAAGAGAGAGAGATTCTGTTCACAGACACACTCCGTGATTCTACTACGATTCGACAACAAAGGCGTTGTATCGTAAGTCCTACGATAGCATGTTGCTTTGGTGCCTCTCAATGACAAAAGCATAGGAAGCCTTACGGGAAGCCCATGATGGTACCTATGGTGCTCATCAATCCGGACGTAAGATCTGGGATCCCTTGTTAAGAATGGGCTATTACTGGCCCAGAATGATCAATGACGCTGTTACTTACACCAAGCATTGCCATGCGTTTCAAATTCATGCCAACTACATACACAAACCACCTGAAGACCTGCATCCGATAGTGACTTCGTGACTGTTTGAGACATGGAGGATGGATGTCGTCGAACCGTTATCTCCACCATCAGCCAAAGGTCATCGCTTCATCCTTGCGATAACCGACTACTTCTCTAAGTGGGCTGAAGTCGTTCCCTTAAGAGAAGTCAATGCTAATGATGTGATCAAGTTTATCAAACATCATATTGTCTACCGATACGACGTTCCGAGACGTATCATTCATGATAAGGGATCACAATTTGTTAGCCATGCATTCACTTGGTTCTGTGACAAGTTTAGAATACAGAACTGTAGGCAATAAAAATTACCTTAATTCCTAGCAAAGAAGCTCAAAACTGATAAAAATACTAATATCTCTTAAACCGTAAGGAATTTAGCGAAATAGACAGGAGCAAACCAAACCCTTTGGGGTAGGTTTGGTCGACTCCGTCTCGTTAAGATAGTCGATTTTTATATATAATTCGTTCAATTCTAACTTATGGTTTGAAAGTTATGACTCATTCTTCATAGCATGTTCTGATGTCTGCCTACAAGACTGGACTTTGCCTGAACATTGAAGTTCACTTGTAATGCCAAGTTTGCCTGACAACTTAGCTCACCTGAACTGATTATAGCTCGCCTGATAGCTTTGTCTACAAGGTTCGCCATGTAGCGAGGCTCAACATCAGAAGACGAGGTTCACTACGTCATGAAGCTTGACATCAAAGTTAATCATTGAGGGCAAAGCTACTCTGGAAGAAGAAACTCATCATTGGATATGAGGTTTGGAACTCACCAGTGGAAACGAAGTTCGGAGTTAGATACGAAGTTCGGGGTTCGTCGTTGGATACGAGGTTCGAGGTTCGTCATTGGAAACAAAGTTCATGGTTCATAACGAGGCTCGTCAAAAGAAAAGTCACAAGACTTGCTATACAGCTAGAATCAGCTATTGAAGACGAAGTTCGTTGGTGAATACGAAGCTCGGCAGGCAATGTCACTGAAGACAGTTCGCTATACTGCAGAGTTGGCCTTAGAAGATGAACCTCGCTGCATATTGAGGCTCGTTCAATCTGATGAACCTTGCCATGTAGAGAGGTTCTTGTCCAAAGGAGATCCAGATGCAACGGTTTGAAGACCTAGTCAGCAACATATGCTAAACTCCAGGAGCACGTTACATCCTATTAATTAACGTGGGCTGAATTAGAGGAGGCACTACCCAAAATTTTAGCATGTTAGTTACGTGCTGAGATCCTATAAATAGCCATGAATGGCTATGAGGTGGGGGAGAGCATGAACAAGGAGAGCTTTTGCATTGAATATTGTGATCCGAACCTCGGTTCTAACAATCTAAGCCTTCAACAAAGTCTGATTCTCTTCTCGAGTTGAAGCGATCTTGATCTGATCGTCAATGGGAGGCAATCTCAACTCAAGCATCGATGGAAGCATCCTTTCGCCACAAAGAGCCCACGTTAAACAAAGAGGAGCTGAATTAATCTTCTCTTCATCTCTAATCAAGAGAGAGTGTGAGTGATTGTAAGGGTTTCGTACTAAGCGATTGAACCCATTTTTCTTAAAACAAGAAATCAATCAAACTTCAAATTTTTGACCCTACAGACGATAGCGACCACGGTAGGAGAAGCCATTCTTTTTGATGAACTGGCGGTAGCGCAATCAGATCAAATCGCGGTGGGAACCGAGGTCGAAACTCTCGTTATCGAGTTCGACCAATCCAAGTATGAGGAGTTCCTCTCCTCTAGACCTTCGGGTCCCACGAAGGCACGCAAGTTTCGTAGAGTCTCTTATGAGACTTCAGGCCATGTGGCCATTGATAATTCTACTCGAGTCTGTCTCGAGGAGAAATCTTTGCCTCTGAATAATGAGGCTTTGAAAACTAGCCATCAGGCTAAGAGGTGGGTTGTCAAGCAACCTCGCCAAACTTTTGTTGCTTCTACAGAACAACCTAGCCAGAAATTAGCTGTTGTAGAACCTTCTCCTAATTCGCTCTCAAAATGAGAAAAATAGCATCGACGTAAGAACCAAGCTCACCGCAAGGCTCAAGCCCTGGTCTCGTCGAACAACTTTTACTATCGGCCACGAGACAACATGTCTAAGGCCCACAAGCTTACTGAGGGTCAATTAGCTGAGCAAGGTCAAAATGACAAACTTCACCCTGGTACCCAATTAGGTTCAAATGACGAGCTTTAATATGAGGTTCGTCTAACTCAACGAGTTTTGCTCTGTTAGGAAAGATAGCCAAATCCAGGCTCGTTAGGAGGACAAACCTCACTCGAATGACGAACCTCGTCTTCAACATGAGGCACGTTTGAAACAACCGTTGCAAGCTCTCACTGCTATTCGAGCTGATTAGATTTAGGATTGTCAAAACAACAAGCCTCACCAACGTATTCATATGCGTTTGATTGATGAACCTCATCTTCAACACGAGGCTCATCGAAAACAACCAGTGCAAATTTGCTCTGCTGCTCAGAATAGCAAGACTCAGGCTCAACGAAGTGATGAACCTCATCAAAAAGATGACTCTCGACTTCAACCTCAGACTAGAACTTTTACAGAGAAACATTCAAGGGTCCATGATGAGTTTCGACTCAGACGACAAATCTGTCCTTGGAACCAAGTTCGTCCGATTGACGAACCTCGCATAAAATACAAGGTTTGTTCCCCGAACCAGGTTTGTCTGAATATCAAAGCTCACATGAATAACGAGGATCGCCTAACTGACGAACTTCGTATCACACATGAGCTTCGCCCAAGTGTCCGAGTGCGCCCAGATGATAAACCCCGTCTTCAGCATGAGGTTCGTCCATCCAACCAGGCTTGCCAATCTCTAACACTTAGAGATTCTTGCGCATGCATAAGCGTGCTACCTGAGTTAACAGGGGCTGGTCCTGTTACTGATCTTCGTGATTACCTGGTTCGTAAGCACAGTATGATCCAGATGAAATCTAATTATAGTTGTGAGAAACTTATCTCCGTAGTGCTCTCCCAGTGCCCATGTGGGGGTATCAGCACACATGTCTACAGTCTTTGAATGACTGTCACAGCCTTCAACGATTCCTTCGTCCAGAAGAAGATGCTTTTGTCCTAAAAAGCAAGTGTCCAAAAATCGCCACGTCGAAGTGATGATCAATATGGTTGGTAAAGGCAAGGGTAAAACTCAAGCCAATTCTTCTGAGTCCTCCAATCTTGAGTTTTCCCCAGGATTACGAGAAGCACTCTTTGAAAGATAGGGTGTTTACCAACACACATGTACCCGTACCGGAGCAAGGATCCCGTTGGATTATTAAAAATTAGCAGGTATATCCTATTATGTCGATGAAGTGCCTGAAAACTCTGTCATTACAACATCCCAACCTTCCAGCATCGACCAAAGTGAGCAAGTGAGCGCTCACATGACCGGGAATGAAGAAGAAATGGCAAGAAGGCTGGAAGAACAATAAGCTGCTCTCCTCCAATAACAAGAAACCATCAAACGCTTGGAGGATATGGTGAACAAATTCCTCAAGGAGAAGAAGAAGAAGAAAGCTACCGCCGAATCCTCAAGATCAAGGCGCCGGCGACGTTCACCCGGTGCACGGGAATCTAGCCGTCGAAATCAAGATGGAAATAATGAAGTAGATGAGGAGCAAAAGAATTTTGACATTCTCTCTAAATCATCCGAAGCTGAGTCCAACCCTCGTAAGAATGAGCGAGATCATAAGTTGGATGATTTCTAGAAGCAGCTTGAGGCTTTGAAGCTTCAGAGAAACTTCAAAGAACTGGGGGTCGTCAGGCCATACCCTGCCGAATGGGACTCTGTCCCTTATCCTCCAAAGTTCAAGCAACTCATTCTCCTGTAGTTCAATGGTAAGGGTTCTCCGAACCAACACATTTACCATTTCCAAGCGTAGACTGGACATATAGTGGGGAATGATCCCATTATTACTCGACTCTTCATTAGTACCCTCAAGGGGGTTGCTTTTGAATGGTTTTACAGACTGGAGCTTGAATCCATCACTTGCTGGAAGAACATGGAAAGGCTATTTCTGGTTAAATTCTTTGATGATGATGCAGAAGTATCTATGGCCACCCTGCTAGTTGAAAAGTAGAAGAAGACAGAGTCTGTCGAAAACTTTGTCAAGAGATTTAGAAATCAGTCGCTGCATTACCGTGATCAAGTCTCTGAAAGTACATTGATGGAGATGTGTTGCAATAATCTCTCGATCTATATTTTATCCAAGATTAGAGCGGTGAAGACCCGAACTTGGAAAGAGCTTGTTCGCCAAGGAGAACAGATCGAAAGCATGTTCAAAAGGTTAGATGCTGAAGAGCCATGTGATTTTCAAGGAGGTGATGACCAAGACAACCTCACCCATCTGACTTATGTAAAATGGAAAGATGCTTTGACGATGAAAACTACTTCTTCCCCTAAATCTTTTTCAAATCAGAAGGGTAAATCTTCGCATAGCCGCTTTTAGTAGAAGTACGACTTCCAAGATGAGCAAGTCGTCCCGATACTCAAATCCTTGATTAAGACAAGAAAGATCAAGCTCCCATAATCGATGCGACCTGAGAAGATGTCGAGAACGGATGACCCCAACTATTGTGCGTTCCACAGGTTGGTTCATCATCCCACCTCTAAATGCTATACCCTGAAGGATAAGATTCAAGCCTTATTGGATGCAGGAGTCTTTACCCTTCAATCCTGATTTACATCTATCGCTAGAGTGTGGGTAGTTTTAGTTTCTCTGCAAAACCATGTATTACCTCAAGCTTTCTCTCTAACGGAGCCATGACGACCTGAAGCTTATCATAAATCAACTCTAAGGTGAGTCTGAAGTTAGACGTGAGCATCATGCCCCTTACCAAAATGCTATCATGTTAATAATTGATAGTCACTTCCTCCAAATTCCCTCGCCAACCCTCTTCAATAGGATAGTGGAACCACAAAACTATCATGTTAATAATTACCTCTGATAGTCACTTCCTCCAAATTCCCTTACCAATCCTCTTCAATAGGATGGCAGGATCATAAAACTATCATGTTAATGATTGATAGTCACTTCCTCCAAATTCCCTCGTTAATCCTCTTTAATAGGATGGCAGGATCACAAAACTATCATGTTAATGATTACCTCTGATAGTCACTTTCTCCAAATTCCCCTACTAATCCTCTCCAATAGGATGGTGGGTCCACAAAACTATCACGTTAATGATTACCTCTTATAGTCAATTCTTAACCCCCGTTGAAAATACTTCATCAAGTAGTGTTCTGCTATGCGATTAACACATACTTGTCACTCGATCAAGATAGTGATCTACCATGTGATGATGCACTATCTGGTCTTTTTCGAACGTTCTATCTCCTTAGAATGATCGAAAATAGTGACCTACCATGTGCTGTGTTACTAATCTACTCACAGTCGTTATACTCCCATGTCACTGAACAACTTGATTTCCCTCGCCAAGTAGTGTTCTACCATGCGATGAACACCTACTTGTCCCTCGATCAAAATAGTGGCCTACTATGCGATGTGCCACTATTCTAATCATAGTCGTTATACGTTCACATCACTGAATGACTTCATTACCTCCACACTGTCATTTTTACAAATGACGTTGTTCGTTGATAGTGGCCTACCAAGGGATGAGCCCCTATCTTCCCCATTGTTTCCAAATAGTGACCTACCGTGCGATGACTCACTATTCATCAATGACACCACACCCCAGCAGGCCTATCATGCAATGAGCTTCGCTTTCAAAATACCAGGTTGAGTTGTTATACTGAACGACACAACCAAACTCTAACAGTTAATCCAACACCTTGAATGGCTAAGGATAGAGGAGAAAACTTAGCATCAAGCCTAAGAGAAACTCCTCAACAACTTATCATGCTAAGGGCAAACGCATGACTAATCCAACTCAAACAGTAATTGGTAAAGACACGTTAAGTACGTTGATCCCTGAGGGTTTGCTAAAAATCCTAGATGGCGATCATTAGGTGCGTCTGAAGAGTTCAACTTTACCAGGATGGAGGCTCCTCATTTAATACGAATAGTGCTCATTTTGTATGCCTTAAAATCCAAAGTATTTCAAACCCCATGCAACCTGATTTGGGTCTGAAAAACTTTGGAGGGGTATTATGGGTAGTAAAAATTATCTTAATTCCTAGCAAAGAAGCTCAAAACTAACAAAAATGCTAATATCTCTCAAACCATAAGGAATTTGGCAAAATGGATAGGAGCAAACTTAACCCTTTGGGGTGGGTTTGGTCAGCTTTGTCTCGTCGAGATAGTCGATTTTTATATATAATTCGTCTAATTCTGACTTACGGTTTGAAAGTTATGACCTGTTCTTCGTAGCATGTTCTGATGTCCGCCTACAAGACTGGACTTCGCCTGAACATTGAAGTTCGCCTGTAATGCTAAGTTTTCCTGAACACTTAGCTCGCCTGAACTGAGTATAGCTCGCTTGACAGCTTTGTCTATGATGTTCGCCATGTAGCGAGGCTAAACATCAGAAGGCGAGGTTCGCTGCATCGCGAAGCTCAACATTAAAGTTCATCATTAAGGACAAAGCTACTCTGGAAGAAGAAACTCATCATTGGATATGAGCTTCGAAACTCACCAGTGGAAACAAAGTTCGGAGTTTGGAGTTAGATACGAAGTTCGGGGTTTGTCGTTGGATACGAAGTTCGTCATTGGAAACGAAGGTCATGGTTCATAACGAGGCTCGTCAAAAGGAAAGTCACAAGTCTTGCTATACAGTTGTACTTAGTTATCAAAGACGAAGTTCGTTGGTGAATAAGAAGCTCGTCAGATGATGTCACTGAAGACAGTTCGCTATACTGCAGAGTTGGCCTTAGAAGACGAACCTCGCTGCATATTGAGGCTTGTTCAATCTGATGAACCTCACCATACAGTGAGGCTCGTTGTCCGTAGGAGATCTAGCAGTAACGGTTTGAAGACCTAGTCAGCAACATGCGCTAAACTCCAGGAGCACGTTACGCCCCATTAACTAACATCGACTGAATTAGAGGAGGCAGTTACTCCCTCTACCCATAATTTTAGCACGTCAGTTACGTGCTAAAATCCTATAAATAGCCATGAGTTGCTATGAGGCATGGGTCGAGCACAAACAAGGAGAGCTTTGGCATTGAACATTGAGATCCGAACATCAACAAAGTCTGTGATTCTCTTCTCGAGTTGAAGCGATCTTGATCTGATCGTCAACGGGAGGCAATCTCAACTCAAGCATCGAGGGAAGTATCCTTTCGCCACTAAGAGCCCACGTAAAACAAAGAGGAGCTGAATTAATCTTCTCTTCATCTATAATCGAGAGAGAGTGTGAGTGATTGTAAAGGTTTCGTACCAAGCGATCGAACCTAGTTTTCTTAAAACAAGAAATCAATCAAACTTCAAAATTTTGACCCTACCGACGATGGCGACCACAGCGGGAGAAGCCATTCTTTTCGATGAACTGGCGAGCGGGAGAAGCCACTCCTTTCGATGAACTGGCGATGGCGCAATCAGATCAAATCGTGGTGGGAACCAAGGTTAAAAATCTCGTTATCGAGTTCGACCAATCCAAGTATGAGGAGTTCCTCACCTATGGACCTTTGAGTCACATGAAAGCACACAAGTTCTGTAGAGTCTCTTATGAGACTTCAGCCCACGTAGCTTCTGATAATTCAACTCGAGTCAGTCTCGAGGAGAAGTCTTTGCCTCTGAATAATGAGGCTTTGAAAATTAGCCATCAGGCTAAGAGGTGGGTTGTCAAGCAACCTCGCCAAACTTTGGTTGCTTCTACGGAACAACCTAGCCAGAAATTAGCTGTTGTAAAACCTGCTCCTAATTCGCTCTAAAAACGAGCAAAATAGCATCGACGTTAGAACCAGGCTCACCGCAAGGCTCAAGTACTAGTGTCATCGGACGATTTTTACTATCGGCCACGAGACAACATGTCTAAGGCCTACAAGCCTTCTAAGGGTCAATTAGCTGAGGAACGTCAAAATGACGAACTTCACCCTTGTACCCAATTAGGTTAGAATGATGAGCTTCAATACGAGGTTCGTCTAACTCAACAAGTTTGCTTTGTTTGGAAAGATAGCCAAATCTAGGCTCGTCAGGAGGACAAACCTCGCTCGAATGACGAACCTCATCTTCAACATGTGGCTCATTTAAACAACCATTGCAAGCTCTCACTACTATTCGAGCTAGTCAGATTCAGGCCTGTTGAAACAACAAGCCTTACCAACGTATTCAGATGCGTTCGACTGACGAACCTCATCTTCAACAAGAGGCTCATCCAAAACAACCAGTGCAAATTTGCTCTGCTACTCAGAATAGCAAGACTCGGGCTCGACGAAGTAACGAACCTCATCGAAAAGACGACTCTCGCCTTCAACCTCAGACTAGCACTGTTACAGAGAAACATTCAAGGGTCCAAGATGAGGTTTGACTCAGATGACAAATCTGTCCTTGGAACCAAGTTTGTCCGATTAACGAACCTCGCATGAAGCCGTACTATGGTTCGTACACCAACCGGTACCACACCTTATTCACTGGTATACGGTTGTGAAACCATGCTACCGCTGGAGATTCAGATTCCATCCTTACACATCACACTCACAGCAGGGATGATGACTAAAGAGAGACATCGATAATGTCTCGTAGAATTAGAGGCGTTAGATGAGAAGCGGCTCGAAGCTCAACAACACATTGAGTTCTATCAAGCCCGAATATCTAGGGCTTTCGATAAGAAAGTCAAACATAGATCTTTCAAGGAAGGAAAGTTGGTCCTTGCTGTTCGACGGCCTATGATACTCAACTCTAAGAAGAAAGGGAAGTTCCAACCCAAATGAGAAGGCCCATTCGTGATAGAGCAGTATATTCGAGTGGAGCTTACTGCCTCATCAAACTGAATGCCAATAAGATCCTGATGCCTATCAACGGCAAATTCCTGAAGAAGTACTACCCATAGTCTTCCTTCACTGCTCTTTGATTCACTCCGATAAGTATACGAGTATAAACTGCTCCTTCATACACTCCGATAAGTATAAGAGTATAAACTGCTTCTTCATTCACTCCGATAAGTATACGAGTATAAACTACTCCTTCATTCACTCAAGCAAGTATACAAGTATAAACTGCTTCTTCACTTCCTCCAACTAGTACATGAGTCTAAACTGCTCCATTTCTCCAATTGGTGCATGAGGTTAAACTGCACCTTCCCTCCCACTAGTGCATGAGGTTAAACTGCTCTTTACCTCTGACTGGTATACGAGGTTAAACTACTCCCTACGCTTCCACTTCAGCCAAACCTTCCTATCATGTGAATAGTCATCTCTGATAGTCCCCTCCAAATTTTTCCTGTTGATCCTCTTCAACAGGACAACATGCCCACTCCTATTGTCACGTTAACAGTCACCTCTGATAAATCAACTTACCAATCATCTTCAATAGGATGGTAAGTCCACAAATTTGCTCAAAATCACAACAAACTCCCCATGTCATGCTAACAGTCACCTCTGACAATCAACTTACCAATCCTCTTCAATAGGATGGTAAGTCCTTAAAGTCACTCCAATTGCGATAATCCAATCAACTTATTAATCCTCTTCAATAGGATGGTAGGTCCTCAAAGTCGCTCCAATCGTGATAATCCTGTCATGTTAACAGTCACCTCTGACAATCAACTTACTAATCCTCTTCAATAGGATGGTAAGTCCTCAAAGTCGCTCCAATCATGACAATCCAATCAACTTATCAATCCTCTTTAATAGGATGATAGGTCCTAAAAGTCGCTCCTATCGCGACAATCCTATCATGTTAGCAGTCACCTCTGACAATCAACTTACTAATCCTCTTCAATAGGATAGTAAGTCCTCAAAGTCACTCCAATCACGATAATCCAATCAACTTACCAATCAACTTCAATAGGATGGTAGATCCTCAAAGTCGCTCCGATCGTGACAACCCCGTCATGTTAACATTAAACATCTGACAAAATCCCCTAACAATCCTCTTTAATAAGATGGTAAGTCCATAAAGTTGCTCAAAATCACAACAAACTCCCACTGTTACATTAACAATGACCTCTGACAAAATTAACTTATCGACTCTCTTCAATAGAGTGATAGGTCTCCAAAATCTTGTTCAAATCACAAATACCCAAGTTTTGTCAAGTTACTATCACACCTCTGACAATTAACTTACCAATCCTCTTTCATAGGATGGTAGGTCCTCAAAGTCGGTCCGATCATGATAATCTAATTTTCCCGCCAATCATCTTCAATAGGATGATAGGTCATCAAAGTCACTCCGATTGCGACAATCCAATTTTCTTACCAATCCTCTTCAATAGGATGGTAGGTCCTCAAAGCCACTCCGATTATGACAATCCCGTCATGTTAACATCAAACCTCTGACAAAACCCCTCACTAATTCTCGCTAGTAGGATGGTGGGTCCACAAAACTATTATGTTAATGATTACCTCTGATAGTCAACTTTGTTATTCCCGCAAATGATATTATCCAATCAGTCGTCACACTCGTATGTCCCTGAATGATCTGATCAATTCTGAGCATTCTAATTTTCTTACAACAATCGATGAGTAGTAGACTACTGTAGGCGGTAAAAATTACCTTTGTAGACTTACGTGAAATTCACCTGCGAGTCGCAGTCACCCACACAATTTGAGGGTGGGGCTCACCCATGGGCTTGACTCGCTAGCACGAACCCAAAATGCGTGGTCGCCAAATTCGATCGCATTTGTTGATCACAGATTCGCCTGTATGATCGACTCGCCCACACGAGTCAAGATCATCCAGATGACTAAAATTCGCTTGTATGTTCGACTCACCCACACGAGTCAAGATCATCCAGATGACTGAAATTCTCCTGGTTACTCGACTCGCCCGTACGAGTCAAGATCATCCAAATGACTAAAATTCGCATGTTCACGCGACTCGCCCGCTCGAGTCAAAAGTTGAATTCACCTAAGAACTTTAGGATCGCCAGTGTACTCAGCAACCGTTATGCTACATACAAGGATTGGCTTTCCCACTCCTCACGACATGAAGGAAAGGAGTACAGTGCTCCGAGCCCCTCAAGTAGCCGCTCACAGTACGAAGGACCAGTCAAATCCATACAGTCACCAAGTCTGCTTGCATGTTGACGATTGAAGCTCACCTCGCCTGCACGAGTCAAGAGCTGAATCCGCCCAAGATTAACAAGCTCGCGGAATCCCTACCTAGAAGCCGCAATACCACGTACAGGGATGGGCCTTCCCACTTCTCACGATGTGAAGGGAAGGAGTATAGTACTTCGAGCCCATCAAGTAGCCGCTCATAGTACAAACCTAAGGCATGGTATCTCCCAACAGTACATGGTCATATCCCATGATTCAAGGAGCAGCCACACCATCTCTCCTCTATTTAAGAACCTCTCCTGGCTTTGGAAAAGGGGTTCGCTCATAGTTAATTGATTAATTCAATCAGTTAACTGAACCACTAGCTCTCGACTCTCTCATAGTTAATTGATTAATTCAATCAGTTAACTGAACCACTAGCTCTCGACTCTCAACTGAGTTGACGACAAGCTCTTTGCGTTAACTGAACCACTAGCTCTCGACTCTCAACTGAGTTGACGACAAGCTCTTTGCATAATCTTTGCACTTTAGCATCTTCTCCCAGTTTCGGGCCCTGATCGCCGTCGAACTCGGAGACTCGAACTCTACCGACATGAGCTTCTACCCGTACTGAAGCTCACCAGCAACCTTGATCAAATCGTCCAAGGGAAGCAGACTTAGTGTGAGAACCGAGCGAGGTGTCCTATAGCTACCGAAAGTCCCCAAGTTAAACAAGGAGGTCATTCCCTCCGTTTTTCTTGTAATTTTCGATTTATTAGTTTGTAATAAGCTATTCTTATTAATACAAATGAAATCCCTATTCTGGGAGATCAAAATTCACAGCTACAGAAGATGGCGATCACAGTGGGAGAATCTATTTCTTCAACCGAAATGGTGGTAGCTTAGTTCGATGAGGTTGCTGTTGGAATGACTGTGGAGTCCCTGGAAATCAAGTTCGACCAAGCCAGGTACGAAGAGTACTTGTCTTCTTCCTCCTCTGGTGGCGAGGTGTCCCGTAAACGCTACAGAGTCGTGCTTAGAGGCCAACCTCAAATGGTCGAAGCTTCCGTGCCGGGAGACTCTATCCGAGTCACGTTGGGGAAGCCCACTCTCTCTAAATCAATCAAAGCCAAGCCAGGGGTCGAGAGCATGGGGCGAAAGACTACCAAATTGGTTGCTAACCGACCATCGCAGACACCCGCCCAGGAGGAAACAGTGGTTCATTTTTGCGCAGACCATGCCGCCGCAATCCACGCGGACACTCCTCTCTCCAGAAGAGCTCGCCAACGGCAACGATAGGCCCTCGCCCGATAGGAGGCCCGAGCCTTCGCCTCATACGATGGCCTGAACTATTACCTAGGTTCGAAGAGTGTAAGATGAAGGGTCAACTCGCCTGGCACTAGAAGGCTCTCCAAATCAGGTGCGCCAACCAAGATGAACGAGACCGCCCGCTCAGGTGGACTTCGCTTCTCAGGTCACATCCCTGATGTGAATAGACCACCCCGAATGAACGAACCTACGCGAGTAGGCGAACCCTTGAAAGCATGTGAGCCTCACCACGGTCACTCAACGGATAAGTGTAACGAGCGAGAGGGCCTTGACTACAAAGGAAAAGCAGTAGGTGATACCTCGCAAACTTGCCTGCGTGAGCAAAGGGTTGAGTTTTGCTTGCACGCTGGAGTTCGCCCAAGCGCGAAGACTCGCCTACCAAGGCAAACTCACCCAACTCCAACACTTAACCATTCCACCCAATGTACACCAGGGAGCGCATCCAAAACTCCCTCGTGCGATCATTCGGGCGGCCTTTCCGATGTCGGGGGTTATCGCCAACCACCTGCAGAAGACCTCCGGGGTTACCTAACTGGCAAACGCACCATACATGAGGCGAATTCTCAGTGCCACTGCGAAAGGCTTATCCAAACAGTACTGGCTGACTGCCAATGTATATGAACGGTGAAATCTTCAGTGTTCGAGAGACTCTCTCAACGGCCTTCTCGACCGAGTCTTTCTCGTCGAAGGCGTCGTCACCAAAGAGGATGCGCCGCTGATGATCTAGAGCTCCCATCTGCTACAATCAACATGACGGACAAGGGCAAGGCCGTGCTTTCTGGTTCTCAAGACTCGGACTCTTTCCTGGGACCTAATCCTCCGCTTGTTCAATGTGAACGAGACAGTATATCCCAACACACCCATAGTCGCACGGGGGTGAGCATTGGGTTTGATTACTCAACCTTAGCGCTTCCCTCCGGCGGCGAAGACGAGGTGTAATCGGCAGTAGCCACGTCCCAAACATCGCACTCAAGTCAGGACACACTGACAAGGGTACACATGGTTGAACCCACACATGAACAGATGGTGGCCCAAAGGTTTGAAGAACAACAGGCGACCATAGACTCCTTAAGGGAAATGTTGGATCAGCTTCTAAACAAGAAGAAGAAGAAGAAAAGAGCCCAGCACACCTTACCGCGACAGATGGGGAGTAAGGAGTGGATACCTCCCCATCGTCCAACGACTGAAACGGAGGATAATGTCGGCCCACAATCAGATTACTCTTCCAAGACATCACTGGGGAAGTCGCATACTGGGGGTAGCGCCTGCGACAAGAGATTCGATAAGTTCCAGAGCCAGCTCAACGCTTTGAAGCTTCAACAGAACATGAACAAACTGGGGGTGGTCCGACCCTATCCTGTCGAGTGGGATACAGTCTCATATCCAGCGAAGTTCAAGCTGATTAGCTTGGTGCAGTTCGATGGCAAGGGCTTACCCTCACAACACATCTACTACTTTATGGTGCAGACCGGATTCCTTAAGGGGAATGACGCTAGTCTCACCCGGTTATTCATAGGCACCCTCAAAGGGGTAGCATTTGAATGGTTCCGCAAGTTAGAACTCGGCTCTATCAAGTCATGGGCCAACGCGGAAAGGCTCTTCTTGGCTCGCTTTTTCGATAACGACACGGAAGTGTCGATGGCCACCCTCCTCGCCGAAAAGCAACAGAAGTCGGAGTCGGTCAACTACTTCATGAAGAGATTCAAGAACCGATCGGTCCACTGTCAGGACCAAGTTTCCGAATCCACACTGATCGAAATGTGGGCAATAATCTCTCAATCCACATTCTATCTAAGGTCAGCGCGGTGGAAACCCAAACCTGGAAAGAACTTGTTCGTCAGGAAGAATAAGTGGAGAACATGATCAAAAGGCTAGAAGTCGAGGAGCCACATCGCAAGAAGGGAGCTGTAGAACCGACCGCACTAAAGAATCCCCCTCGAACAAGAGGAAAAGAGATCATGGCCGTCGATTCCGCCCCGACACCCAAAACAGCTCAAAGGCCGAAGCCCAGACAGTTCGAACAACACCCTTCAAGGCAATACGACTTTAGGGAAGACCAAGTGGTGGCGACATTTGATACTCTACTCAAGAGCAATCGAATTAAATTACCGGAGGTCACAAAGCCTGAGGAGGCGAACAAGACCAATGACCCGGGTTATTGTGCTTATTACAGATTCCTTGGTCACCACACCTCTAAGTGTTACATCCTCAAGGATAAGCTCTAGGCCCTCTACGACGCAGGAGTCCTAAAGAAGGAGAAGGTACAAAAGCAGGTGACCACGAATATGATCACCTTGAGTTTTGGAACAAACCTCCTGGAGGTTCAGGCTCCGGCAAGGGTAATTCCTATCCCCAAGGTAGTCCTGAAAATCACTAATGACGACCCTCACAACCAACCCCCTCGAACAAGAGGAAAAGAGATCATGGCCGTCGATTCCGCCCCGACACCCAAAACAGCTCAAAGGCCGAAGCCCAGACAGTTCGAACAACACCCTTCAAGGCAATACGACTTTAGGGAAGACCAAGTGGTGGCGACATTTGATACTCTACTCAAGAGCAATCGAATTAAATTACCGGAGGTCACAAAGCCTGAGGAGGCGAACAAGACCAATGACCCGGGTTATTGTGCTTATTACAGATTCCTTGGTCACCACACCTCTAAGTGTTACATCCTCAAGGATAAGCTCTAGGCCCTCTACGACGCAGGAGTCCTAAAGAAGGAGAAGGTACAAAAGCAGGTGACCACGAATATGATCACCTTGAGTTTTGGAACAAACCTCCTGGAGGTTCAGGCTCCGGCAAGGGTAATTCCTATCCCCAAGGTAGTCCTGAAAATCACTAATGACGACCCTCACAACCAACGAGGGAAAGGTTTAGTACCCCAGACTTTGCCATTGGGTCAGGTGATGTGGGTCTATTCGAACCTCCTGAGCGACGAGCAGTGGACAGCAGAGCCCTCCAAGAAGACTAAAGGTAGACCGTGCAATGCTATCTCTGTCGTGCCGATGGAAACCAGACTACAGTATCTACCCTCACTGACTCCTAGGAGGAAACCACCGTCCTCGCCACAAGAGCAGGAAAGGAATTCGCAAAAGAATACCCTGTGAGGGCGGAGAACCCGGCAGGACCTCCCACAAGGCCAGCGGCGGTAACCCCTCTAGATCCAGACAGGCCGAGCTCGAGTAATCAGCCTTTCCGATTCAACGTGCTCGCGCAGCTGAAGAGCATCCCCGCGCGAATTACCATGTAAGACCTCCTACGGCTATCCAAGCCTACCCGAGAAGCCCTACAAGAGGCATTGGCCGACTCGGAAGTCTTCTCCACCCACTTCGTGAGGGAAGAAGACATGGGACAGGAATGTGCGATGTGTTGCCAGACCACCGAGAGGCGCGTCCCTTGCATCACATTCACTCCTGAGGACATGCTCATCA
>NC_033797.1:124214756-124270567 GCF_001876935.1 Asparagus officinalis | reverse complement strand
GCCAACGACAAGAAAGTGGACATGCCATTTTTTTAAGAAATTTGTTTCGAAGAATAATTCATGGTGGATTTTATGCTACAGGTTTGACAGGGAGACTAGTGCGCCAACGTCACGAGGAGTTGATGTGCCGATCACAAAGACGTGATTGAGAAAGCCTAAACTAGAACTAAATCTGACTTTTCTGGAGCCAATGGTTGATATTTACACTAATAGAGATGTATTAAAGTTTGAGGCGACCGAAGTGTGTGACAGTTTTAACTACAAGTTGCAGTTTGTTAGGCGAAACGACAATCGTCGTGCTGCTATGCAAAGTTCAAAGAAAGAAGCTTGCCCAAACAAGGCAAAGTCCCGCGAAATCGTTTACGACAAGCGTTGGATTTGTTTTGCTTGTAGTTGTAAAAAGTTTGAAAGCGCTGGAATCGTATGTACTCACATTCTCTCTTATTTGATGAAATTTGATGCTGAAATATATTGCCGATAAATACATCTATTGAGCGTGGACTAAGTCGTGCAAAATCGGGGGATAGTTCATGATGACAAAGGCAATGCAGATAACCCTGATAATTCCTATCTTGTTAACGCCCGGAGTACAATTTATCAATCCATCTTTGGATTTTAGCTTCGACAAGTCCTCGTATGTGAAGAAAACAAGGGAGATGTTTACGATGGATTGCGCTAGCATTAATGAGGCAAATTGAATCATTTCTTAGTAGGCCCACATGGCTGTAATGAGCTCACTAAGAAAGTAATCCATATGTAGTAAGATAATACTTGATGAGTACTAGTGCTGTCATGGTCCTTGTAGTTATTGAAAATAGTTTTCAATGAATCCGATCAAGTGCGAGCAAAAGGGTGCGGCAAAAGGTTGAAAGGAGGAAAGAGAAAGCAATGATTAGAAGCCAAAAATAAAAAAGATAGACGCTTGTACGGGGTTGTGTAAAGTAGGGCCAATCACATGATAAGCGAAATTGGTCGCGGCACTCCAGCAAATCCCGTAAGTAATAATTTTTTTATTATTTATGTTGTGCTTACTTTTCACATTCTAGATTCCTTCCTTGATGTATACTGTATGGATATTTTTAATATTAATGTACGCGTTTTCTACATGCGGTGATACAAATTTGCAAAAGAGGATATGAGTCATCAGTGAAGATGTGGATCTTTTGAACGATTAAAGGGTAAGGGTTCTGTCTTATTTTTCACAATTATAGTACATTTATGGCTAATCTGCTTGCTTCCGAGCTTATATGTTCTCAACTGATTTCTGTTGCTTGAATCAGGCCGCTTTTGAAACAGAGACTTGAATCAGGAGCTTAAATCAGGCCCCACATTTAACTACCTAGTTGTTTATGTTTGATTGCAATGTATTGTAATGTGTAGCTGTTTTTCGGCTGCGTGGGACTTGAGTTGTTAAACATGCAAGTTGATGGTCGTTCACAGCTGTGTGCTGATTTTTCTGCTGGTTATTGAGTTTGTAAACATGCCAGAACCTGATTTTTCTTGCTTGGTTATTGCAGTGTAAACATGCAGAAACTGAATGTTGCTGATTTTCTTTGCTGGTTATTGAGTTGTGTAACAGCAGCAAACTGAGATGTTGCTGATTTTTCTGCTGGTTATTGAGTTTGTAAATGGTTTCCTTGATGCTTTAGCATTATAACAAACTATTGCAATTGCCTCTACACCTCGTGGGGCATTGCAAGACAGGAATAAGCTGAACAATTCGGTATGCTTTTCCTTGGTTACCATCATGATTTACTACCATCGTTTGGCGAGTATATTAATTAGGGATTTCTAGACCAGCAAGCAGTGTTTTTATGGGCTTTCATTTGTTGTAAACTTGTAGTTCACTAGTGCATTCATTAAAAGTTATTGAACGAGACCTGTATTCATGTTTACAAGTCTTAAGGTTGTGCACTTGTGATGTCGTATGTGTTTGATAAGGCTGGAAAGTGAAGGAGTAATGCTGCACTGTGTGACGCCGTGGTTGCAAGCTTTCTTGAGCAGAATGCCTTAGTTTTCGGCATTCCTCACTCTTTAATGTTATGCGAGTATACTTTCACATGATAAGAAGCATTTGGTCATAATGCTGTGGGCTTGTTTTGTTGTCACCAAAAGCCCTGTGATTTCCTGTTGTAGGTTGTTTGTTGCGCTGCCTCAAATGCTGTGGGTTATGCTCAAATGTTTTTGGATCACAGATGACAGTTTTGTGATATGCTCCATTTCCTAAACAATTAAAAGGCCCATCGACATCGAATTTTGACGCTGGCATCAAAAATATATAGGCTCTTGAGCATCAGAGAAAAAATTAAAGGCATATGATGTCACAATAGGCAAATCATGCTTTGTCATAATATTTGACGCTGTCATCAATAGTTGACCTAGTGCTAAAATTATGGCTTTACTTCATGACCCATTCTCAAGCATGATAAAAGAGTAGGTGGAAAAGAGTCACATATGCAAGGGTCATAGCATAACCGTATTGAATGAAAAGAAACAATATTTTATAGCAACATTGATCATATAATGCAACAAACAAAATTGAACTGTAGGCCACATTCATTTGTGAAAACGCCATTTATCGATATAGATTATTCATTAGTGCTAGTTCTTGTAATTTCTGATTCCTCGATGAAGAATTAAAAGAAGTTGAAAGAATATCATATAGTTCTCCAGCAAGCTCATCAACTCCTGTAAGCATGTAAAATGCTACCTTCTTGTAATTCTGATCCTCGAATGAAAGAATTAAAAGAAGGTTGAAAGACACACCAGCGTTATTTCAACACAAAAGCAATAGATTACAAACTTTGTTTCATTCCAACCACGTCAAAGCGTGACAAATACCGATTCCACAACACTATAATTTCCTCACTACACAATTCTTGTTTCATTCCAACACATTCACATAATTTTCTTTCATGACCAAAGAAAAGACAACAAAAAAGCTTGATACATTTAACCATTTCCACAACACATTTTCACGCTGTACAACAACCAAGCTCACGCGCTTTGCGGGCAATGCGAGTGGTTATTGGTTCAACTGATGAAATCTTGCAGCCAGCCCAAAAAAGAGCCACACTTTTGCCCTTTTACACGAGTAATTAAATCTACCACGTTTATTGTGCTGTTGCTTCGACGTTCGTTATCTTCACAATCCGCACTAATTCACCCAGCACTCGCCATTGTTTCCATATGAATCTAATATCAACTTCAACACCTGAGTTACTTTCCACAGTTGATGATGAAGCGCATTTCAATCTGCCATTTCTGAACAATTTAACAATACATGTGGCTGAAAGAGACATACGGAAATAATTTATAACTTCGAGTAAATTAAACCTAACTGTAAAAGTTGGTGATATTGAAACTGTATTCAGTTCGAATGCCTAGAGGCTTCTATGAAAGTTGTGTTGTGTTTTCTTTCTACATTTCAAGAGCACGGCTTTACAAGTTGGATTTCTGTCTGGCTATCTAAATTTAATCCCGATTATATAATTTACACAGGGAGGAATACCAACCGCTTTCAGTATAAGCAATTTTAAAGACTTTTGGCATTATCAGCAGCACAATATCAGCCAGGCAACAATATAACAAGCAATTATACTGATCAAGTTGCTAGGCAATTTATAATTCGAGTAAAATTAACACTACTGCAAATGAACTTTCACTTGAATCTAGAATTTTTTTTTTCCTTGCATCAAATTAAACTAACTGCCATTTCAATCATCCACGTTTTCTTTCCCTTGGCATCAATTATTCCAGCAAGAACAAAAAATAACAGATAAAATACAGAAAATTGTTGTTGATGAACTGAAAATTTCTGTAACTGAAAATAGAAATTAGGGTTTCGTCGAGGAGTTGGTGTCATGAACGCACCTTTGTTGATCGAGAGTGGAGGGGGTGAGTCGCGGTGTTGGTCGAGAGAGGGGTCGAAATTAGGTTTCCCGCCACGCGTGTGTTGGGTAGGCCGAGGCGAGACCAGCAGTCGTAGGCGGAGTTGGGTAGCCCCTCGATTGTTGGGGGTTTCGCTCGAGGATTGAAATCAACAGCGGTAAGTCGGCGTCGTTTGGGGGGAGCTCGTATTTGGGGGCTCGATTTGGGGGTGTTCGATGCTTGATCGGAGTTGGGGCTTTTGGGGCGCTTCGATTTGAGGGGGTACATGCAGAGATGAAGGTAGGGAGTGATCTCCGACTACGCTGTTGATTTGGTTCTCTACCGCGAGCGACGAGCGACTACGGAGAGAGGAGGAGTCGCGGGTTTTTTGGGGAGAGAGAGAGCGCAGGCTGAATAATAGCGGTCCGAGCATAATTAATGCGTCACGAGCGCTTTTGCTTCAATTTGATCGGCACTGTTGATTTGTTCTTTTGCAAAAACCCCAAAATCGACCGATCAGTCGTACGCACAATCCGCACTTGAAACGTACTATATATATATATATATATATATATATATATATATATATATAATATATATATATAATATAATTAATTTATATATATATATATATATATATATGAGAACAAAACTCTTTAACTTTTTAAGATTAGGAACCAGTCTACTAAAGCACTAGTTTGAGCCCACTTAGAATTTACCCACTCAATTGGACAGATAACACCAATTACTAACAATTTAGTTTCTAATGATTGGATATTTAGTACTTTTTCTTAGATTCCAATGATCATGAGAATATGTCAAGATTCATCAATTTTGGTGGGATTAAGTAAGTGACATGACGTTAGCACCAATTTCAATCTATCGTTTTACAACCACCATGCATTCATGTTTTATATCTTATGTGGAGGATTTATAGTTAGAAGTCATGAATCCTAATGGATAGACCGAGAGTTAACAAAATTCCTTTGTTACTCTATTTTTTTTGCATTTGAAACTTTGATTTTAATTTTTTTAGTAAAGTTTTTAACATGCCTTTTGCTCACTATTTTGGAGATATATTCAGGTAACAGTTAAAAGTACTTCTTGTATGGAAAAAGAAAAATTCCAGAATGAGCATACCGTCAACAATAACCTTTCCTGAAAAAACTTTTAATCTGCAAAAGAAAGAAAATTAATTTAAAATATTAAACTGATCCATCCATGGTTACTACATTTTGCGTTTAATGGTAAGTACATTTGTTAAATATTTGTATAATGATTTACGAAATGATACAAAAAATAATATTTTATTTATAGTATGATTTTCGAGCAAAACCAAAGACAACTACCAAATTGTAACATAAAACATTATGAGTGCAATAATACTAGAATACCAAATTGTAACATAAAACATTAAGCTCAATTTGTTTAATGGTAAGTACTTTTTATTTATTACTTTTGTGAACGCGTTTGTTAGCAGAGCAAGTGGGCCTATTGTTCGAACTCAAGTCGGCCCACCCACCCAACTCTCTCCCTATAAATATAAATACATGTGCTAGGTATTTTTTTGGGCAGTGCAAGGAATTGGTTGGCGGCTACAGTGTGCAAAGGAGATTTGGTTTTTTTTAGCGGCTGTGGCAGAAAAAATCGCAGCAGGAGGAAACTCTTCGTGTGGCTGTGCAAAAGAAAAGACAGAGGCCTTTTTTAGGGTTTTGTGCATCTCTTTTGTGAGAGTTTTTTGTGTGAGGGATCTGAGAGTTTGTGTGAGGGTTTAGATTGTGTGATTGTAAACCCTAGTTGTATTCTCTCCCTCTAATAGTAGATCTCCCCTCTCCTTGCCCCGTGGATGTAGGCAATTTGCCGAACCACGTAAAAATTAGTTGTACTGTTATTGTATGATTTGTAATAGCTTTTAGGATCCCTCGACAGGTCAGTCCTAGAACTGATGAGAGGAAGAGCCGATATCTCACTTTGTTGAGATATTCGCTTTAGATTCTTGTTTTCTTGGTGAGACGGGAATTCTTATTGCGATCTGACTCTCTTGTTGTGTTGCCGAAGTGCTGCCGAAATTTTCGCTGCGCGCAACAAGTGGTATCAGAGCCCAAATTTCAGATCTAGGGTGTTTTGGATTTTGGTGGAGAAAGATTCTTGTGTGAAGCTTGGTTCTTGGAGTTCTAGGCTTCGGTGGAGATAGCATTAGGAGTTGCCGTTGGAGATTTCGCTTTCCTCGTGTGGATATGAGATCTATTTGGAATACGATCTAGGGTTCAGTTGGGTGGTTCCTAATTTTTTATCAAATTTGTTCTTTCTCTACAATTTGGAGTTAGTTCGCAATGGGAGAAGAAGGTAAAAGTAGTAAGTCGATGGCGAGTACACTACAAGTTGGTTTTCAGAACATTAAAATTAGTGTGGTGAAGTATGACGGCAAAATCAACTTTGGTTTGTGGATGAGCGACGTACAAGATGTGCTCAATGCTCAGAATTTGGAAGAGACCATCATGGTCCACGAGAGGCCACCTAAATATGATGAGGCGATGACCATCATGGTCCACGAGAGGCCACCTAAATATGATGAGGCGATATGGGAGAAGATGAATAGGAATGCGTGTGGGGTGATCAGGTCCTGTTTGGAACAGGAACTGAAATATGATGTGATTGGGGTGATGTCTGCAATGAAGATGTGGAAAATTCTCAACAACAAGTATCTCACGAAGAGTGTTGAGAACAGGTTGTACTTGCTGCGAAGACTCTTCAGATTTCAGATTGTTAGCCCTTATGTTTTGATGATGTTTTACAACCACCATTATCGATACTAATGGCTTATTGAGTGCAAATGTAGTAAATTCATCTATCAAGCTTGTTAGTGCCATAAATGGAGGATTGGATGGAACATACGCTACAACGATGATATCCAAAGGAGGAGGAGGCATAATGATGAAGCAATGTTATTTCAAGAACAACAAATCATATAGAAGCTTCATCAAAATTAAAACTATATCAAGACTCAAGAACTTTATTCTATGTGAGGATATTAGCTAGTTTTTATTTTCTCTCTAGTACTAGAATATAGGCAAAGAGTTACTGATTTCACTTGAAGCTATTGGGAATCACACACACGTTTTCATACTTATGTTTTTAAGCGTTTTTTCATAAAATACTATTTTTCACAAGTATGAGGACCTATCTGCAAAATTCTTTTTCCAAACAGTTTGTTTTTAGTATTAAAAACATTTTACAAAGTTTCATAATTTTCAGAGGTCAAATAAATATTTTGCAAATATTTTTGTTTGAGTTTCTACAATGTATCAGAATGCGGTCGACCGGACCGGTCGACCGCACATATGATCATTCGTCACTGGGCTCCAGAGAGGTCGTCGGTCGACCGGTGCGGTCGACCAAAATCTCGATTTTTATATCGGTCGACCGCGCCGGTCGACCGATGATGGCTCTGCTTGTTTTCTAAGTTTTCAAAGTTGTTCGCGGTCGACCGGATTTTCGGTCGGTCGACCGAAGTATTTTTTCGGTCGACCGAAAATCCCTTCGGTCAATCGAAAATTTTCTTCGGTCAGCCGCGACTTTTTTCAAACGGTCGATTGCCTCGTTCGCTGTGCTTTCACTTAACCGTGTTTGGCACAGTCTGTGGTAATGGTCTGAAAAGGAGATTATTTTCTTAATTGGGAAGATTGAGTTGTGTTTTTAAAATGTTTAATCTCTTCTATTTAAACCCAGACTTCTTCTTCAATTTGCCCTAACGTTTGCAAAAACCAGAGAGAGACGCTGTCTTCCTGAGAAAAATTTTCAAACTTGTTCTCTGTGTTTTTCTCTGTGGTTTTTGTGTGTGTTCACTTCCCAGCTTTAGTAATCATTCTCTTTGCCATAGGGGCTGTGTAAAGAGAGAGTCTTGCATCTTTTCTTCTGCTGTGTGAGTGAGATCTTGTGTAGATCAACTGTGAGGGAGTGTGATCTGTTGAGATCAAACTGTGTAGTGAGAGATCGTGTGGGATCGCTGTGTAGACGAAGTTCCGGCTTCCAAACCGGGTGTGTAGTGGATTTCTCCTCGAGAGTGGGGAGCGGGGACGTAGGTCAGCGGGCCGAACCTCGTTAACACATCGCGCGTCAAGGATAACGATTCCTAACCCTATCTCACTTACTTTAAATCGCATTACTGTTTTGTGGTTTGCTTGTGTTTAATTTTTATTGCATATTAGAGCCTCTTGACCCTAATCACCCCCCCTCTAGGGTCCAACAATTGGTATCAGAGCTTTGGTCTCTATATCAGTTTTTGGTTTAACAACCTTAGAGAAAAGATCCAATTAAGGCTTCTTTGAATATGCATATGTTAGAAGGACAATCCACCACTAGACCACCACTCTTCACTAGGACCAATTTTGCTTATTAGAAGGCTAGGATGAGAATTTACCTCCGTTGCATTGATCTTGACATCCTAGAGCTCATAGAAAAGAAATATGTAGAGAAGTCCAAAGTCAGAAACATGACCGATGATGAAAGACACCTAGCCAATCTCAATGCTAAGGCCATGAACGCCTTAATTTGTGGTCTTTCCCCAAATGAATACAATAGAGTTTTCACGTGTGCAACCGCATACGAAATTTGGGTAAAATTATGTATCACACATGAAGGAACCCCCCAAGTTAAGGAATCTAAGATTAGTGGGCTTATGCATGATTATGAGCTATTTAAAATGCTTCCTAATGAATCCATTGATGCTATGTTTTCAAGTTTTACTAATATCATTAATGAATTACATGGTCTTGATAAGTAATTGTCCATTCAAGAGATGAACTACAAGATACTTCGCTCATTGACTCCGGCATGGGAGCCCAAAGCTACGGCCATTGAGGAAGATCATGACCTCACTACCTTAGCTCTTGATAGCCTCATCGGAAAGCTCAAAGTGCATGAGAAGAAGCTCAAGGGGAAGGAGAAAGAGGAAGTGCCATCACGCGAAGTTGAGGAGCTGTCACCAAAGTTGAAGACAATAGCTCTCAAAGGAGCTAGTGACAACTCGTCTTCGTCGTCGGATAGTGAAGTCGATTTTTCTAGAGAAGTGGCTCATCTCTCTAGAAGAATCTCTAGACTTATAAAAATGAACAAGAAATTTAACCCCCGATCTAACAACAAGTTTTCCTCTCGTGTAGGTAAATGTTTTGAGTGCAATGAACCGGGTCACATCGCTAAGGATTGCCCCAAGCTCAAAGAAAAGTACATGAAGTACAAGAAGAAGAAGGCTATGTATGCCGGATGGGAAGAATCCGAACCAAGTGACTCGGATAGTGATGAAGAAGGAGCCAAACTTGCTCTTCATGACCCAAATGTTTGTTTCATGGCAAATGAACATGAGGTAATATCCGAGGCCGAAAGTGAATCTTTCTACATGCAATGTGACATAGCTATGGCTTTAGAAGAGTTGAATTTTGAATTTAAGAGAATGTCTGAAGAATACTCTTCTTTCAAAAAGTTGCATGCTTCTTGTGATATCAAGCTAGAGCAATTAACAACTTCTCTTGCTCTAAAAGATGAATTGCTAGGAGATCTCGATTTCGAGAATAAGCAATTAAGATCAAAAATTGAAAGATTAGAAATTGAGAGTTATAGAACTAGACCCACTTATGCTTATGCTAACTACAATCACCATGATAGAAATAGATTTCGTGGTTCTAACATTCGTACATACAAAAGAAATTTTGTATGCACTTATTGTATGAGACATGGACACATTTCTACTCATTGTAGAATTAAAGATAACCAAGATTTTTATGGATTGATATGGGTGCCCAAAGGTACCAAAACTACTAACCACCAAGGACCCAAGACATGGGTACCTAAAGCTACTACACCTTCATCTTCTTCTTTTGTAGGGAACGTCACGGCAACGACGTAAGGAGATGTGGTACCTTGATAGTGGTTGCTCACATCATATGACGGGCAACAAAGAGTTATTTGCAACCCTATCAAGGATTGAAGGAGGCAATGTCTCCTTCGGTGGTGGTGAGAAAGGTAAAATCATTGGTATCGGTTCTATTGGTAAGAAACCCTCACCCATTATAGAAGATGTTTATTTAGTAAATGGTTTGAATCATAATCTTCTTAGCATTAGCCAATTAAGTGATAAAGGTTTTGATATTTCATTTAAACCGGATAAATGCATCATTAGTATGAATGGAAAAATTGTTTTTATTGCTAATCGCAAATCTAATGTATACATTTTTGAGATGAATGAATTAGTAAATCAAGATGTGAAGTGTCTTGCGGCTATTGATGAAAATCCTTGGATTTGGCACAAAAGACTTGGACATGCAAATATGGAGTTAATATCAAAATTGTCTAAGAGAAATCTTGTGAGAGGATTACCTAGCTTGCACTTCATCAAAGATACCACATGTGAGGATTGTGTTAAAGGTAAACAAACAAAATCCTCTTTCAAATCCATCAATGAGGTATCAACTTCTAAACCCTTGCAATTACTTCATCTTGATTTGTTTGGTCCTATGCGTGTTACCTCTCTTGGAGGCAAACACTATGTTTTTGTGATTATTGATGATTTTTCTCGTTTTACATGGACAATATTTCTTGCTAAGAAAAATGATTGTTTTGAAGAATTTGCTAATCATGTTAAAAGAATTGAAAATGAAAAAGATTTGAAAGTTGTTAAAATAAGAAGTGATCATGGTGGTGAATTTCAAAATGAATTTTTCTATGATTTTTGTGCTCATCATGGTATAACTCATATGTTTTCCGCTCCTAGAACACCACAACAAAATGGTGTTGTTGAACGGAAAAATCGCACCATACAAGAGATGGCACGTACTATGTTAAACTCATTTGATTTACCAAAATATTTTTGGGCGGAAGCCGTCAATACGGCTTTCCATGTTTTTAATCGTGTTTTGATTAGACCAAAGCTTAAGAAAACTCCTTATGAACTTTATTATGGAAAAACTCCTTTCATTGGTTATTTTCGTGTCTTTGGTTGCAAATGCTTTATTTTAAATACAAAAGATCACCATGATAAATTTGATTCCAAAATTGATGTTGGTATTTTCTTGGGTTATGCACCTCGAAGTAAGGCTTATAGGGTCTTCAATAAACGAAGCCTCGTTGTTGAAGAGTCTATAAACGTTACTTTTGATGAGACTAATGTTGGCTCTCAAGTTGTGTTGCCTAGGAAAGATGATGATGATGATATTGAGGGAGGATTGGACTTGTTGCAAATCAATGACACTCCCTCTATAGAAGTTCAAAAGGATGTGGATAGCACAAACGCTCAAGATCAAGTTGAACCACCTAAAGCTTGGAAATTCACATCAAATCATCCAAAGGAACAAATCATTGGGAGCCCTTCAAAAGGAGTTATAACTCGCTCAAAAGCCTTGAGTGAATGTGGTAATGTTGCATTTCTATCTCAACTAGAACCTAAAAAGGTTAATGATGCTTTAAATGATGAGTTTTGGGTTTTGGCTATGCATGAAGAATTAAACAATTTTCAAAGAAATGAAGTTTGGAAGTTAGTTCCTAGACCTAACAATGCTAGTGTTATTGGTACAAAATGGGTTTTTAGAAACAAACTTGATGAACATGGCATTGTAACTAGAAATAAAGCTCGTTTGGTTGCCCAAGGATACAATCAAGAGGAGGGCATAGACTATGATGAAACCTTTGCACCGGTTGCAAGGTTGGAATCTATTAGGATGTTTTTGGCATTTGCTAGTTTTAAAAATTTCAAACTATTTCAAATGGATGTCAAAAGTGCTTTCTTAAATGGTTTTATAGAAGAGGAAGTGTATGTTGAGCAACCCCCCGGTTTTATAGATCATGCTTTTCCTAATCATGTTTACCGGGTACAAAAAGCTTTATATGGGTTGAAACAAGCTCCTAGGGCTTGGTATGCTCGCCTCTCTAGTTTTCTTATTGAAAATGGTTTTTCAAAAGGAACAATTGATAACACACTTTTTGTGAGAAAAAGGAAAAATGATTTCATTTTGGTTCAAATATATGTGGATGACATTATTTTTGGTGCTACTAATGAATCCTTGTGCAAGGAATTTTCTAAAGTTATGCAGGATCACTTTGAGATGAGTATGATGGGAGAGCTTACATTCTTTCTCGGGCTCCAAGTCAAGCAAACTAAGGATGGGATCTTCATTTCACAAAGCAAGTATGCGAAGGAATTTGTGAAGAAATTCAAGTTGGAGAATTCTAAGCATGCGCCTACTCCCATGAGTACTAGTGTTAAGCTTGATGCGGATGAGAGTGGTGAAGATGTGGACCAAAAACTATACCGATGTATGATAGGTAGTCTTCTTTATCTCACCGCTAGTAGACCCGATATCATGTTTAGTGTGTGTGCATGTGCACGTTTTCAAGCATCTCCAAAAGCATCTCATTTAATTGCGGTTAAAAGGATCATTACGTATGTTAATGGAACTTTTAACCTTGGCTTATTTTATCCAAGAAGCACCTCTTTTGATTTATATGGTTTTTGTGATGCCGACTTTGCCGGATGTAAGGTAGATCGCAAGAGTACTAGTGGAACATGCCAATTCTTAGGAAATTCACTTGTTTCTTGGGCTTCCAAGAAACAAAATTGTGTTGCATTGTCCACTATGGAAGTGGAATACATTGCCACCGGCTTATGTTGTGCTCAAGTTTTATGGATGAAACAAAGCTTAGTTGACTATGATTTGAACTTTCAAAATATTAAAATTTTTTGTGATAACACAAGTGCTATAAATATTTCCAAAAATTCGGTTTTGCATTCTAGAACTAAGCATATTGATGTGCGCCATCATTTCTTACGCGATCATGTAGAGAGACAAGATGTATCCCTAGTCTTTGTTGACACAAAATCTCAATTAGCGGATATTTTTACTAAGCCTCTTGGAGAGGATGATTTTTATCGCATAAGAAATGGTTTGGGCTTATGCACTATGTGAAAGTTCTACATTGTGTGCTTGTTTAGTTGTATTTTATTTTCTCTTTACCCTATTTTTGATGGTGACAAAGGGGGAGAGAAATCTCCTCATTTGTTGCATATACTAAGGGGGGGCTCATAGATAGGAGGGAGCACCTATCTATAAGCTATTTTATTTTTTTTGCTCTTATAATGGTTGGTTGTCATTATCAAAAAGGGGAAGATTGTTAGCCCTTATGTTTTGATAATGTTTTACAACCACCATTATCGGTACTAATGGCTTATTGAGTGTAAATGTAGTAAATTCATCTATCAAGCTTGTTAGTACCATAAATAGAGGATTGGATGGAACATACGCTACAACGATGATATCCAAAGGAGGAGGAGGCATAATGATGAAGCAATGTTATTTCAAGAATAACAAATCATATAGAAGCTTCATCAAAATTAAAGCTATATCAAGACTCAAGAACTTTATTCTATGTGAGGATATTAGCTAGTTTTTATTTTCTCTCTAGTGCTAGAATGTAGGTAAAGAGTTACTGATTTTACTTGAAGCTATTGGGAATCACACACACGTTTTCATACTTATGTTTTTAAGTGTTTTTCACAAAATACTATTTTTCACAAGTATGAGGACCTATCTGCAAAATTCTTTTTCCAAACAGTTTGTTTTTAGTATTAAAAACATTTTACAAAGTTTCATAATTTTCAGAGGTCAAATAAATATTTTGCAAATATTTTAGTTAAGTCAAAAATCAGTTTCTGCAATGTATCAGAATGCGGTCGACCGGACCGGTCGACCGCACATATGATCATTCGTCACTGGGCTCCAGAGAGGTCGTCGGTCGATCGGTGCGGTCGATCGAAATCTTGATTTTTATATCGGTCTACCGCGCCGGTCGACCGATGATGGCTCTGCTTGTTTTCTAAGTTTTCAACGTTGTTCGCGGTCGACCGGATTTTCGGTCGGTCGACCGAAGTATTTTTCGCTCGACCGAAAATCCCTTCGGTCAACCGAAATTTTTCTTCGGTCAGCCGTGACTTTTTTCAAACGGTCGATTGCCTCGTTAGCTGTGCTTTCACTTAACCGTGTTTGGCACAGTCTGTGGTAATGGTCTGAAAAGGAGATTATTTTCTTAGTCTGTGGTAATGGTCTGAAAAGGAGATTATTTTCTTAATTGGGAAGATTGAGTTGTGTTTTTAAAATGTTTAATCTCTTCTATTTAAACCCTGGGAAGATTGAGTTGTGTTTTTAAAATGTTTAATCTCTTCTATTTAAACCCAGACTTCTTCTTCTTCAATTTGCCCTAACGTTTGCAAAAATCAGAGAGAGACGTTGTCTTCCTGAGAAAAATTTTCAAACCTGTTCTCTGTGTTTTTCTCTGTGGTTTTTGTGTGTGTTCACTTCCCAGCTTCAGTAATCCTTCTCTTTGCCATAGGGGCTGTGTAAAGAGAGAGTCTTGCATCTTTTCTTCTGCTGTGTGAGTGAGATCTTGTGTAGATCAACTGTGAGGAGATTGAGAGGGATCGCTGTGTAGACGAAGTTCCGGCTTCCAAACCGGGTGTGTAGTGGATTTCTCCTCGAGAGTGGGGAGCGGGGACGTAGGTCAGTGGGCCGAACCTCGTTAACACATCGCGCGTCAAGGATAACGATTCCTAACCCTATCTCACTTACTTTAAATCGCATTACTGTTTTGTGGTTTGCTTGTGTTTAATTTTTATTGCATATTAGAGCCTCTTGACCCTAATCACCCCCCCTAGGGTCCAACACAGATGTCCAGAGGCACCTCACTAGCGGCTCATGTGAACAACTACACTAATTTGTTGTCGGACTTGGCGAATGTTGATGAGAAGATATCGGATGAGTACAAGGCGATTATTTTGTTGGGCTCCTTACCGAATGAGGAGTATGATACATTCGTGCTCACTTTGTTGAACGGAAGATCTTCTATCAGCTATAGTGAAGTGACTAACGCATTGACCAATTACGATTTGAGGAGG
Organism: Asparagus officinalis; assembly: GCF_001876935.1. Lineage (NCBI taxonomy): Eukaryota > Viridiplantae > Streptophyta > Magnoliopsida > Asparagales > Asparagaceae > Asparagus > Asparagus officinalis. The sequence continues at coordinate 124,255,761 of NC_033797.1, read as the reverse complement.
AAGGACAAGGAGACTTCCCGTGCTAGCACTTCAGACGAGGCATTGTTGGCGAGAGGTAGAAGCCCATATCCGAAAGATGGTAATAGAGGGAGGTAAAAGTTAAGAAGCCGTCACCAATTAGCAAAGAACCAATGTGCATTCTGCGAGGAGCATGGACATTGGAAGAAAGACTGCCCGAAGCCCAAGGAGAAGGAGAATGGCAAGAAAAAGGGCCCAAAGACCAATGAGGTGAATATTGCGAAAGGCGATGATTCCGATGATTCGTGTTTTTCTCTACTGATTACTCCGAAGGTGAACCATGTGGATACATCAAATTGGATGCTTGATTCCGACGCTACTTATCATGTGACCCCTAGGCGAGACTGGTTTGCATCTTTTGAGAAAGTCGACGGGGGTGTTGTTGTCATGGGAAATGATCAATCCTGTGGCGTTTGTGGGATAGGTACCGTGCAGATTAGGATGCACGATAGAGTAGTCCGTGAGTTGAAGGAGGTGAGATTTGTTCCTCAACTGAAGAAAAATCATATCCTAGTTGGAGCTTTGGAGGCGAAGGGATTCAAGGTGACTTTCGAAAACGCTATAGCGAAGGTTACTAAGGGATCATTGGTGGTGATGAAGAGAGTCCGAAATCGAAATTTGTATTATCTGAAAGGAAGCACCAAGATTGGCCAAGTTGTTTCGGCTATTTCAGAAGCGGACATGAGCAGACTTTGGCACTATAGGTTGGGGCACACTGGTGAAAAGTCACTGCAGGCATTGTGCAAGCAGGGGCTATTAAAGGGAGCCAAGAGTGGGAAGATTAAGTTCTGTGAGCACTGTGTTCTTGGCAAGAAGACGAAGGTGAAGTTCGGGACTACCATTCATCAGACGAGAGGCATCCTGGACTACGTGCACACAAACGTTTGGGGTCCCACCAAGACTGCATCACTTGGTGGTAGACATTGGTTCATCACTTTTGTAGATGACTATTCTAGGCATTGTTGGGTGTACACCATGACGAAGAAGAGTGAAGTCCTAGATTTGTTTGTAGAGTGGAAGAAGAGATTGGAACTGCAGACTGGGAGAAAGATCAAGACATTGCGATCCGACAACGGTGGTGAGTATACTTCTGACCCCTTTCAGCAGCTATGTCGAGACGAGGGCATAGAGAGACACTTCACAGTTAGTCATACACCGCAGTAAAATGGGGTGGCAGAGAGGTTGAATCGGTCTTTACTGGAGAAGATTCGATCCTTATTATCGCAAAGTGGTTTGGAGAAGATCTTACATATGCAAGCCACCTCATTAATAGGCTGCCTTCATCTGCGATTGAGGGAAAAACCCCTATGGAGAAGTGATCGGGAGTGCCAGCGCGAGATTATGACCAGCTCAAGGTATTCGGGTGCCCTACATTTTATCATGTGAGAACAGATAAATTGGAACCTCGAGCTAGGAAGGCCATATTTATAGGATTCAAGCGTGGTGTCAAGGGATACAAGTTTTAGGATCCAGTTGATAAGAAGATTGTGCTGAGTAGGGACGTCACGTTTGATGAAGCTTCTATCTTGAAGCTTCCCAGCTCTCATCAGGTGGAGAGCGACCCGACGGAGGAGATATCGCAGGTGGTGGAGATCGATGCAGCTTCACATTGTCCAGATTGTACAGTATCCATTAGAGTGCCGACTGAGGTGACGCTAGGCGAGCACGACGATAACACGGGGGATACGAGTACTGATATGTAGGATCAGGGACCGACGGCTCAGGTTCAGGATTCGATTGCGGTTCGGAGACAGAGGAGAAACATACAGATGCCAGCACGGTATGCTGACACAGTTGCATATGCACTTCCGGTGGAGAGTATCGATGAGATGGTGCCTACTACATTCAGAGAGGCCGAGCAGAGTTCGGAGGCTGATTCGTGGCAGGGGGCTATGCAGGAGGAGATGGAATCTCTTCATAAGAACGATACATGGGAGCTTGTTGAGCTTCCAAAGGGGCGGAAGGCGATTGGGTGCAAGTGGGTGTACACGAAGAAGGAGGGCATTGAGGGCACTCCATTAAGGTTCAAGGCTAGGTTGGTTGCGAAGGGCTATGCACAGGAGGAAGATATTAATTATAATGAGGTTTTCTCTCCGGTGGTGAAGCACTCTTCGATTCGGATTTTGCTAGCTTTGGTGGCACCTCTCCGGTGGTGAAGCACTCTTCGATTCGGATTTTGCTAGCTTTGGTGGCACAGTATGGTTTGGAGTTCGATCAGTTGGATGTGAAGACGATATTTCTTCATGGTGATCTTGATGAAGAAATATATATGACTCAGCCATTGGGATTCCGAGCTGCAGGGAAAGATAAGTTGGTTTGCAAGTTAAAGAAATCGCTATACGGTTTGAAACAGTCTCCTCGACAGTGATATAGGCGATTCGATGGTTTTATGATTGATTATTCGTACACTCGGAGCCAGTTTGATCATTGCGTATATTTTCGCAAGTTAAAAGGAGATGCGTACATCTATTTGTTACTTTATGTCGATGACATGTTGGTTGCCTCTACTTTCAGGTCAGCTATAGATGAGTTGAAAGTTCAGCTTTCAAATGAGTTTGAGATGAAGGAATTGGGCGAGGCGAAGCACATTCTAGGGATGGAGATCGGCAGAGATAAGAAGAAGGGCAGAATTTGTTTGACACAAGTGGCTTATTTGAAGAAGGTTCTACAGCGATTCCATGTTAGCATGGATACGAAGCCAGTTGGTGTACCTCTGGGAGCCCATTTGAAACTTTCAGCTGGTCTTTCACCAAAGTCAGTTGAAGATCGAGAGTTGATGTCAAAGACTCCATATGCGAGCACGGTTGGGAGCTTGATGTACGCGATGGTATGTACGAGACTAGATTTATCACAGGCGCTGAGCATGGTATCGAGATACATGCACGATCCAGGAGTGGGTCATTGGGACGCCGTGAGATGGATTTTGAGGTACATTCGAGGTACGCTCAATGTTGGTTTAGTTTATGAGCGGGACACTACAGGTGGGCAGTTATGCATTGGCTATGTTAATTCGGATTATGCCGGGGATTTGGATAAGCGCCGGTCTACTACGGGGTATGTGTTTACTTTGACCTGTGCGCCGGTGTGTTGGAGATGCACCTTACAGTCTACGGTGGATTTGTCTACGATGGAGGCAGAGTATATGGCAGTTACGGAGGCTGTGAAGGAGGCTATTTGGCTTCGAGGACTTTTGGAGGAACTTGGTATATCGCAGAGGTCCGTCACTATTCATTGTGATAGCATGAGTGCTATCTATTTGGTGAAGAATCAAGTTTTTCATGCACGGATGAAGCACATTGATGTTCGTTATCACTTTGTTTGAGATGTTCTTAAAGATGGCGATGTGGAGATTGTGAAAGTCCACACGAAGGATAATCCGGCGGATATGCTCACTAAGGTGGTTCCGAGTAACAAGTTTGATCATTGTAGAAGTTTGTTGCATATTCATGATTGTTGAGGTCATTGGCGGCCATTTGGGTGAACTACGTTCGGCTTGATTCTTTGGACAAGAGGATACGTAGGTAGTCTTTACGATGCAGCCGGTTTGGATTAGTTGATGGGGGTGAGATAGTTTGGACTCTCGTTCGGGTTCTCGACTTGTTATGGATTGAGTCCGTTGTCGTGAATTGTTTCATGGCGTACTGGACACAACAAGTGGGACATTTGGTTGCTTTGATGTCGGCTCAGTTTTAAAAAAACTTCGCCGAGGTGGAGAATTGTGAACGTGTTTGTTAGCAGAGCACGTAGGCCTATTGTTCGAACTCAAGTCGGCCCACCCACCCAACTCTCTTCCTATAAATATAAATACATGTGCTAGGTATTTGTTTGGGCAGTGCAAGGAATTGGTTGGCGGCTACAATGTGCGAAGGAGATTTGGTTTTTTTAGCGGCTACGGCAGAAAAAATCACAGCAGGAGGAAACTCTTCGTGTGGCTGTGCAAAAGAAAAGGCAGAGGCCTTTTTTAGGGTTTTGTGCATCTCTTTTGTGAGAGTTTTTTGTGTGAGGGATCTGAGAGTTTGTGTGAGGGTTTAGATTGTGTGATTGTAAACCCTAGTTGTATTCTCTCCCTCTAATAGTAGATCTCCCCTCTCCTTACCCCGTGGACGTAGGCAATTTGCCGAACCACGTAAAAATTGGTTGTACTGCTATTGTGTGATTTGTAATAGCTTTTAGGATCCCTCGACAGGTCAGTCCTAGAACTGATAAGAGGAAGAGCCGATATCTCACTTTGTTGAGATATTCGCTTCAGATTCTTGTTTCCTTGGTGAGACGGGAATTCTTATTGCGATCTGACTCTCTTGTTGTGCTGCCGAAATTTCCGCTGCGCGCAACAACTTTGTGGGTGTGTTTAAATGGATTTAGAGAGGTAAGTAGTAGTTGAGAGGTATAATGAGACTGCAAACAGTTTAGGAGGTAATCAGAGGTAAAATTAGTAGTTTATAGGCTAACGAGACTAAAAATTATTTGGGAGGTAATTAGGGACAAAATTAATAGTTTATAGGTTAAGATGAAAAAAAAAAGTTGAAGGAGTAAGAAAAGATAAAATTAATAGTTTAAAAAGAGGACGGGAGCCTTCTCTGAAAGGAAAAAAAAGTAGAAGCATAAATTTTGGTTTAATATTTCAAGTTGTTTTGGGAAAGACCCATAGGCTTATGTGTTAAAACTCCTATGGATGAGAAAACAATTTCCTGTATGAGAGAAAACTATCTAAAAATAAAGAACCTCTAATATGCACTATGAACATTGAGGTAACTTCTAATTATATACTTTATGAAATATGTTTTTTTATTTATTTTACTCTTTTCTCAAAAATAATAATGATAATAAACATACAATAATGGGCAAGATGCGGGTGCTTTGTTTATGATGAAAATACAATATCACACGTAAGAGAAGCTAACGAACGAGTTGGTTAGACATGTGAACGAGACTAAACCTATTTCTAGCTCCAAACTTGCCTCATTCAACCCACAAGAAAAAGGGAAAAACAAATGGGAAAATTGCTTTGAGGAACCAAAAAAAGTTGGTTCAATCATCCTCCTCCCCAGCCCAAAAACCATAACCAAAAAGTCCCAAAATTAAAAAAGAAATGCAACCAAGCCCTAAAACCCACTGTCCAAGAAAATATTCCTAAATTACCCTTCTTCTTCCCCATTTAAAAACCCAATCCCTTTCCTCCTCCTAATCTGGCCCAAGTCCCCTCCTCCTCCATCCTCATCCGCATCCTCTCCTCCGCCCCCTTCCCCCTCCTCCCCGACCCCCTCCTCGGCTGAAACCCGTCGCGGATTCTGATCGGAACGAGGGTGTTGTTGCCGAGTCTTGTCTCCATCTCCGATCTCTGGCGAGATCGAGGAGCTCCGGCGTGATCGATGAGCTCAGCGATGTGTCCTTGAATCCAAATAAGCAAATTCATATTTTCACATGCTCTATTTTTGTCCATTTAATTTTAATTTATTACTCAAGATTGCCGCCGAAATTAGATTGGTTGAATGTGCAAACACTCAATAAACTAAAAAGGAACAGGTGGCTTGGAGATCTTGTTGTTTAACTAAAAATTAGCGATAATTCAGAGCACCAAAAAAAAGAAAGAAGAAGAAGAGGGAACATTGTTTGCTTTAAATTTGAGTTTTGAGTTTATTTTTTGTACTGCACATTGTTGTAGATTGGTTCTATGAAAGAAATGGGATGACGGCTTGAGATTGTAACTTCCTGATGTATTTTTGTTTGATGGATTGAAATCCTTTGTAAGGATGATTTTGATCTAATTAGAGTTCAATTTGGGAGTGTTGTTATGTTTCTTAGTTATTCAATGTTAAATGGGAAAATGAGGGATTTTTGGAACATATATGTATCACAGTTAACCATAAATGTGACAAATAAGCATATCATGTGATATTTAGTGTTATATGTGACAATTCAATCTTACATGTGTGTTCTACCTTATATGTGATATTTAGATCTGATTTGTGATATTTGGGTATTGTATGTGATATTTGGGTATTTCTTATGATATTTGGGTGTTGTTTGTGATATTTGTTGTTTATACGTGATATTTGGGTGTTGTATGTGATATTTGGGTGTTGCTTATAATATTTGTTGTTTATACGTGATATTTAGGTATTGTATGTGATATTTGGGTATTGTATGTGATATTTGGGTGTTGCTTATGATATTTGTTATTTATACGTGATATTTTGGTGTTGTATGTGATATTTGGGTGTTGCTTACATTAGAAATGTTGCAAATAAAAGTTACCAAAAATGAAAGTGACCAAAAAAAATTTACAACTTGGTATTATAAATCAGAAAATTCTCATAAAATTTCACAGTCATCGGATAACTGTGAGCTCACAGTCTTTCTAATGTAAGCTCACAGTCATCGGATCATATCGATGAACCTTATGAGACCACAGTCATCGGATCATATCGATGAACCTTATGAGACGATCCCAATCGAGGAATCAGAGAGGAGTAAACAGTATATGTCATAAGCAACACCCAAATATGATCCCAATCGAGGAATCAGAGAGGAGTAAACAGTATATGTCATAAGCAACACCCAAATATCATATACAAGAAACATAAGTCACATCTAATAGAGCCATTCCACAGGAGACGAGTGAATGTCACACATGAGACGAGTCACTTGATATTGTCGTTTGGGATCCTCTCTGATTCCTCGATTGGGATCGTCTCATAAGGTTCATCGATATGATCCGATGATTGTGAGCTTACATTAAAAAGACTGTGAGCTCACAGTCATCCGATGACTGTGAAATTTTATGAGAATTTTCTGATTTATAATACCAAGTTGTAAAATTTTTTTGGTCACTTTCATTTTTGGTAACTTTTATTTGCAGCCTTTCTAATGTAAGCAACACCCAAATATCACATACAACACCAAAATATCACGTATAAATAACAAATATCACAAGCAACACCCAAATATCACATACAATACCCAAATATCACATACAATACCTAAATATCACGTATAAACAACAAATGTCATAAGCAACACCCAAATATCACATACAACACCCAAATATCACGTATAAACTACAAATATCACAAACAACACCCAAATATCGCATACAACACCCAAATGTCACGTATAAAACCCAAATATCACAAGCAACACCCAAATATCACATACAACACCCAAATGTCACGTATAAACAATAAATGTCACAAGCAATACCCAAATATCATATACAATACCCAATTATCACATACAACACCCTTTACAACTTGGTATTATAAATCAGAAAATTCTCATAAAATTTCACAGTCATCGGATGACTGTGAGCTCACAGTCTTTTTAATGTAAGCTCACAATCATCGGATCATATCGATGAACCTTATGAGACGATCCCAATCGAGGAATCAGAGAGGATCCCAAACGATAATAGCAAGTGACTCGTCTCATGTGTGACATTTACTCGTCTCCTGTGGAGTGGCTCTATTAGATGTGACTTATATTTGTTGTATATTATATTTGGGTGTTGCTTATGACATATACTGTTTACTCCTCTCTGATTCCTCGATTGGGATCGTCTCATAAGGTTCATCGATATGATCCGATGACTGTGAGCTTACATTAGAAAGACTGTGAGCTCATAGTCATCCGATGATGTTTGTGTCAAAATTTGCCTTTTCCATTGTTTTCAAAACCTGTTACACCATTTATCGATTACAAGTTCAAACTGAAAGAAGAGTCGATCTTTTTATAAGATCTTCTTAGAACGAAAAATAAAGATTAAAACTTTATCAAACAAAACGCAGCAGTAGTTTATCTCCCGCTGCTTTGTGTGGGATCTTTGCCTGTGCCGGGGACGCGTTAGTCCGTGGACCACCGCAGATCAACCCGATAGACAATATAATTACGCTCTTGTTTCACGAAGGAAACAATTGCGGAAGCGACAATCACGACCAAGCGAGATTATGGATCTTCTCGAGATTAAAACCAAGTTTAATCCGGAGGAAAGAAGAGGAAAGAATCACAAACCTTTCGAAGGGGCTTTTTTTATGAAAGTATTCGCTATGCTCTGATGATTCTCCTCTGAAATTCGTGGTTAACTGGACAATTTGACAGCACCTCGCCTTCTCAATCTCAGATCCTCTTTAAAGAAGACCCTAGGCTTCTATTTATAGGCTTTTGGAGATGTCCTTTTGAATAAGAATTTGTGTTTAAACATCATCCGCAGTTTATAACTGTCTAAACGTGTTTAGGGATAACCTCAAAACAGTTGGAGAGGTTCTGGGACGAAAGAATCCTTAAAAATCATCAAAATCCGTGTTTGGGGAGGTTTTGTATTCAGTAAGAGTCCTGATGGCTCGGAACTGTGCGAGTCACCATTTGGTGGCTCGGAACTGTGCGAGTCACCATTTGGTGGCTCGGAACTATGCGAGTCACCATTTGGTGGCTCGCATGAGTGCGAGCCACCATTTGGTGGCTCGCATAGGTGCGAGCCACCAATTGGTGACTCGCGCCTACACGGGCCTCCAAGTGGTGTTTCGTTCACTTTTTTGATACTTTGGCGATTTGTAATTCTTCCATTTCCCTTGTTTTGCGTACACTTCATCGCTTCGCTGACTTGTGCATTCTACTGATCCATTTCATTCCCTTGCTGATGTTGGATAAATTCCCTTGACTTGGATAATAACGTTTATCGTCTTTTCCTTGTCTTGAACTGTGTTTAAGGACTTATAGGCAATTTTTAACCCCTACAGATGACTGTGAAATTTTATGAGAATTTTCAGATTTATAATACCAAGTTGTAAAATTTTTTGGTCACTTTTATTTTTGGTAACTTTTATTTGCAGTCTTTCTAATATAAGCAACACCTAAATATCACATACAACACCCAAATATCACATACAACACCCAAATGTCACGTATAAACAATAAATATCACAAACAACACCCAAATATCGCATACAACACCCAAATATCACGTATAAAACCCAAATATCACAAGCAACACCCAAATATCACATACAATACCCAAATGTCACGTATAAACAATAAATATCACAAGCAATACCCAAATATCCCAATTATCACATACAACACCCAAATATCAGATCTAAATATCACATATAACAATACCTTATAAATATCATATACAATACCTTATTGTGATATTTAGATCTGATATTTGGGTGTTGTATGTGATAATTGGGTATTGTATATGATATTTGGGTATTGCTTGTGACATTTATTGTTTATATGTGACATTTGGGTGTTGTATGTGATATTTGGGTGTTGTATATGATATTTAGGTGTTGCTTGTGATATTTGGGTTTTATACGTGACATTTGGGTGTTGTATGCGATATTTGGGTGTTGTTTGTGACATTTGTTGTTTATACGTGACATTTAGGTGTTGTATGTGATATTTGGGTGTTGTATGTGATATTTAGGTGTTGCTTACATTAGAAAGACTACAAATGAAAGTTACCAAAAATAAAAGTGACCAAAAAATTTTACAACTTGGTATTATAAATCAGAAAATTCTCATAAAATTTCACAGTCATCGGATGACTGTGAGCTCACAGTCTTTTTAATGTAAGCTCACAATCATCGGATCATATCGATGAACCTTATGAGACGATCCCAATCGAGGAATCAGAGAGGATCCCAAACGACAATAGCAAGTGGCTCGTCAAATGTGTGACATTTACTCGTCTCCAGTTGAGTGGCTCTATTAGATGTGACTTATTTTTGTTGTATATGATATTTGGGTGTTGCTTATGACATATACTGTTTACTCCTCTCTGATTCCTCGATTGGGATCGTCTCATAAGGTTCATCGATATGATCCGATGACTGTGAGCTTACATTAGAAAGACTGTGAGCTCACAGTCATCCGATGACTGTGAAATTTTATGAGAATTTTCTGATTTATAATACCAAGTTGTAAAAAATTTTTGGTCACTTTCATTTTTGGTAACTTTCATTTGCAGCCTTTCTAATGTAAGCAACACCTAAATATCACATACAACACCAAAATATCACGTATAAATAACAAATATCACAAGCAACACCCAAATATCACATACAATACCCAAATATCACATACAATACCTAAATATCACGTATAAACAACAAATGTCATAAGCAACACCCAAATATCACATACAACACTCAAATGTCACGTATAAACAACAAATATCACAAACAACACCCAAATATCACAAGAAACACCCAAATATCACATACAATACCCAAATATCACAAATCAGATCTAAATATCACATATAAGGTAGAACACACATGTAAGATTGAATTGTCACATATAACACTAAATATCACATGATATGCTTATTTGTCACATTTAAGGTTAACTGTGATACATATATGTTCCAAAAATCCATCATTTTCGCATTTAACATTGAATAACTAAGAAACATAACAACACTCCCAAATTGAACTCTAATTAGATCAAAATCATCCTTACAAAGGATTTCAATCCATCAAACAAAAATACATCAGGAAGTTACAATCTCAAGCCGTCATCCCATTTCTTTCATGGAACCAATCTACAACCTCAAATTTAAAGCAAACAATGTTCCTTCTTCTTCTTCTTTCTTTTTTTTTGGTGCACTGAATTATGTACAAATCCTCTGTCCTCTCCCCAAAAAATCATCTTTTGTTCTTCTCATCATCATCATCAAACAGCAGAACCCTAAGAATTGTGCAGATTTTGATCGGACGGGCTCGAGTGAATCTGCATCATCCTCCCCATCCCCAAGCCCACACATCTGCCCCATTGCCTTCTTAACCTCCTCCTCGTCCTCCTCATTCGATTTGCTCCCCGAGCCCGCAACCTCTCTGTTCAAATGGAAATATATGTCAAGTAATCAAAACAACCGAAGTCCCCACTCTAAAACTACTCTAATTTTGGTTCTTTGTTAAATTCACCTTATTTCAAGTAAAGATATCAACTTCGTTACTCAAAAAACTAACTTTCAATCATCGACCACTCACCAGAGTCTTGATCACGAGAACGTGAGCCACATCCTCAATCATCAGTCAACTATTTGATAAAGCCAAGTAAATCATTCACATTAGAAAAGTGATGTAAAACTATACCACAGACATACAAAGATGTCTAGCAGTCACATGGTTCAGAAATCTGGAACGAATTTCACATTGTCAACCAAATTGCATGCAACACTTGAGAAATTGCAAATATTCAAAAACCTTAGCTAGCCCTTGTAAGTTTATAATCCACAGGTTCAAATGATGCACCAAAAATCAACATCAACTTAGAAAGACAACATGCAAAAGATAGGTATGAAATTCGGTAACACGTTTTCCACTCAACATAGTCTACTTCACACACAACCATCATCGAAGTATCATCTCCAGTAACATGTACCACAATTTATCTTCTTTAATTAGCAAATTCTTAATAGAGCAGAGTGTTTTAGATTCATTTACTGATATCATCCATCAATTCTCTCTTGATAAAGTTTTGTTATTAATCCATCATCAATCATGATAGTGGACAGTTCATTGAGTTTTAACTGGATAAGAGGCTTCCCCTCTCCCATACACAATCAATTAGGCAAGAGGAAGTAGAACAGCATGGACTCTATAGAGCAATTAGGCATAAAAATAAAAGGGTTTATCGCTAATTTTTAGTTAAACAACAAGATCTCCAAGCCACCTGTTCCTTTTTAGTTTATTGAGTATTTGCACATTCAACCAATCTAATTTCGGCGGCAATCTTGAGTAATAAATTAAAATTAAATGGACAAAAAAAGAGCATGTGAAAATATGAATTGTTTCCTCCACTCGGTCGACGCGGGTGCGGAGGGCGGAGGAAGAGGACGAGGAGACGGTGGCGTAGGAGTGGAGGATGCGGCGTCGACGGTGGTGAGGGAGGGGGATGCGGTGGTGGGGGAGGGGAGATCTTGGGCCAGATTAGGAGGAGGAAAGGGATTGAGTTTTTAAATGGGGAAGAAGAAGGGTAATTTAGGAATATTTTCTTAGACAGTGGGTTTTAGGGCTTGGTTGCATTTCTTTTTTAATTTTGGGGCTTTTTGGTTATGGTTTTTGGGCTGGGGAGGAGGATGATTGAACCAACTTTTTTTGGTTCCTCAAAGCAATTTTCCCAAAACAAATAACAACACTAACATACAATCACACGCTAAAAAAAGAAATTCCCAAGGAAAAAGCGAGGGAAAATTAGTCACTGAGAGTGGCTTCCATTAACTCCTAGGGTCAGAGCTACAAAGTTATGAAATTAATGACTTACCAAAACCTAACCTAGTTTGCACATAAGCATTAATATGAGATCTATTTTAAGAAGACTACTGGCTCCTAGAACACCTTTTCAAATAGCTCCCCATGTATATATATAAATCTATTCTCACTGCTATTTGAATTCTATTATAGGATTTTGATCTTTTCCACTACTAAAAAGTAGTGGAGGGACCATTGATTTCACTCTAACTGTTGATTGTTTAATAAGTGATTATGACTCATCTTCTTGAGTGCAAAATAGAAAAGATTGCGATTCATGAGAATATGATAAGTATTTTATTTAGAACAATCACACTCATCCCAACCATCAATTAAATAATTAAAGATTGAAATGAAAAGTTATATGAGCATGCATATTAGCCATTGGTTACAAGTCAATTTAAATATACGAATTCTAGTTTAGTCAACAACAAATTTCCTAAATTATCAAGTGTATATATTTAATTATAACAGAAGTTGAGGGGGATGAATGGAGTTTTTCGAAAATCATTTTCAATAGCTTCCCTGTTAAGAAGAATGCCGGTTTTCTATCTCACAAAGAACTCGTGGAATCTTAGTACATGAGAGAGCTTCAGTTACATTTGTATAAAGTCTCTCACATTCTTTGAGCTGCAAGTCAAAAGGGGGGACCTTGCTTGTTGCATGATGTGGATAAATTGAACTTAATTATGAATTGGTTCTATAGAAAAAAGGAATAAGACACTTTGATATACATGACCCAATCTTCCTTGTTACTTCAAATTTCTTTCCACCTATGAACCCCATCATAAGGAAAACAATAAGATGCTTAGATGATCTGTAAAATATATCTTACTTTTAATGAATATATAATTCCTGCCTACATTTTTATACCTGCTTAAAATTTATGATTTATCCATTTGACTGAATTAAACTATATATATATGTAACTTCATCAAATTGTTAACCCTAAAATTAAGGAAATTTATGGGGGTAAACAAATAGCAAATAAAAAGTATATGGTATCACTGGATGTATGGTGTATCCAAATCTAAGATGATATGAATATTAAATATTTATATCTAGTAGGATATAGAAACATATATTGTTGGAATAATTAAGAATTTTTTTTCTAGCTTTTGTAGGATACTACTAATTTATGTATGTAGTAGAGAACGTTTCCAACTCATCAAAAGTTCACTATGCTCTGTGCAATAGAGAATGTCCCTATATGACTTCTTGAAGCATTCTTCATGCAATTAATTGCCTATTTTCTTATGAATTTGTTCTTGCAATAAAGAAATATATTTCCTTTAAAGATAGTGATTTCTCTTGTAAGACTACGGTTAAGAGGTGAGCTTTGAGTTTCTTATTACACAACGCCTAAACACTCATATCGTTATCAAGTCCTCCAAGATTTTCGATCTCCATACCTCTATTTAACAACATAACAAATACTATAACTACGAATTGTAAAACTTTTTTGGCGGTTCTCCATGGTGCACGTTAGAGGGCGAAATTTCTCCTGCTAACTTGCACCCCCGCCGAGTTATTGATGGCGAAGAAGAAGAAAACCACCGGGAAAAATGTCTTCAGCATAGGATTGCGAGCATCTAATTCTTGTTTGCAATCCTCTGCGATTCATTCTGATGCAAAAGTTGTTGAAGATGAAGAGGATCTTGATTCTAGAATCATGGGGTCAACGGGTCCTCGAGGAGAGAAAAAGAAGAAGTCAATGGAGGAGATTCTTCAATCCACAAGTTTTCTTGTTGATCCAAAACCTCAGGTAACTCCTCAACCGGTTGGATTTAAATCTTGTAACCTAAGCAATTCTTGCAATGATCTGAGTAGTTCAAAGAGATCTTGGGCTGATGATGAAGTTATTGAAGTTGAATTACTAGATCAATGCCTCTCTCCAATTTCTTCTAGTGTAATTGGTTCTGAACAAGTGAATCCTATTTTGATCACTAAATATACCATTGTTGCATTGAATCCCATTGAGAAAACAACTAATAAGGCTGAGGTTGTGAATACACAGAATAATACAAAAAAAAGATTCCTTGTGATCCCTCAAATTATTCCTTCTTTTGATAAACCAATGGAGTCTGTAAATGAAACAAAAAAGCGCTGGATAAGTTTTTTTGCCAACAACAGGAAAGTAGGGAGTGGAATGGTTCTGGATTATATTCTACCAGGTTCAAAAAATTCAGTAATTTTTGAAGAATAAGAAGGGAATGAAGGTGAATCCATGTGAAAATTCTCTCTTGTTGGTCAAGTTATGGCATTAAATGTTAAATTCAAAGCCATGGAGAATTTTGTTAAGAAAGCTTGGGCAATGCTGGCAATTCCTGATGTGTTCCTCCTAAAACCAGGCCTATTTCTGTTTAAATTTAGAAATAAAGAAGAAATGAGTGATATTATGGAAAATGGCCCTTGGTTTTTTGGATTAAGACCTCTCCTTCTTAAACACTGGTCTAATGAAGAAGAGATTGAAAATAGTTTTGAAAATATCTATCCTATGTGGATACAATTACCTGGTTTAAGACTCAATCTATGGAATGCCAAAAGTTTAAGCAAAATTGCTAGTGTAATTGGAAGACCTATTGCCACTGATAAGTTCATGGCAAATAGACAGAGACTAGCTTATGCTAGCATTCTTGTAGAGGTCAAAAGGCCTTCACAGCTCCCTGACCATATCTCTATACAAGGTCCTAATGGTAAATTGTTAAACCAAAATGTCTATTACGAGTTAAAGTCTAAGTGGTGTGATCATTGTAAAAAAATTGGACATGATACAAATTGTTGTAAGAAACATCCTAAGTTTCAGAGATGGGTACCTAAGGTCAGAAATACTGTTTCTTGGCCTATAAGAGGAGAGGTGGCACCAAATCTGGGTTTGGATGTAGGAAAGGTTCCAGTATGAGAGAATGTTTGTGGAGATGGTCCTGAATGTGTTAAAACTAATGATATACATGCTCTTGTTCAACAAAATCTTATTGTTACAGAGTTTGAAAAAGAGGGGGAGAATTTGGACAGGGGCTGCTCCTCTTCAGGGAGGAATTCTGTGCATATTGTGCACGTTTTGCAGGAAAACTCTGAAGTAAATGCTGCTAACAAGTAAGTCCTACAACCTGTAAAATAGGGGGGGGATATAGACAAGGGCTGCTCCTCTTCTGAGAGAAATTGTGTGCATGTTGTGCACGTTATGCAGGAAATGAATGATGCACACACGGAAGCCCCACAATCTGGAAACTCCTGGAGACTTATACAAAGAAGTAAAAATAAAAAGAGTATCCCTATAATCTCTTTTTCTCCTTTGGCTAACAATGTGTGTGATCTTGATCCCTCTACAATGGATAGAGGGGGATTTGAGTGATGAATTTATCTTTTTGAAATGTTAGGGGTTTGAACAAATCCTTTAAGCAACTCCTGGCTAAACAACATCTACATCAAAATCATATCTCTTTTATTGCCCTTCTGGAAGCAAAGATCAAGGATTGCAACCTGTCAAGTATTACAAAGAAGTTAGCTTCCAGCTGGAAATGGGTTGCAAATACATCTAACACAGTTAAAGCTAGAATCCTGGTTTTATGGAATCTAGATTTTCTAAACATTCAAGTTATGCACATCAAACCTTAGTATATTACCTTCTCTATCAAATCAGTAGATGGGAAAATTGATTGTATTGTTTCATCCATATATAGATATAATCATCAGTATTTCAGGAAGGATTTGTGGTCTGATCTTATCCAATTGCATCAAACATTAGGGAATATGCCTTGGATTCTTTGTGGGGACTTTAACACCATGATAAATAATGATGAAAAGCTAGGGGTGCTATACTTACTAATGTAGATACAAAAGACTTCAACTCTTTTATTGAAGATAGTCAACTATCTCACCTCAAAACTTTGGGGAATTTTTTCACCTGGAATAATAAACAAGAGCATGACACAAGAGTCTGGTGCAGAATGGATAGAGCATTAGTAAATGACACATGGATTCAAAAATATAGTTTAAGTCATGTAGAGTTCCCGTTCCCAAGCTTTTCAGACCATTCTCCTGCAGTGGTATCAATTTATGAAGAGGAAAAACAAGGGAAAAAACCATTTAAGTTCTTCAACATGTGGATTAATCATAGCAATTTCCTGCCCACAGTTTCTACCACATGGTAAGATCAAGTTGAAGGCTATAGAATGTTCGCAGTACTTACCAAACTCAAACGTTTGAAGGGTGCTTTGAAAGAACTTAACAGGAACCATTATGGAAACATAAGTGAGCAGGTGCAAAGGGCTAAATATGCTTTAGAGGAATTTCAAAAAAGACTCCAAGCATATCCTCTTAATCCTTCTTTCATTAGGCAAGAAAAAGAGAGTTTAACTACCTATAATAAACTCTTATAATGTGAAATGTCTTTCTACCAACAAAAAGCCAGAATCCAATGGAGTATCAAAGGGGACAGATGTACAAACTACTTCCATTCCATTATTAAAGCTAACAGACATCTGAACAGAGTGCTAGTTTTAAAAAACATCATGGGTGAAAGAATAACAGATAGAGAGATGATTGTAAATGAATTTATCTCTTACTACAAGAACCTTATGGGCACTACTGTATCAACTTCTAATCCTAGCATAAGGATTATTCAAAATAGCCCTTGCTTGAATGAAAAACAATGCAGAAGCCTATCAATACCAGTTTCAAAAGAGGAAATCAAGCTTGATGTCTTCTCTATGCCTAATAATAAATCTCCAGGTCTTGATGGATATGGAGCTGCTTTTTCAAAACTGCTTGGTCTGTTGGTAGTAATAGGAGGTCACACTTGCAATAGAGGATTTTTTTCAAAACAGAGAACCTGCTAGGAGCAATAAATTCAAAATCTATCACCCTTATCACTAAGGTACACTGTCCAAATACCCCCTCTAATTTCAGGCCAATCTCCTGCTGCAATTGCCTATATAAAGTGATATCAAAGATTCTTGCAAATAGATTTTAATCAGTTATGGGGTGTCTCATTAGTGAAGCTCAAAGTGCTTTGGTAAAGGGTAGACATATTGCAAATAATATCCTTTTAGCACATGACTTAGTCAAAAACTATGGTAGAAAACTTATTTCTCCTAGAGTTATGATAAACGTTAATATTAAAAAGGCCTTTGATACCATTAGTTGGAATTTTATTGAGAAAATGTTAAAAGGCTTGGGCTTCCCTAGTTTTCTGTCTAGTAGGATCATGACTTGTATATCAACTCCAAAATACTCCATCTCCCTCAATGGCTCCCTTCATGGCTACTTCAAAGGAGAAAGAGGATTAAGGCAAGGGGATTCTCTCTCTCCCTATTTGTTCATCTTAGGGATGTAATATCTTTCCAAAAGCCTTGACCTTCTGAAACAGGACAGAAGCTTCAAATTTCATCCAAAATGTGGAAGGCTTAATATCACTCATTTAATCTTTGCTAATGTTCTCTTGTTATTTTTCAAAGGGGATCTTAGTTCAATTCAGAAACTCTACCAATGTGTTACTAGTTTCAATGAAGTGTCTGGGCTTGAAGCAAATCCAAAAAAATGTGCCATTTTTTATGGAGGAGTGACTAAGCCTGTCAAGGATAATATCAAGGAGTTTCTGGGTTTTACTAAGGGGAGTATGCCTATCAAATACTTGGGGGTCCCCTTAGTTTGCAAAAGGCTCACTTACCAGGATTGCAACCCCCTCTTTCATAGAATCACCACACAATTTCAGAATTGCTTGAAGCAAAGGAGTCTGTCATATGCTGTCCGAATACAGATAATTAAGAGTGTCATCTTTGGCATTCAATTTTTTTAGACTTCCGGCTATATATTGCTAATTAAAGTGCTTCAAAAGGTAGATGAACTCTGCAGGAAATTCCTCTGAGGCAAAAATGATCAAGTCTTCAAGACTTCCTTGGTATTATGGGAAAAAAACATGCACGGGGAAAAATATATGGTGGCCTGGAGATTTTCTCTTCAATCTTAGGGAATTATGCAACTGCATTGAAGACAATTTGAGATATTCATTCAAACAAGGAATGCCTATGGATCAAATGGATCCATGACACATATCTGAAACACATGAACATATGGCAAGTGAAAACAAAAGTGGGGGATTCTTGGATGTGGAAGCAATTATTGAAAATCAGAAACAAAGCTTTGAATCATTGTGGAGGAGTTGAAAACTTAGTGGAATTAATTAGGTAATGTAGCAAAAGTTCTAAAATCAAGCTCTTGAGCATGTATCATGCCTTATCCTCTGCCACTGTCAAAGTACCATGGTGCACCACTATCTGGGGAGGATTAAACTATCCTAAGCATTCTGTCATTGCTTAGCTTGCTATCCAAGATAGGCTTTTAACACAAGATAAACTGATCAGCAGAGGAGTTATCCAAGCAAACAAATGTGTTTTATGCTCAGATTCAGATGCTGAAAGTAGAAATCACCTTTTCTTTGAATGTAATTACTCAAAAGAAATCTGGAACAGAATTATAGACTGGCTACACTTTAAATGGAGAAGTTGTGATTGGAACCAGTTAATAAACTGGTACAGTTCCAGTTTGAGGGGGAAGGGATTCAAGCAAAGGAATAAAAATAATAGCATTTTCCTCCTCAATATACAACATTTGGTTGGAAAGGAATGGGAGGATCTTCACTCTGAAATCCAGAATGATAGAGCATCTAGTTAAAATCATTAAGATGGATTTGATGACAATCATCCTCAACAGTGATATACTTGCAGAGATTAAGGAATGAATAATTTCTTTATAAATTTTAGCAGTTCCTTCAGGCTCTGTTCTTCAGGTTTTAGTTAGTCAGGGTTTTTTTTTTCTCTTTTGCTGTGTTTCTTTCTTTTCTTTTCTTTCGACAGCTCGTAGCATACTCAGTATAAGAGTTCTTGATGTACATAACTCTCCCATACGGTAAAATGAATAAAAAAATTTATTTACCAAAAAAAACCCATAACAAATACAGCAGTTGCACGATACTAGAGTCCTTTAATTAATAAGACCATTAATAAATACGAAGTACAAGATAAAAACAAAAAATCTTAAACAGTTGTTTTGCATCCACTATGTTCGGTTACCCACCAATTGCTCCTAACCGTTATCCCAAAATCCCATTCCTTCCATTTGTCGCCTCCATCTCCCAATCAAACTAATACCAAGTCACAAAACTAGCCACTTTATATATCTCCGTGGAAAAGGAAGGCTTATATATATAAATTTATATCTAAAGCTTAGCATATGAAACCCCGCCCATTGCCACTGAAAACATTTATTCATTTATTTAGATCCCAAGAAACTGAGTAAATTAGATCTTAATGTAATAGAAACTTAACGGAAAATCTAATGCAAATAAGGGGCAAGGGTATTACAGTGAAATGAATTTGAAATTTCGGGGTATCGGAGTGTTTGAAAAATACTCTGCACTACCAAAGTAAAAAAGATGAATAGACTTTAGGGTACCAAAAAGAAAATAAAACCAAGTACCTACCCAATTATTGAATTCAAGAAGCCCTCTTCAATTCTCATTGATAATCATATGTACACATGTAAAACTCATAACATACTCTTTCTAGCAACAGAGGGCGTGATTTTGATGACGAGACCGGGGAAAACATCATCGGGGTCATGAATATGCGGGTTCTGCTCGACGATGAACGGGTCCCCGCACTTGTCGCTGATCGTATGCAGCGTCTCGCCCTCGCCAACGACGTAAATCTCATCGCAAGGCCGTTCGATGAACTTGTGTGCACTGTTAAAGCTCGTGGTTGAGTTTGAACGGAGAGAGCTCAGGAGGATGACGGCGACAAGAGTCAGCGCTAAGTACCAGGAGAGCGTGTCAGCGATGGATATGAGCGTTGAGGTTTTTGATGGCATGGTTCTTGTTGTTGATGGAGGGGAATGAGAAGGGGGGGAGAGGGGTTTATATTAATTAGGGAGAAGAGAGGGAAAGGGGATTGTTGGTTATGTTTTTGAGGTTGCGGGGGGGTTTCGAAGTTGGCGTGATTTAGGTGAGGATGAGGCAGGATAGGGGAGAGGGCAGGAAGTTTGGTTATGGGAGTGGGAAGGCTAAGTCTTGTTTGATGATGTCAACTTTGTTGGTGGATTGGGGTTGGGGAGTAAGATTTGGGCTGAGATTTGTTCCTTTTTCAATAGTTGAGTGTTAAATGGTTTAGAGTTGAGATTGCGAGATAATTTTGCCACCCAAAAGTTTGAGAAAGAGAAATTATTCCTAGGGGTGAGCAAATTATCGGTTCAGTCGGTTTTGACTAATTTTTGTCAAATCAAATCAAGCTGAACTAGATTCAGAACCGAATTGAATCGAGTCCATCAAATTACACACATATATCTCAAGT
This sequence comes from Asparagus officinalis, assembly GCF_001876935.1. Taxonomy (NCBI): domain Eukaryota; kingdom Viridiplantae; phylum Streptophyta; class Magnoliopsida; order Asparagales; family Asparagaceae; genus Asparagus; species Asparagus officinalis. The sequence continues at coordinate 124,235,141 of NC_033797.1, read as the reverse complement.
TAGGGATTTTTAAGCTAAAAAACAACACTCCTACTCCTTCAAGCCTTTCACTCATCTTACATTTCAAGTTGAAGAGCAAATCTTTAAAATTAACTACTTTATTAACGAAAACTAAACCTTTATCAATTAAAATATATAAAAAGATTAATCATTCAAGTTATTCTCATTTATAAAAAGGAACGAGAAGGAAGAAGATCACAACAGTGTGTCAATGGTTGATGATTAGTGTAATACCATAGTTTGATTGTACTAATGTGATTGCGTTGATACAATATTGTGTGCCTACTGATAATGATTGCAATGATGTTATATATTGATTGCATATGTTTAGAATTGCGAATAGATCACATATCATTATTTTCTTCCTTCTTATATGATTCTCTATGCTAGACTCACTATATGAATTTTTATGTATACTAGCATTTCTGTACGTGTAAATGCACGTGCAACATACATAGATTTTATGTTTTTTGAAAATTTATTAGATCCCGCTATCATAATTTAACCATTAAAATATGTAAACTTTCCATATGTTTGCAATTACTTTCAATTAATATTTCAATCATTTACTCGTTAAGGAAGAAAATATTATTTTATTATTACATTAGTCATCTTTAACCTAATACTAACTTTAGGACAAATTTTCAAAACAGACCCTTTTGGGTTTTTATTTGCAAAAAACGACCTATTTTGAAAAAAATTACAAAAACCGACTTGTTTTCAGCCCAGCGCTGAAAACAGGTCGTTTTTTGTTAAAATTTTTCCGAAACTTCACGGGAGTTCAACTCCCGTGAAGTTTAATGTATTTTAAACTTCACGGGAGTTGAACTCCCGTGAAGTTTAATTTATTCATAAAACTCCACGGGAGTTCAACTCCCGTGGAGTTACAGGCCGCATTTCCCAGAAAGCGCTCTCTGGGAAATGCCGCCTGCAACTCCACGGGAGTTGAACTCCCGTGGAGTTTGGCGTGCCTATATAAGGCTGTGATTTCATATAAAAATCTAGATTTTAGAAGTTAATTGTGAATTATTTACGAATTTTGTGAAGAAATGTGAAAATTAGAGGGGAAATTATCAATAAATGTGAAAATTAGAGGGGAAATTATCATTAATTTTGTGAAATTTGTTAAGAATTATGTGGAAATTATCAATAATTTTGTGGAATTAGTGTGGAAATTATCAATAATTTTGTGAAATTAGAGGGGAAATTATCAATAAATGCAAAAAATAGTGTTACTACATATGTATGACATAAATTAGATTTTAGAATTTAATTGTGAATTATTTACGAAGGACAAATTTTTGCATTTAGAATTTAATTGTGGATTATTTACGAATTTGTGAAAAAAAATTAAATAATTTTGTGCATTTAGAGGTGAAATTATGAATTAATGTGGAAATTAGAGTTACTACCTTAAATAATTTTGTGCATTTAGAGGTGAAATTATGAATTAATGTGGAAATTAGAGTTACTACCTAAATGTAAAAATTAGTAACAATCAATATTTATTTTGCTTTTCGTGTAATATTGATCTTGAATTTTTCACTCTTTAGAGGTAACGATGAACGATCAAATCGTAATTCTCTGTTCTTATGATGAGAAGAATAATTACCTCGAAAATAATATGCTCGGTTATGAAGGAGACGCGACGAGACCGTTGTTCATAACAAAATCGTGTACTTTCGATGAGTTGGTTAATGAATTACACAAACTTAAATTAACTAACTCACGTGAATATCACCTCAGTGTGGTTTGTAATTATCCTGTTGCGGGGAACAGAACAAGTGGCATTCAAATATCAAGTGACTACAATATGGGTCTCATTCATGTCTTACCCGACGAGAAGCGTTCGGTCAAATTGTTCATTGATAAACATTAGAGGGATTTGGGCAAATCGTTGAACTCCCAAGGAATGTATTCCTGCATGTTGGAGGATCCTGAAGTTGATTCGGTAGGCTTTTTATCTCCTCAATAAGATGAATGTTGGACACAATCACAATACATGAGCGGTTCTTCGTTCGTGGGCACTTTGAATGCTTTCGATACTAACACGGGAATTCAAGAAGATAATGTAAGTGTCAAATCCGAGAATGATGATGAAGAGGAGGGATTACAAATTAATAGCATGACCTTGATAGATCGTGATGACGGGGAAAACCAACACATCGACGGATGTTATGTTAATAATGAGTATGTCGTCTTAGAGGATCCGCCGCCCGATGAACTTCAAGGAGATGAATGGATTGATAACTCCGTGATGGAAAGTGTTCCTATTAGTACTAATAGCGGTGTTGATACACAGGCCGAGGACTTCTCATTCATGAAGGGAGATCTTTATGAGAGTAAGGAGAAATTGATTCATGCTATTAGCACGTATTCCATTGCAAAAAATATGAAGTTCAAGCCAACCAAAAATAATACTACAAGCTATAATGTGGTTTGTTTCTATCGCAAAGATGACGATGTCGAAGATAATAGTGGACACCACGACGGCAATGCGAGGTGTCCGTGGAAGCTCAATTCACGCTCGGGTGTAAGAGTAGGCAGGTAATTCAAAATCACGGCATACAATGGACTCCATACTTGTAGCAATCCTTGATTAGAGATGAATAATAAGAATGCGTCCTCTTCTTTTATATATCGATTGATTTTACCGCATCTGAGGGAGGATCTTAATCTAAGACCGAAAGATATCCGTCTTTTAATGCATATATGCTTAGTATAGATCAACAACGCGTCAGCGTCAGTTTTACCGAAATAAGCTTGATGTCCTCCAACACGAACAGGTATATATAAAACTCAAGAAGTATGAATATTATAGTTTTTCTGTATGATACTGATAAATATTTTATTTTATTTCAGTTCAAGTGGAGACCCTATACACTGTCGGAGCTCGATATGCATTCTCTTGCACCTATCTGTCGAGATAGTCCCGACTTGTAGAGAGCCAGAGTTCTATTGATTTGTTAGGAGATCATGGAGATGCATGTCCCGGACCGTGTGCTACGGCAGTTTACGCTCTCTCAGCATATTCCAGATCCTGTCGAGCAGATTGATCGTCGGCGGCGCCCTACATCGCACCGTACTAACTGGGCCGTAGTCCATACGGCCTATATAGAAGATGAATAGGAACACGTGTGGGGTGATCAGATCCTGTTTGGAGCAGGAACTAAAATATGATGTGATTAGGATGACGTCTGTAATGAAGATATGGGAAATTCTCAACAACAAGTATCTCACGAAGAGTATTGAGAACAGGTTGCACTTACTGTGAAGACTCTTCAGATTTTAGATGTCCAGAGGCACCTCACTAGCGGCGCATGTGAACAACTATACTAAGTTATTGTCGGACTTGGCAAATATTGATGAGAAGCTTTCGGATGAGTACAAGGCTAATATCTTATTGGGCTCCTTACCGGATGAGGAGTATGATACATTTGTGCTCACTTTATTGAATGGGAGTACTTCTATCAGCTATAATAAAGTAACTAACGCTTTGACGAACTATGACTTGAGAAGGAAGGACAAGGAGACTTCCCGCGCTAGTACTTTAGGAGAGACATTGTTGACGAGAGGTAGTAGCCCATATCCGAAAGGTGATAATAGAGGAAGGTCAAAGTCTAGAGGTCATCACCAGTTAGAAAAGAACCAATGTGCATTCTACAAAGAGCAGGGACATTAGAAGAGAGACTGTCCGAAGCTCAAAGAGAAGGAGAATAGCAAGAAAAAGGGCCCAAAGACCAATGAGGTGAATATTACAAAAGGCGATAATTCTGATGATTCGAGCTTTTCTCTATTGATTACTCCGGAGGTGAACTACTTGGATTCATCAGATTGGATACTTGATTCCGGTGCTACTTATCATGTGACTCCTAGGCGTGATTGTTTTGCATCATTTGAGAGACTCGATGGGGGTGTTGTTGTCATGGGAAATGATCAATCCTATGGTATTTGTGGGATAAGTACCATGCGGATTAGGATGCACGATGGAGTAGTCCATGAATTGAAGGAGGTGAGATTCATTCCTTGGCTGAAGAAGAATCTTATCTCAGTTGGAGCTTTGGAGGCAAAGGGATTCAATATGACCTTTAAAGACGCTGTAGCAAAGGTTACTAAGGAATCTTTGGTGGTGATGAAAGGAGTCCGCAGTCGAAACTTATACTATCTGAAGGAAGCACCAAGATTGGCCAGGTTGCTTTGGCTATTTCAGAGGCGGACATGAGCAGGATTTGGCATTATAGGTTGGGGCACTCAGGAGAGAAGTCACTGCAAGCTTTGTGCAAGCAGTGGCTATTGAAGGGAGTCAAGAGTGGAAAATTTAAGTTCTGTGAGCACTGTGTTCTTGGCAAGAAAATAAAGGTGAAGTTCGGGACTGCCATTCATAGGACAAGGGGCATACTGGATTACATGCACATAGATGTTTGGGATCCCACCAAGACTGCATCACTTGGTAGTTGACATTGGTTCGTCATGTTTATTGATGACTATTCTAGGCGATGTTAGGTGTACACCATGACAAAGATGAGTAAAGTCCTAGATTTATTTGTAGAGTGGAAGACGAGATTCAAACTGCAGATTGGGAGAAAAATCAAGACGTTGCAATCCGACAATGATGGTGAATATACATCAGACCCCTTTCTATAGCTATGTCGAGATGAGGGCATAGAGAGGCACTTCACGGTTAGTCATACACCACAGTAGAATAGGGTGGCAGAGAGGCTAAATCAGTCTTTGTTGGAGAAGGTCTGATGTTTATTATCACATAGTGGTTTGGAGAACATCTTTTGGGCTGAGACACTTACATATACGAGCCACCTCATTAATAAGCTGTCTTCATCTGCGATTAAGGGGAAAACCCCTATGGAGAAGTGGTCGGGAGATCTAGCACATGACTATGACCAGTTCAAGGTATTCGGGTGCCCTGCATTTTATCATGTGAGAACGGATAAATTGGAACCTCAAGGTAGGAAGACCATATTTGTAGGATTCAAGCACGGTATCAAGGGATACAAGCTTTAGGATCCAGTTAATAGGAAGATTGTGCTGAGTAGAGACGTCACGTTTGATGAGGCTTCTATCTTGAATCTTCTCAGCTCTCATCAGGTGGAGAGTGACCCGACAGATGAGATATCGCAGGTGGTGGAGATCGATGCATCTCCACATTGTTCAGATGGTACAGTATTCATTAAAGTGCCGACTGAGATGACGCCAGGCGAGCATGACGGTGACGATCAGGTACCGACGGCTCAGGTTTAGGATTCTATTACGGTTCAGAGATAGATGAGAGACATACGATTATCAGCATTATATACCGACACAGTTGCGTATGCACTTCCAGTAGAGAGTATCAATGAGATGGTGCCTACTACATTCAGAAAGGCCGAGCAAAGTTCGGAGCCTGATTCATGACAGGTAGCTATGAAGGAGGAGATAGAGTCTCTTCACAAGAACGATACATGGGAGTTTGTTAAGCTTCCAAAGGAGCGGAAGGCAATTCGTTGCAAGTGGGTATACACGAAGAAGGAGGGCATTGAGGATACTCCATTAAGGTTCAAAGCTAGGTTGGTTGCAAAGGGCTATGCACAGGAGGAAGGAATTGACTATAACGAGGTTTAATCTCCGGTGGTGAAATACTCTTTGATTCGAATTTTACTAGCTTTGGTGGCATAGTATGGTTTGTAGTTAGATCAGTTGGATATGAAGATGCCATTTTTTCATGATGATCTTGATGAAGAAATATATATGACTCGGCCATTGGGATTCCGAGCTACAGGAAAAAAAATTAGTTTGCAGATTGAAGAAATCGCTATACGGTTTGAAGCAGTCTCCTCGATAGTGGTATAGGTGATTCGATGGTTTTATGATTGGTCATTCGTACACTCGGAGCCAGTTTGATCCTTGTGTATATTTTCACAAGTTAAAAGGAGGTGTGTACATCTATGTATTGCTCTATATCGATGACATGTTGGTTGCCTCTATTTCTAGATCTGCTATAGATGAGTTGAAGCATAGCTTTCAAAGGAGTTTGAAATGAAGGATTTGGATGAGGTGAAGCATATTTTAGGGATAGAGATCGACAGAGATAAGAAGAAGGGCAGAATTTGTTTAACACAAGTGGCTTATTTGAAGAAGGTTCTACAGTGATTTCATGTTAGCATGGATACGAAGCCAGTTAGTGTACCATTAGGAGCCCATTTGAAGCTTTCAGCTAATCTTTCACTGAAGACAGTTGAAGATCAAGAGTTGATGTCGAAGACTCCATATGCGAGCGTAGTTGGAAGCTTGATGTAGCGATGGTATGTACAAGTCTAGATTTGTCACAGGCGGTGAGCATGGTTTCGAGATACATGCATGATCCAGGAGTGGGTCATTGGGATGCCGTGAGATGGATTTTGAGGTACATTCGAGGTACGCTCAATGTTAGTTTAGTTTATGAGCGGGACACTATAGGTGGGCAGCTATGCATTGGTTATGTTGATTCGGATTATGTCGAGGATTTGGATAAGCGTCGGTCTACTATGGGGTATGTGTTTACTTTGATCTGTGCACCGGTGTGTAGGAGATGCACCTTACAGTTGATGGTGGCTTTGTCTACGATGGAGGTAGAGAATATGGCAGTTATGGAGGCTGTGAATGAGGCTTTTTGGCTTCGATGACTTTTGGAGGAACTTGGTATATCGCAGAGGTTTGTCACTATTCATTGTGATAGCATGAGTTCTTTCTATTTGGCGAAGAATCAGGTTTTTCATGCGCGGACGAAGCACATTAATGTTCGTTATCACTTCATTCGGGATGTTCTTGAAGATGGTGATGTGAAACTTATGAAGGTTCACACGAAGGATAATCCGGCGGATATGTTCACTAAGGTGGTTCCGAGCAATAAGTTTGATCATTGTCGAAGCTTGTTGTACATTCGTGATTATTGAGGCCGTTGGCGGCCATTTGGGTGAACTACGTGAAGGCTTGATTCCTTGGGCAAGAGGATACGTAGGCAGTCAGTTTTGATATAGCCGATTTGGTGAGTTGATACCGATATTTGGAGAATGTTCACATTCTCATTTAGGTTCTAGACTTGTTGTAGATTGAGTCCGTTGTCGTGAATCGTTTTACTTCGTACTGGACGCAATAAGTAGGACATTTGTTTTGGTTGGTGTCGGCTCAGTTTTGGGAAAACTTCACCGAGATGGAGAATTGTTAAGCACGTAGAGTGGGGGGCACCTACTTTCACGAGCACGGAGCAAAAACACGTTTTTTCACGCGTCTTGTGGGGGCTACATGTGCGTGTCTCTTTTTTGCTCCCGTGAACACCGAAAATCAAGCCCACCCGATTTCCACTTCTATATATATAGCCTAGATTTTTTTTGTGCGTGGGGTGTAGGCAGAGGAGCACGGAGGTTGTTTTGTTGGCGGCTACAAAGAAAAAGCAAGTGCAAGGATTTGTCTTTTTTTGGCTAGGGAATTGTTTCGGCTGGGGGCAAGTACAGAAGGAAAATTAGCTATACTTGGTGAAGAAAAGCGACAACTTTGTGAGGGTTTTGTGCATCCTTTGTAGAGAGATATTATGTGAGGGATCTGAGAGTTTGTGTGAGGGTTTAGATTGAGTGATTATAAACTCTAGTTGTATTCTCTCCCTCTAGTAGTAGATCCCCCCTCCTTGCCCCGTGGACGTAGGCAATTTACCGAACCATGTAAAATTGGTTATCTCGCTATTTGTATGATTTGTAATAGCTTATTTAGGTTCCCTCTATAGGTCAATCCTAGAACTGATGAGGAAGAGCTGATATCTCACTTGGTTGAGATATTTTGCTTAATGTTTTTATTTTCTTTGTGAAACAGAATTTCCTATTGCGACCTGACTCTCTTGTTATGCTGCCAAAGTGCTGCCAAAATTTCTGCTACATATAACATGCACATAAGATTAAGGCAAGATTATCTTCATCTAAACCCATCCCCATAGTTAAATAACTTGTTAGATGTTTAATATAATGTTGAATATGTGTTTTCATGCTTTAATCTTAACATGAGGCGATAAAAGTCAGATTTTTGATGTTAAAACTTAAACAAATGCTATATTAGTAATATTTTCTTGCTTTTTATGATAGTATCATGATCATGATCATTAGGGTTATTCATAATTTCATTTATATATGAGAAATTTAAGAAATGTACTATATATGTATTTTCTGCAAAAAACTGCAGCACTTGTATTATCTTTAAATAAGATTTCGAGATAGCAAATAAACTCCAAATTTAACCAAACTAGTTCCAAATAATATCTACATGTATCTAGTTTCTAAAACAGAAAACCATTCTTAAAAAGAGTTTGTATAGAGGAAGATATATTCTTTTTACTAATAACATATCTTGTAGAAAAACTGCTGCACATGTATAATGTTTAACTGGAGATTTGGGATAACAAATGAACTCTAAACTAAATAAATCTTATGCAAATTGAAAGATGTGTGAATCTAGTTTTTAAAACAGAAAACTATTCCTAAAGATAGTTTTTTTAAGATAATGGTATACTCAATTTACTGATAATACATTTTGCAGAAGAACTGCTGCATATATATAATGTTTAACTGGAAATTAGAGAAAACATTTGAACTCCAAACTGAATCAAACTAGTGCCAAATGATAGTTATGTGAATCTAGTTTCTAAAACAAAAAACTATTCTTAAAAGGAATTTGTCTAGAGAAAGATATGCTCAATTGACTAACGATATATTTTATAGAAAACTGCAAATGTGCTGATTTGGAATAATTGATATATAACATGAAAGTTTCTTGAGTTTTGCTCTTGTTTGTTCTTATTGAGAGAGTTTCTTAATCTTGTACTATTATATTATAATTATTAAGAGTTGTTTAATACCTAAGATGATGGTGAACACCAGTTATGGACACGCACATCGAGATATGTGCACATACACTTAGTTTATGTTGTGTTAACACACACTATTGAGATTTCTGATACACGTTGAGTTGATAAAAGTGTAATAACATATAATAAAATAGTGTTCATCAGTTATGGATGCTTGGTGTGGATGTTTTCCATAATGAGACCGCGGCTGTAGCACCTTAGGAGTATTGGATGTTTCTCGCAATAAGACCGCGGCTGTACCAATACTCAAAGATAATCGGGGTTTTTTCAGATTTGGCTCATATGTCTATACTCTGCTATATGATCATCTAGATACATCATCTGGAAATAGGAAGGTAAAACCTATTTGCCGCAGAACGATGAAGTAAGAGTTTTACAATAGTATCGTTATTTTATATATCCAGAATAGAGAGACAAAACCTATTACCATAGAGCGATTGAGTAAGAATATTACAAGAGTATCGCTATTGCATAAGGAGATGCACACATATATGTATCATCAGTTGTAGTTACTCTCATGTTAGATTACCCATGAGTAGGACACATTCCTTGAATTGTGATATACAGGATATGGCCTATGGTGATTTCTTTTTTTTGAGATTGGATGATATTCTCTTATTATTATGCTAACTACTTGAGAAGTAATTCGAGATTGTGACATTTGTCTTACATGGTTTAGGCATGGAGTATTTCTTTTGAGTGTTATTTTCATTCATAGAGTTAGAATTGGTATTTAGGGATCTACAATTTGAGTCATATGGTATATATATGAGGGTTTCCATATTTAGATTATTTTGCTCGACATACTACGTCTCGTCTTGTAGGTATCTAAATATTAACTACATTAGATATGAGAAAAATGATATAGGTAGACTATGCTTAATAGATAGAGCCTCCACTTCATCTAGCAGCCCTTCCCCTAGGGGCGGATGGAGGTGATCTTGCTGTAGTACTCTGATGCTCTTGTTGTTATTCTTTTTGTTTAAATTATCTCTTTCAGGCCGATCAGAGTTTCGGAGAGCTGCAGGATGAGAGAGTTCTAGTATAGTCGCCGTCGCACAGTCTTAGTAGCTGAAGCTCCACTTTATAATTATGTTCATTAATCAGACTTTAGAGTTGTATCCATTTTGTAGAGGCTAAGTGCCCTAGTGAGATTTTATTTGACTTATTGTGTTGAGATGTATTTCAGATTCAGAGATATTTTTATTCTATTTTCAGTTAGGCTCATTTATTGATATACTTCTTCTGTGCATGTCTGATTTTGTACTACTTCTATTATCTTCTTGTTTTGTACCTTCACCTACTTGTTGATTCCACTAGAGAGATAGTGACTGTGATGGTGAAGCATGTCGTAGCATAGTGTTTGGTACTTGGAAGGTTTGACAATCTGGGTTTCACCTTGAACTGTAGCCTTGTGTGAACCCTGGGGCGTCACAACTATCCTTTCTCTATAGAACCCCTCTGTAAAGAACCTTCACTTACAGAATTCCATTCCAGGCTTTCCTCCCTCATTGTCTCCTTAGCCTGAGACACTCTGACTCCTATGTGTAGAGAGTCTTTGTCCTTCTCCTCCTCCTTTGCACTCCACATGCTTTCTCCATTATTCCCACCTCGATTTCTTAGTAAATCAAACCCAAGCTCTATATAGAGGAGTATAATTTTAGATCTCGGTCCAATAATTCTAAAGGACATGGTTTAAACAATCACTGTTATAACAAAAATTTGGTATCTTTACATATTTAAAGGACACCACAACAATTGTCCTTCCCCTAGCTTAATCTTCATACCCTACGTAATGACTTTGATGTATCAATCCAAACACAAATCTGAAGTGATGTGCCCCAAACAAAGCCGGATTAGTCAGCATTAACCATCTCAACCATTCCTAATCATGAGCTAATGGTATCTCCTGCCTCTCTCCTCATACAATTGAGTGGAAGATTGAAAACATGTATCCAAAAGACAGCCTCTATGATCACCATAGTCGATGGTTGAATATAGCCAGAGAATTCCTTAAAAAGAATTAAGTGTTTGCCAAAATCTATAACCCATTCTGAGCAACCCAATCCCTATTCTATATAGTCACAAAATTAAAAGAGGGGTAAACCCCCTTCAAGCTCATGAACATAGAACACCTTCAATGACATCCAAACTTTTTGCAATGTGCCCTTGAATGCCTCCTTGTTGAAAATTCAATTAGTAAAGACTTTGGCCACCGAACAAAGTCAAGCCACATTCTCTACTTTTTTATCGCCTCAATCTCTACAGCGCACTCCTGTGACTCCTCCTCTGTCAATGAGAACATACCCTACTTTGAGAGGAAATCATCCTCCATGATCGCTTGGCAAGTCCATCTCCAGAAATTGAAACGTTAAAAATCGTATCCCGATTAGGACCCTTTGTACCTATATGAGACTACCCTTTAGCCCTGGAACCACTTCGTGCAAAGGTTAGCCTTCCCTTAAACCTCAAACAACACCTTCCCTTCATCCTCCCCAACTTAGGAGAGAAAAAATACCCAACCATAGTGGAGGCGATCTAAACACCCATACACCAAGAGAGATGAGAAATAGACCTCACAAGGAGGAGAGAAGAAGAAAAACTCCCACTTGATGGTGGAGATGAGAATTTTTAGTTCTAAATTCTAACGTTGTTCATCCCATGAGCTTGTTTCATCAAATTTCATGATATTTTCTTGCCATACAAATTCATGCTATTTGACCAAAGTTTTTGAATCTTCAGGATACTTTCTATAAATTAATAAAATTTAGGGTCCTTTTGAATTTTCAGGGTCATTTTTACTATAAGTTTTGTAGATTTCTAGTGTTCTACTAAATTAGGGCCTTTTCGATAAAATTTAAATTGTTTGGAATTATTTTGAATTTTACCAAAATTTTGTGAGATCTATGATTTTTCTCTAAAGATTTTGTACAATCCATGATTCTTTTGCAAAATTTTCAATATTTTGAAGTCTTTAAAATTTTGGTAAATTCTATAAACTTTTTTAAAATATACAATTTTAAAAATCTTTCGGATATTTCTACTAATTTTGTAAGTTAATTTTTTTCATAAAATTTTTAAATTGTGGAAGTATTTTGCGTGTTTCTACAAATTGTGTTAGTCCTCTGGGTAAAAAATAGGCCTTTAGGGTCCCACGCCGATCGCCTATTCACGTGGGGATGAACCCCTGGTAGCAAGGGTAGTTCCTTTCAGAAGGTTGGAACCTGAGAGATTAGAACTAGGGTCGCTGGCTAACTCCAAAGGAGTAATTGTTAGGAGAGCTGACCGGTTTTCCCTTGTCACAAAAAAAAACATCTAAATATATGTATTTTTAAATTTAAGTATAAAGAAACAAATTATGAGATACAGAGTTCAATTTTGTTATTAGATATCAAATTTTAAATATTTAGATTATCAAAATGTTAAATCATCATTAAGTGAGATTTTCTGTTTTGTAATTTATTGAAAAGTGGTTGAACATAAAGATTGGACAAATTATCTATGACTTGTATCTCATTAAAGATATTTCTATTAATTATGATATGAAAATTTAATACATTATATTAAAAATATTTTTATTAATTAGGATATGATCATCATCATATAATGTAATATAAAAAAAATCAAGGGTAATGTTGACCATAGAAAGATTTATCCAAACTCACACTTTAAAGAGAGCAGGATGCACTGGTAGAAAAACGACCAACCTAGACGGAAATTTCCGTCTAGGTTGGTCTACAATCCGTCTAGGTTGCTAGACGGATTTCCGTCTAGGTTGACAACCTAGACGGTTTTCCGTCTAGGTTGATTATTACAACCTAGACGGAATTTCCGTCTAGGTTGGTACAGTCTAGACGGAATTCCGTCTAGGTTGCTATTTTTCCAGCAAAAAAAATATATTACAATTTGTATTTCCCTGTACAATTACACCAATACATGAATACATACAATAAATACTGTATATATGAATACATCCAACCATCCAAATATAATCAAGATTTTAGACAATTCCATTCAAACCCAAAAATATTCAAATCCAACATAATGCACAGATCCAGACATAATATAATCAATTCCAGCATAATAAACAAATCCAGCTATCTACTTCAAAATATGCATCAACCAAGACCGTCTAATATATACATCCAACAAGCATATAAGTATTGTTATAACAGATAAAGCTGTTCATTGCATTAAAAATGTACAAAAAACCTCATAAACCTCATCAGTCGTCGTCGTCGGCAGTATCTCTATCCCGGTTACGAGAACGTGTGCTGCTCCCTCCAATATCTCCACTCTGAATGGTCAATTGAATAATCATTAAGGAGTGTTTAATACATATTAAATATAAATGAATTTATTATTTTAAGGAAAAAAAAGGTACCTGAGTGTTGCTCTGACCAGCACCGGAATTATCGCCAAGCGAGCTTATAATCCGTATAACACCACCATACGCGCTATGAGGAATCGCACCGCTTAAATATTGCATGACATACCCCAGGAGATCATCCATCGAGTTCGCCGTCAGCGCAACTCTTGTCATCTCATTAGTCACCTGGATATGTAGCTCCGAGTCAATCTTGTCAAGCAAATATGCAGAGATACGTGCGACAAATGGCATAGCCTGGAACCGAGGCGGGGCTGCTCTCATGGATGTAAATGGTGTGGAGGATGCTGTGGATGACCTCATGCTTACGCCGGGTGAAGCTCCAACACCATGCAGAGGATATCTCCCTCTCCTATGTTTAGGGAGAAATAAATATTAAATTTACCTCTCGAATTCAATAATGATAAAAAAATATAAATAGGAATGTAGTATTCAAATTGATTCAAATTTTCTACATCCATACCTATTATGACCCATCAAATGCTGTGTGAGAGTAATGTTGTCCTCTGCAGAAAGCATGTGAGGGTCCGGCTCAGATTGTTCCTCCTGCTGCGACATATACACAGTTGCAGCCTCCTTTGATGCAGCCTCAAATCCCTCCTAAAGCACAAATATATAATTAATTCATGGTAAAGACAATGTTATTTGTGTTCTCATTTCCTCATAATATTAACAACAAAATAGAATTAATAATACTACACAAGATATGTATAACTCTCACCACCAACTCGAGATTTGCCTTGATCTTATCTCGATTCTTCTCATCACCCCTATATCTATCACGGAAAATGCCATACGCCGCTTTCGCCCTCAAGTGTATTGGCATTAATGATTTTCCCTGTCATATTATATATTATCACACTCATAATCATACTAATCATTAAATTCATCAAAACTTTAGACGGAAATCTACCGTATCCTGACAATAAACATCCTCCAGATTGGCATAGGAGTGTGAGCCCAAGTGGTGGTCATGCAGCTTCTTTCTTCTATTTTCTGACCCCTTCGTGGATTTATTCTTTTTTAAAAGAAAAAAATTAGCAAATATGCAATAAATTAATATCTTAAAAGTATAAAGTAATTTTCATGAAACTAACCTTGGAGGCATCGCTGTCCCAATACATGAGGAGAGCTGTGAAATGAACCTCGTCAACTCGGGCGTCGAGGTTTAAAAACCTCTGCCAGTCCTCCTCATACCTGTCATAGGTTTCATGTTTGATCTCATGCCTCCATTGTTTGAGAACTACTTCAACCTTAACATTGAACACATAATTCCAAGCCCCCTCAAAGTCCTCAAGGCAGAAGCAGTCCTGTAGATTTACATACACATTTAGGAAAGATAATTTAATATCAAATACTAATTATTAATAAATAAAAAGTAATAGCAATATGTAGTTACCATAAGCGCTGTCCATATCGCCTCGTATGCGCTCCATGGTAGTTCTCGAAATTGAAAATAAGGGTTGATAATGGTCGCTCTACGCACTAGAACCCCAATATATGCATTCAAGCGGGTCGACCATGGACCAACGGGCAAATTAGAACTATTCCACCGAATTATTGCCCTCATTCCTCTTGGCGGTTGTTTGGAATCAGGCTTACCTCCGCCACGTCTGTTCTCGATACGATCCTTCTTAGCACCTACAATAATAACATGATAATATATCATATAATATACAAATGTGAAAATTAAAAGTATTTATATAATTTACCATTCGCTATCTCTCTTTCTTTTGCTGCGAGTGCAACAGCTTTCCTAGTCTCCAACATAGGAAGCATTTCCTGATACCTTCTCGCAGCACGTGGGTGGTACTTCCTTGAATCAGCCTTGGACTTATGAGAGTCCGGAGGTAAAGGTAAACTGAGAAAGTCCTGGGTCTTTGGCCGCAAGTCAGTATGGAATGTATATGATGGATATGTCGGGGTCCAAGTAGCACCTACATAAGAAAGAAGAATCAATAATATTAAATTTTAATTGACCATTATCAATTATTAAATATTTAATACCTGTGTCGGGGGATGATTCTGGTGCTGCATCAGAACCGCTGGGTGATGAATATCCCACATCTGCAACAAATGAATACTATGAGCTAGATAACTAAAAATTTATAAAACATGTTAAAGTATTAATTAATTTTTATACCTGCATCCGGAGAAGGTAGTGAATCATCAGCACCACTACCTGGCGTGATACTCCGTGATCGATCAGCCGACTGGTCAAAGAGCCTCCTAATACTCCTCATCTGCAAATATAATAAAGACAATTGTTAAGAAAAAAATGTATACATGCTCATGAGATATGTTGTTATGAAATGCATTATTGTTTTTATTATGATAAGATAAAAATCGATAATGTGGTGTAACATATATAGTTCATACCTACATCCAGCGCCACATTCTGTGCGTAAGAGAATTCTTGCCAAACATCATCAGATGAACCGATTGGTTCACTATAATTATCTTCACTTTCTTCAATATTTTTTTCATTGTTATTAGGAAGAACAACAGATCTTGGCTCCTTGTACAAAACCACCCAATCATACATGACATTCGGATCTTTCACATAGAAGCACTGATCAGCTTGTTCTGCGAAAATGAATTTCTCATCCGTATATACTTCTCGGTGAAGATTGACTAGTGTAAATCCATAATGATCCTTTTGCTTTTTTGCAGGACACCACCGAACCTTGAACATCGTGTAAGTACATTGTTTTGGTTTACCAAACCCGTAAATTACCTCAACGATATCTTCTAATTGGCCATAATATAATATGTCAGCTAGAATTGGATTCTGATCTCTTATACTTGAAAAACATTCTTGAGCAAACAAGCCCATGACCCCACTGTTCTGAGTTACCCTCCTATCATCGGTCTCTAATGTTCGAAATTTATATCCATTCACCAAATGCTCATTATAACGTCTCACTTCGTGATAAGGACGTTGTGCATGGATAATAATTTCATCTGGTAATGTAGTATCATCAAGAAGTGATTTTTCAACCTAAGACAAACAATTTGAGAATATTTAGGCGATGTTATATTATGAATGTTCAATAATTAATTGTAAAACACTTACATCAAATCTTAACCAATCAGAAAATTCTTTCTTATGTCTTTTCTGAATATTGTGCGCTGCATTCCTACCGGTTGTTTCATTCTTAAGCTTCTCCAGATGTCGCCTATATAAACAATATATAAGTTTATATTGATAAACTATATGTAAAATGAATATTTCTCATCTATATTACAGATTTTATTTGTTACCTTCGATAGTCTTCGAACATATCAAGGTTTTCCAACACATATGCATGAATTTGATCTAAGAGAGATCTCGGGTATTTTTCACGCTTCCTCTCCTTTTGAGGTGCTTGAGATGTGGTTTTCTTCTTACGCATGTAACGTGATGCAAACACAAAGCATTCGTTAGCCACGTATCCTTCAGCTATCGAGCCCTCGGGACGAGCTCGATTGCGAACATTGTTTTTCATGCAGCCCAAGTATCTTATAATCATAAAAGTTAATTATTAGCACGGTAATTTGAAAAACGCGTATACAATTAATAAATATAAGAAAAATCGTAAATTACCTTTCAATCGGATACATCCAACGATAAGTAACAGGACCGGCGATTCTAGCCTCTCTTGCAAGATGCTGGGTAAGATGGACCATAATTGTAAAAAATGAAGGAGGGAATATTACTTCCATATTGCATAGAGTAACTCGGACATCGGCTTCAAGTTTCTTAAAGTCATCTACATCTATGACTTTAGAGCATAATTTTCTGAAAAATCCACAATACTCAATAATAATCTTCGACGCTTCTTTATCCATATTGTTACGGATTGCAACAGGGAGCAATTGATGGAGAAGAACGTGATAATCATGTGTCTTCAGACCTAAGAGTTTTCTCTCTTGCACCTGGACATTATTTGAAATGTTAGCAGAGTAACCATCCGGCGACTTTACCGATTTGAGAATTTCACAAACTCGTTGCATCTGCTCATTTGACATTGTAACACGAGACGGAGGCAACTTTAATTTTTTAAGGCCAACGTCTTGAGCTTGCAAATCATTTCGGATATTCAAAGCAGTCAGATCTTGGCGCGCCCGTAGATCATCCTTCGACTTGTTTGCATCTTGTAGGAGAGTTGATACTATGTTATCACATATATTTTTCTCAATATGCATAACATCTAAGTTGTGTCGGATTTTTAGATTCTGCCAGTAAGGTAGCTGAAAGAAGATACTAAATTTAGTCCATCCTCTAGGTAATGTTTGAGCTTCGTCCTCAACTTGCATTTTACGGACCTTTCGCTTACGCTTCAATGGCTTTTTTAACTTTAAGTAATCTCTTACTCCGAGCGTGTTAAATTTAGAATAGCGTTTTTTCCCAAACACAACTTTTGGAAACCCCTCAAGTAATTGAACGATCTCAGTACCTGTCAGTTGACGCGGCTTCATTCTTTTCTCAACTGTACCATCAAACTTAGCTGATAATTTTCTGTACTTATGACTCAAGGGCAACCACCTTCGATTAAACCAATAACAACTCTTTCGGCTATGTGGTAATTGAATAGCTTCAAATTCTAGACCACATACAGGACAAGCACACTTGCCCTTCGTAGAGTACCCTGACAGATTAGCATAAGCTGGAAAATCATTAATCGTCCATAGTAGAATAGCACGTAATCTAAACGACTCTTTTAAATGGGCATCATATGCTAAAATACCCTCAGACCATAATTGTTTTAGCTCATCAATTAGAGGCTCTAAGTAGACATCAATATCATTTCCCGGAGCATGCTTACCGGGTATCAGTAATGAAAGTATCATAAACGGCTGTTTCATACAAAGCAATGGAGGTAAATTATATGGCATTAATACAACTGGCCACGTAGACCAGCCAGAGCTCATTACCCCAAATGGATTGAATCCGTCGCTTGATAGACCCAATCTTACATTTCTGCAATCTTCGGCAAAACGAGGATAAATTTTATCAACATGCTTCCAAGCTAAAGCATCAGCAGGATGTCTCAATTTACCATCGTCTACTCGATCATCCTTATGCCACCTCATATTCTTTGCCGTTTCCTTGTTCATGTATAATCTTCGCAATCTAGGAGCCAATGGAAAATGTCGAAGCACTTTGACTGGAATTTTCTTCTGTGTTATCCCTGTCTCCGTTGTAATCCTTGTTGAAGAATTTGTGCGCTGTTTCCACCTAGAAACTCCACATGTCGGACACTCTTGAAGGTCTTTATTGGCTTTGTGGTACAAAATACAATCATTCGGACATGCATCAATCTTATTATAATCAAGACCCAGAGCAGAGACAATCTTCTCAGCTTGATAAGTTGTTTGGGGTATGCTATTCTCTCCTCCAGGGATTACAGTCCGAAGCAAATCAAGAAGCATTTCAAAATAATTATCTGACATACCGCTAAGTGTCTTAATATGAAGGAGTTTCAGCATAAATGAAAATCTGGAGTACTCGGTACATCCCTCATATAAGTCCTTTTCACTATCTTCTAGTAGCTCCATTATTCGCTTTATTTCTGCGGAGGAATGCATATCATCAATATTTTCGACACTCGCGACACCTCCTACCTCTTCGGCTTCAACTTCGTTATCATCTTCACTTTTGTCTCCAATATCATCCTCGACATTATCATCAACATCATATTCTGTAGGTCGAGGAAAAATATCATTCAACAATGTTTCTGTGTCATCTATTCGTTGGCCACCGGACGTACCAACATGCATATTTGGATCATCATCTTCAGTGATACCCTCCCCATGCCAGTTCCAGTATTTATATTTCTCATCAAAACCTGATTTTATTAGGTGAATCCGTATATCATTTCTATTCAGCAGCTTCAAATTCCTACACCTACAACAAGGACAGTACATAGCACCGCTTCTTAAATTTCTCGGATTCATTTCCGCATAACGCATGAAGGCTTCACATCCCTCCTTGTATCGTGTGTCATGAAATCTACGATGCCTAGGGATATCTATCCATGATTTGTCAGGAATTATCCTCATCTGTAAATTATATATAATTATTAAATACGATTAGTCTCACAACTACTAATACATCCATTACTCTTATACATTCAACACACATCAAACATACGTTCATATATCATTTAACAATATGAATATTTATCTACATAAAATATATATAAAACATACGTAAAAACTAATCACACTAATCTTGCGGCTGTCATAGGAAGGCTTCTATCCATTAAGAATATAGTAGTGCTTACATCCAACTTCATATACTTTGTATATTTTCATTTCTTGAAAATTTCGGCAGCACCTACCCGCTGTTCTCCCTGTACACTGTGCGGATGTTATTATGCGTATCAGTAATAACCCGAAACGCAGAACAACATACGCTTATTGTACACGGAGAACAACGAATAGGTGCTGCCAAAACTTTCAAGAATGAAAATATACAAAGTATACAAAGTTGGATGTATGCACTACTATATTCCTAACCCGTCCGAGAAGGACAGATCCAATAATTACGAATTTCAGTACCAATTTTTTATTCCTATAATATAAAATAAACGCTCATTTTTGGGAGAAAACTTCGTCTCCTACCCAAATCTGAGTCGTATATCATATATTATAAGTCCAAATAATTGGATGTAATTATTGGACGGAAGTCTAGGGATAACGTTATTTTTTTATTCACCTAAATTGGATTATAACACATTATAAAAATTTATAATGTGTTATATATCACTCTATTTTTTACAAAAAATTATTTCACATATTTTCACATCACAAACTTAAATAATCACACATACTTATAGCACGAATGAAACTTAAATGAGTTAGGGTTTATAAGTGTTTAAAACTCAATAATGATAACTAGTGTTGTTCAAATGAATTAACATGTATTTAATTAAGTTAGGATTTTCAGAATTGAACTCGTTTATTTTTCAACATAATTAGGGTTTTTAACCAAATTCAACAATAATTAATAATAAAATTGAAATTTCTAAAGCTCAGTAGAAAAATCATACCTTTTAAACTGATTTCCGCAACGGACACCGCCGAAGGAGGGGGGGTCGGGAGGTTCCGGAGGAGGGGGGGTCGGGAGGGG
>NC_033797.1:124212505-124214217 GCF_001876935.1 Asparagus officinalis | reverse complement strand
ACGGAAATTCCGTCTAGGTTGAGGCAACCTAGACGGAATTTCCGTCTAGGTTGACTATACAACCTAGACGGACTGCCGTCTAGGTTGTATAGTCAACCTAGACGGAAATTCCGTCTAGGTTGAGTCAACCTAGACGGAATTTCCGTCTAGGTTTTCCGTCTAGGTTGAGGCAACCTAGACGGAATTTCCGTCTAGGTTGACTATACAACCTAGACGGACTGCCGTCTAGGTTGTATAGTCAACCTAGACGGAAATTCCGTCTAGGTTGAGTCAACCTAGACGGAATTTCCGTCTAGGTTGCCTGTTCCGTCTGGGTTTGTCAAACTAGACGGAAAATTCCGTCTAGTTTGCGCCAAACTAGACGGAACAATCTAGACGGAATTATTCCGTCTACTTTGATCCAATCTAGACGGAAAAAATTTCCGTCTAGATTGTTCCGTCTAGTTTGATCGTTTTTCTACTAGTGATGTGATATGAAGTATGATTAGTGAATACTTGATAATTTCAAACAAATATGATAATTTTTTTGTGATTTTTAGTGAATTAAACCATTTTTACTTTAATTTGCTATCACGAAGATAGAAATTGACTAACCAAACCTTTCTAGCAATGCTAAAACAATCTTAAAAGACGATTTTTCTTCTTTAAAGGGGGTTTACTAAATTTTTTAAAGTGGGGTGGGGTGTTGGGATTCTAATATTTAACCATTACCTAAATTTCCTACTCATGAAATTCAAATTTTATCAAAAACTATCACATACAAATCATGTGATCTAAACTAACGGGGTTAAAAGATAATATTTAGTATAAAAAGCTCATGATAGCCAATTAAAGAAAATAGTTTCACAATAATTCCATGAGAATTTATAAAAGTATAATGTAGTTTTTCTTTTGTTAACTTTACCCTTAAGTAATTATATTTCTAAGCCGTCCACCGAGCACGGTGGCCGCCACTTGGATTCCCACCTCTCATTTGTTTACAAGTTGTTAGCCCACTCTACAAACCAAATCTACCCACTGAGTACTACAAACTACTCCCAAACTGAACCTCTCGTGCTACGCACTAAAAAGTTCACGCGCGTCATCTGTTCCACCCCACGATTTCCATCAAAGGTGCACGCATGTTTTGGCCGGTGCACGTGTGGGGTCAAGTGGCTGATAAAGGTCAGCAATGGTTGTAGGTTCTCACAAGTAAGAAATGCAATTTGAGGTTTGATGTATCTTCTGAAAATCTTTATTGATCAGGTTCAGTTGATCTATAGGTTTTAGGTGAAGTTATGAGTAAGGTTGATGGCGTCCTCTTTTAGTTGCTGTGCGAGTCAAAATTGTTACGTGTGCTTCGACGTGCACACAATATCCTAACAGATGACCTAATGTTTTATTATTATTTTTTTAAGGTAGATCTCTGAGTATAATAGAACACGGATGATTCAATTTTGAAGGAATATCCTAGTGTAGTTGGAAGCATGAAGAAATGATTGGCACAAAAATTTAGTACGCAGATAGGGTTGTTCAAATGACCCGGCTCGGTGCCCGGCCCAAGATTAGCTCATAAACGGCCCTAATAGAACACGGATGATTCAATTTTGAAGGAATATCCTAGTGTAGTTGGAAGCATGAAGAAATGATTGGCACAAAAATTTAGTACGCAGATAGGGTTGTTCAAATGACCCGGCTCGGTGCCCGGCCCAAGATTAGCTCATAAACGGCCC
>NC_033797.1:124206653-124212225 GCF_001876935.1 Asparagus officinalis | reverse complement strand
AAATTTAACGGTATTTTGGTCATTTGCCTAGGGGTCTGCCTCTATAAATAGAGGGGGTTTTCATTTGTTTTCCTCACACCAAAACTCATCCACTTATTTCTTATACACTCTTATACTCTCTAATAAACTCATATACTCTCTAATTCTTCCTAGACGGTAGTCCGTCTAGGTTGTATAGTCAACCTAGACGGAAATTCCGTCTAGGTTGAGTCAACCTAGACGGAATTTCCGTCTAGGTTGCCTGTTCCGTCTGGGTTTGTCAAACTAGACGGAAAATTCCGTCTAGTTTGCTCCAAACTAGACGGAACAATCTAGACGGAATTTTTCCGTCTACTTTGATCCAATCTAGACGGAAAAAATTTCCGTCTAGATTGTTCCGTCTAGTTTGATCGTTTTTCTACTAGTGATGTGATATGAAGTATGATTAGTGAATACTTGATAATTTCAAACAAATATGATAATTTTTTTGTGATTTTTAGTGAATTAAACCATTTTTACTTTAATTTGCTATCACGAAGATAGAAATTGACTAACCAAACCTTTCTAGCAATGCTAAAACAATCTTAAAAGACGATTTTTCTTCTTTAAAGGGGGTTTACTAAATTTTTTAAAGTGGGGTGGGGTGTTGGGATTCTAATATTTAACCATTACCTAAATTTCCTACTCATGAAATTCAAATTTTATCAAAAACTATCACATACAAATCATGTGATCTAAACTAACGGGGTTAAAAGATAATATTTAGTATAAAAAGCTCATGATAGCCAATTAAAGAAAATAGTTTCACAATAATTCCATGAGAATTTATAAAAGTATAATGTAGTTTTTCTTTTGTTAACTTTACCCTTAAGTAATTATATTTCTAAGCCGTCCACCGAGCACGGTGGCCGCCACTTGGATTCCCACCTCTCATTTGTTTACAAGTTGTTAGCCCACTCTACAAACCAAATCTACCCACTGAGTACTACAAACTACTCCCAAACTGAACCTCTCGTGCTACGCACTAAAAAGTTCACGCGCGTCATCTGTTCCACCCCACGATTTCCATCAAAGGTGCACGCATGTTTTGGCCGGTGCACGTGTGGGGTCAAGTGGCTGATAAAGGTCAGCAATGGTTGTAGGTTCTCACAAGTAAGAAATGCAATTTGAGGTTTGATGTATCTTCTGAAAATCTTTATTGATCAGGTTCAGTTGATCTATAGGTTTTAGGTGAAGTTATGAGTAAGGTTGATGGCGTCCTCTTTTAGTTGCTGTGCGAGTCAAAATTGTTACGTGTGCTTCGACGTGCACACAATATCCTAACAGATGACCTAATGTTTTATTATTATTTTTTTAAGGTAGATCTCTGAGTATAATAGAACACGGATGATTCAATTTTGAAGGAATATCCTAGTGTAGTTGGAAGCATGAAGAAATGATTGGCACAAAAATTTAGTACGCAGATAGGGTTGTTCAAATGACCCGGCTCGGTGCCCGGCCCAAGATTAGCTCATAAACGGCCCGGAGACGAGACTTGGCCGGAAAACCGAACCCAGAGCCGGGCCCGAGTTACCGGGGCCGCCTCGCGTCGACACCCGGCTCGGTCCGGGCCGGACTTGATGAGAAAATTCGTCCGGGACAAAAATAAACCGGCTGGCGGATCCCCAACCCGGTGGCCTAGCCCCGGACGAAAATGGTCACCTAAGGTGACCGTTGCGGGCAAAAAACCCGGGCAAGTCCGGCGTTGGGCAAAAATCAACCGGCCCGGTGCCCAGCCTGGCGAACGGTTCACCTAAGCGTGATCGTAGCGGGGCAAAAGCAGCCCGACCCGACAAAACATTCACATTTGTGCGCCGTTGTGGCCAGGCCCAGGTAGCCGTCGCGCCAACCCGGCCATAACGGACTAAATTGGTTATTTTGACCGTTTGCCCCTAAAAACGGTAAAAAAGGTCATATGATTAGGGTATTTTGGTCATTTTCCTAGGGGGCTGCCTCTATAAATAGAGGGGGTTTTCATTTGTTTTCCTCACACCAAAACTCATCCACTTATTTCTTATACACTCTTATACTCTCTAATAAACTCATATACTCTCTAATTCTTCAATGAAATGACTTCCGGATCTGATTATGAAGGGCAAAACCTATCTCTCAATTTTGAAATGAGTCCTCCTACCAGGTCTACTCCTACTGATCCTACCGATGTTAATCCCGGATCCGGTGGTGACGATTCTACACCAAGAGCTCCTAAAAGGCCGAGATCTGATGTGTGGAATTTTTACGAGAAGATTGACGTCACCAAGGATTAACATGATAGGATCATCATCCAGAAGGCTAAATGTACATTGTGCAGCAAGATTTTCCAAGCTCATCATAAAAGCGGCACCAACCACCTCAAACGCCATTTAGATCAACACAACAGAATCCAGACGCCTCAAGGTGATATCCGATAATCTTTGATCTCGTAATCCTCAACTTCTGATAGTCTCGGAAGTTGGAGTTATGGCGCAGCCCATGCAAGGAAATGCGTCATCAGGTTTATCATTCTTAAGAATCTTCCTTTTAGATTAGTAGAAGATGATGAATTTGAAGATTTATTTATAGATGGTTTTTACCCCGCATTTAAAAAAATTTCCCATCAAACTTGTTAACATGATATTTAAAACATTATCAGGAGGAACAAGTAAAAATAATTTCTTATTTTAAAAGTTTAAACTGTAAATTTTCTTTAACTTCTGATATTTGGATATCTAAAACACAAACTGGTTATTTATGCATTACAACATACTGGATTGATAAAAATTTTCAAATGTTTAAAAGAATTGTTTCCTTTATTGTAATTAAAGAGTCGCATACTGGTATTAATATTACAAATTTAATAATTAAAGAATTTATGAAACTAGAAATTTCAGAAAGAATATTATCTCTTTCACTAGATAATGCAAGTAATAATAATATAATTGTTGATTTTATCAAAACAACTCTATCATTACCATATCATGGTGATCTTTTTCATATTAGATGCATCTGTCATATTTTAAATTTAATTGTTCAAAGTGCATTTACTGAAATTAAACTCGTGATAGAAAAGGTTAGATCAATAACTTATATGCATAATGCTTCTGAATAAAGAATTAGAAGATGGAAATAATTCTATAAAAGAAAAAATATAAAGACCAGACTAATTCCAAAAGATGTTGACCATAGGTAAAATTACACCTATGTAGTGTTAAGTATAGCAATAGAATATAAAAAAATTATAAATAATTTTATTGCTTATTATTCTTCTAGTTCTAGCTCTGGTAGCACCTATAGAATAACTGAAGATGAATGGACAATTATAAGTGATTTAAAAGAGATGTTATAAATTTTTTATGATGCTACAATGTTATTATCTGGCTGTTATTATCCAACCATTACTTTAGTTGCTTTACAAATTTTAAATATTTAAAATTTTTTACTAAATATCGTATGGATGATACTTTTGGAGCTATAATTTTTCAAATGAAGAGCAAATTTAATAAGTATTTTAGACCGATTCCTCATATTTTTGGTTTAGGGTTCTTATTGATCTGCAATTAAAGGATATTAGCCTTCGAAGTTTGTTACAATTCTTGTATGGTAATCAAATTATAGACTTAGATGATGGATCCATCATTACTGCTACTTCTCATCATAATACTATTAGAAATTATTTTCAAACCTTATATGATGAGTATGAAGTCAAACATGGTGTAGCTGCACAACAGTCTACAGCTTCGGTTTCTTCGAGCTCAAGTCAAGGTAAAAGTATAAGTTTTGATAGGTATGCAACGATAGCTGAACTAACTAGTGAATCTGGACTTAGATCATCATTGGATGTTTTTGAAATAGATGAATATTTATCTGCTTCTGTAGTTAAATGTTAAAATATTAATTTAGATATTTTGCAATGGTGGAGAGTATATGGATCAGTTTCATACCCTATACTTTTTACCATGGTTCGTGATTTTCTAATAGTGCAGGTTTCAACGGTAGCTTCGGAATCCGCCTTCAGCACAGCAGAAGTTAGATCAACCATCACAGGACATCGTTAGATCCGTATACTGGACAAGCGGTAATGTGTTTACAAGATACGAGAAAAGAACGCAAGACATTGATCGACTGACTTGAATTAAAGATAAATTTAAAGAATTGGGACTAGCAGATAGATATAAAGATTAAATAATATTCATCAAATTATAATTTTTATTTCTTAGTTAAATTTTGTAATAAATTATTTTGAATACAGTTACAAATGATAGTGATATAGGTGAGTAGGTACCAACTAGTTGGGATGTACTCATCTATTATGATGCAACGAATTCAAAAATAAATTTATACTTGTAAAGGATTTACTGGTTATTAATAAAGAAGTTATTTTTATCATCTATTTTTTTTTATAATTTTTTGTATTTGTAATTTATGTAATTTTAAGTGATTAATAATATTATTATTTTTATTAAAATTTTGTATAATTTTTTAATGTAAAATTAGAGTTTTAAAGAGATTTAAAAATACTAAGCTGGCCCGAAGCCCGGCCCGCTCAGGCCCGGGCCCGGCTTGGGGCAACTGCGCCCAGGTCCGAGTTCCAGTTTTGCCCAGCTCGGACCGGATGGACACCCCTATACGTAGGTGATGCAGAACGCTTAGAGGACAAATTGATGAACAAAGTAACTATCAGAATAGCAAACGTGGCTTTTGGATGAGTCCTTAATCAAGAAGAAGAGGTCACATCTCCTAATCCAAAAGTAGTCCTAAAACTTATAAGGCTAAACTACCAGATTAGCATTAAAAGAAGTACCCTATGACCAACAAGGTATTAAAATTACCTCTGATGACAAAAAGGTATTTAAACTTACATGATGAAACAAATAAGCCCAAAAATAAAATTTCCGGCCATTTTTCTGGCGACCACTCAAGTAATCTGCCACATGTGCTTAGATATCATGTCTATGATGACATGACAATTGTAGTTAGCCCCATTCAACCTATTAAGAGTGATTTTCAAATTAGGATAAAAGAGATGGATTTTTTCAAATTTGGGATTCCTTCTTCTTCTTTTTCCTTCAAATTGGTGATCCTTCATTGCTTGAGCTCAAGCAATCCATGTTCTCAAGCAATGGAAACCCCTAATTTGATAGAAGAAGGAGAATAAACTCCTAAATTAAAAAATCTCTCTTTATTTTTACACTACATTAAAAATATACCCATTTAATGGTATGAATTAGGCTAACTACAGTTGTCGTATGCCACATAAGCATCATGTGACAGATTATATAAGTGGTTGGCGAAAACGTTAGCCGAAAATTTTATTTTTGGGCCTATTTTTCTCATCATGTAAGTTTAAATGCCTTGCTGGAGATAATTTTAATACCAATGTGGTTATTGGGTACTACTTTTAACACCAATTTGGTAATTTAGCCAAACCTTTAATAAATGTAATTGGATAGTTTGACAAGATGGAGTCAGCCAAACCAACAATGTCAGTTGTTGATGGTTGATATTAAACAGTTAATAAAAGAATTGATGAAGTTGACGGAGGTCTTCTAACCCTCTGAATGTCTAATTCTGGATT
>NC_033797.1:124190745-124206643 GCF_001876935.1 Asparagus officinalis | reverse complement strand
GGTTTGCTTCCCCGGTAATTCCTCTAATGATCAAGTCAATAATCTGCTTGAGTAGAGAAGTAACTAAACTGTAGAAGTTTTTAAGCATAGTGGGTAGAGAAAAACATCTTTTTTGGTCAAAAGTAGTACCTTCTTTTTATTGTGGTAGTAGAAGGGTGGAATGGTAACTTCGGCCGAGTATGGGCTGGTGGCCATGTTAGCATCTGTTTTATAGGTGTCAGCTGAAGAGTGGAGGAGAGATCACTTCCGTGTTTAATATGACGTGACTAAAGGTATGCAGTGTCGATGTAGTCCAATGTGTCATAAAAACTATTGGGGATGGAGAAATAATAGCGTCGATTATGCATTAAATGACATTTACGGTGAGGTGATCAATTGTCAGTACGTGAGAGAGGGATCGAGGCTCGAGGTAGTCATCGTCTTTCTACTCATCCGGGAGAAGGTCAAGAAGTACTGCCTTCTGAGTCTCATTAGCGAGATGTCGGCCAATTGGTTAGTCTAGTGGGGTGATTAAGCAGTTAACATAGCCAAGGGTCAACACATAATGCCTTTCAAGTTGTCCTCGCAAGATGTAGGCGTGTTGAGTCGACCGAATTGGCCTTTGGTTATCTTGAAGTTCTAACTCAATTACACATATTATCGGACAATTGTCTGTCATTGATTGAAGATTATTTTTAGCACTAGAATGACTATAATAGTTGACCCCTTTTACTTGGAGTCAGCCTAGGCCGAGTCCGAGTGAAATGACATAGTTCTTGCTAAGTCATGATGGGGATCTGAAAAGTTTCTTTGAATGTGACATGGCTGAGGTCAGTGAATAATTTTCAACTATCGTTGCTTTGTGTTTTGTGCAAGATTACGGGCTATCTAAAGCGAGCACATTTTTGTCTCAATTCAGGAAAGGCTACTTCAAATTTCGGAGTTAATCTGGGCCATCGGGCGGGGTTTAGTGTGACGCCCATGTTTTCACACATAGCTACAATCCAAGGTAAATCCAGAGATGTCAAACCTGCCATGCACACGCACTGTGAAACAACAAGTTTCACCAATCACAGTAATATCCTCTAGTGGAATCAAAATAAAGTATAGGTACAAAACAGGTAAAAGAAAAGAAATAACTACAACAGACATGATATAGAAAGGAGTATCTCATAAATAAATCAATTCTCAGTGAACAATCTGGAATACATCCGACATCTGAAATAAATAAATATGTCTCGATATAAAATAGCTGAAAATGTAACTAAAGCTCATAGACTTTACAAAATGTGATACAAAACTCGAATGTCCAAATGAAAATAACTCTCATGCGGCCCTCCGATGCTTTGAGCCACCAGAAAGTTAAAAAAAAAGGACAACAACAAGAGTGTTAGAGCGCTAGCAAGATTATCTCTATCCACTCCCGGGGAATGACTACTAAATGAAGTGAAGGCTCTATCTATTAATCATAGCCTACCTAGATCGTTTTCCCCGTATATAAGGAAAATATTTTTACTACATACCTATAAGTAATCATATACTCTAAAATAAATGGATGTTGGTATTTAGAAATCCACAACATGAGCATAGGTATATCAAATATCCCGTTAGCTCAAATTATGAATAGCTAAATACCAAATCTAAAAGCTACTACATAAAGCAATAAGAAAAGATAACTTTATCTCAAACCATATCAAAGGTGTCCTGACAGATATCAGATACGCGTTCAACGCATGGACTTCACGCGCTTCATATTAGATAAGACAACTCTAATAAGTGTTCAACACATGGACTATATATGATGAATGTCCAACACATGGGCCGAAATAGGTAAATATCCAACACGATGATGGCATATAATTAAGGTCCAACACATGGGCCGAAATATGTAAATGTCCAACACGAGGACGACATATGATTAAGGTCCAACACATGGGCCGCGATAGGTAAATATCCATTATGAGGACTGCATATGATTAAGGCCTAATACATGGGCCACAATAGATAAATATCTAACATGAGGACTGCATATGATGAGCGTAATACAAATAAATGATGTAAGTAAAATGCATAAATACTATTCACACTCGTGCTTCGGTGAGTGAATCCTAACTTCATGTTCATAATCAACTCATGTATAGAATACATAATTTATAGTGTATTAAAATATCAGATAACCCAGACAACTTGTCGGTCACACAAACGCATGTAAACAACATGCACATGCACAGACAGGTCCAGCGGTCGACCGTCGCGACCACCGCGGTCGACCGTGAAATGAGCAGAAAGATATTGCATAAAATATCACCCAGCGGTCGACCGTCGCGTCCATCATGATCGACTACGTAGAGATAGAGAGCTTCTTGCACAAAAATGTCGCCCAACGGTCGACCGTCGCGTCCACCGTGGTCGACCGCGCAGAAGCATAACTAGTTTTCAAGTTTTGAACTTGCAGAAATTTTAACTCATCAAAAATATGAATTTTGTCATTTATAAATCATATGATAAGATGAAAACTTTATTTCTACATATCAGAAAAATATCTCATGATTTACTTAAACTTGATTTAACCTAATCAAGTTTAACAACCCAAATAATCAAATTCTTTACAAGAAACCTAGTTATTGACAAAATTAACATAAATATACTTGTATGAAACTTGAAACCGATATAACAATTGTTTTTCCATATTTTCAAATCTTGTTTTACCCCAATCCTAGGGTTTTAAGTATCTCTAATCAACATAAAATATCATTTAATTACCAATTAGGATTTAAACATGGTTTAATCATGATTAATAAATTAAAAATGAAGTTATGAATAACCCTAATGATCAAGATCATATTTCTATCATAAACAATAAGGAATTATTATAGATCTATCATGGGTTAAAGAATTATCATCAAAAATCTAAACGTTATCATGTCGGGTTAAACTTTACCATGAAAAACATCACTTTAATCATTAAAAGTCTAATCTTTATTAAGGAAAGGGTTTGGATGCAGATAATCTTACCTTATTATGTGCATAACCTCCTGAAATAATTAGCATATGATCCTTTGATGCTAAACGCCGCAAATCTTGCCTTCTCATCGCTTTTCGCCTTATGAAACTCTCCCGAGAATTTAAGTTTATGGCTAGGGATAGAGAGAGGAGGAGCCCATCTAGGGTTTGGAACATAGAAGAGAAGAGGTTTTTTCGTGTATAAACATATATATATATATCCCAAAACTCAAAACCCGAAACTGGAAACTCAGTCTGACTAAAAACATAGACTTTGGTATTTTGACTATAATTTTCGTATCCAACCTCAGAACGAGGTGATTAAAGATTTGTTAGAAATCTGTTGAAGATAACTACAACTTTGGTCTTATAAGTTTTCTATATTCACATTATATTAGTGTGTAAAATATAAAATCTCTCCACTAGTCATTATTTTCCAGATTTATACATCATGCATGTTTTGCGCATTTGCACTCATATATACATATATATATATATTAAATTTATCTCAAATCAATTCCTATTATACTCAAACATCACAATAATGTTATTTATCAATGTATAACAAATTTATTATTTTTATCACAAAATATTTAAATTTTTGGGGTTTTATATTGTTTGCCCCTTAAAAGAATTTCGTCCCCGAAATTTCGTATCTTATCTTATAGATTAATAATATATTATTATTAATCTCTAGATAGAAAACATAACAATATCTATATTTAACCATCTAGAATGTGAATACTCTCACTTAAACCCTAACTAAACGGAATTAGTACGTCGGATGAAAAATCCAAACGTGGAACCTCACATATATATACCATGTATTCTGAATGATTAAGAGCTAAATGTTAATACCCCCAGGCTTGTGTTAAATATAAATATGAATATCCAAATCATCATAAACTATAAGCAAACCACAATCAAATCAATTTACCTGTTCAAACAGGTGTGGGTAGTCGCGACGCATGTTCTCTTCGCGCTCCCAAAAAGCCTCCTTGGCTCCTTTCCAGTTTATTTGGACTTTGACTAATGTAATCACATTATTTATAAGTCTCTTGTTTTCTTATAACAAGAATACAAACATGAATCTCAATCGTATTCAAATCATCATGGAGTTAAATCTCCGGCACGTCTAATACTCGTTACTGTTCCTCATCAAGTAAATGCTTCTTAAGCATCGAAACATGAAAAACATCGTGTATACTCGACATTGATGCTCGAAGATCTAGTCCATATGAAACTGCTCCAACACTCTTGAAAATCCTGAATTGTCCAACATATCTCGAGGTAAGTTTCCCCCGTCTACTGAATCGCTGAATTCCCTAACATGGAAATCTATAACACATGCCCACAATATGTCCTTCAACATTTGGCTTACTCTCTCTGCCTGCCCATGTGTCTGTGGGTGAAATACACTGCTATAAGATAATTTACTGTAGAATAAAATTTTGGAAACTCCTCCAAAAATGTGAAGTAAAAATCAAGCCTCGATCTAATACAATCATTTTTGGAACTCTATACAATCTTACGATCTCTTGGATGAATATCTTCGCATAAGTCTCGTCTATGTAAGTCGTCCTCACTAGTATAAAATATGCTGACTTCATTAACCGATCAATTATCACCCGAACTGAATAGTTCCCCTTCTTCGATCCTGGCAATTCTTCAATGAAGTTCATAGAAATAACTACCCACTTCCACTCTGGAATGGGTAAAGTTAGTAGGGTCCATGTTGACCTCTGATGTTCTGCCTTCACTTGCTAACAGGTAGAGTTCTTAGCTACATAATTTACAATCTCCCTAAGCATGCCGTTCTACCAAACATGTCACTTCAAGTCCTTGTACATTTTTATTGTGTCTGGATGCACTGTGTATCTGGTGCAATGGGCCTCATTAAATAATTCCCTTTTAGTTATGCATTAACTGACATCACTAATTAGACTATCATCTGAAATCC
This sequence comes from Asparagus officinalis, assembly GCF_001876935.1. Lineage (NCBI taxonomy): Eukaryota > Viridiplantae > Streptophyta > Magnoliopsida > Asparagales > Asparagaceae > Asparagus > Asparagus officinalis. The sequence continues at coordinate 124,201,701 of NC_033797.1, read as the reverse complement.
TACATCTGCCTCAATGGTCCAAATTGAAATTGGGTTCTTTGGAAATCTATTCTTTCCAAGTTTGAATTCAAGTGTCCTCTAACTGAGCTTTAGCCACTCTATCACTCCAAGATGGCTGCACTGGCATAGCTCCAAAAAAATGCATTGGTTCCTGCTTGAAACATTCGGCCTAAATTCAAACTGGCTAAGAGTATGAAGATCTCGACATAACGAGCACCTCAAAGCCGCACTCCGATGTCGACGCTTCCTGCTCGAAACATTCGTTACGACATTCGCCTTTCTCGGATGGTACTGAATCGCAAACTCATAATCCTTGATGAACTCAACCCATTGTCACTACCTCTAGTTGAGTTTCTTCTGAGAAAATAGATACTTCAAACTTTATGGTCTGTGAATAGCTCAAACTGTACTCCATACAGATAGTGCCTATATTTCTTCAATGCGAAGAATACCGTTGCTACTTCCAAGTCATGCATGAGATAGTTCAGCTCATGCATCCTTAATTGTCTAGAGGCATAAGCTATTATTCTCTATGTCTGCATTAAAACATCTCCTAAACCTGCTAATGATGCATCCGTATAGAAAACAAATGTTCTATCCCTACTCGGGATAGTTAAAACTCGCATTTGCTAAATTTAGCGTACAACTGATGCTCCTGCAAGGTCTGCAATGCCAAACGTAAATATTGTTGACCCTAACCTCTGTCATAACTGTGACTCTGAGATTGTTGACCCTGACTTTTGTCATGCTGGCCTCCAGTTAGTGCGCTGCGATAATACTTTGCTCTTGTCATATCTTGTTATAATTGTAACATATGTCTTGAACTTTGTGTTACTATGACATTCTCGAATCATGTTGTACTCCCTTCTTATATTGTCATTATGCTGGTGGTAAAAATCCTTACCCCGCTGCTGGGGTCTTCTAGATCCCATAATAGGCCCCTTTCCCTTGCCATCATCAACATATTGGTTTTGATTTCTTCATTAACTATAGGCATATCTCTCTGCTTCAATTGAACTAGCTCTAACTTCTTGTCGAATGAGTAGTCGTTACTATCCTTTGCTGCCATTCCCTGATGATGTCCTTTATGCTGATACATTTAACCTCTCGTTTGGTATTGAATCGACGTTAATAAATCTTCACATATTCTTTTTATTTATAGGCTGCACATGAATCTAGTGTGCCTTGAAACTATAATGATCTTCATGTCTGACTCCTTTCTTATTTTATAGAGCCAAGTCTCCATGCTTTGCAGCTCTATCAACAACTGGTTGTGGTGATGGTGTAACCATTAGTATTTTCTCTTTAATAGACATAACTAGTACAACTGGCGGTGACACTCCTGAAAGTGGCATTGTTGGTGGAAACAAATACACCTCTTGCTCCTCGAGTGTTACAAAATCTTGCTGTAAATAGCGTCATGAAGTTAATCAAATATTGTGGTGCCTGCTGTGGCTCAGGGCTCTGCTTGCCTAACTCTCTAGGTACGAGTTTACCTCAACCACGTCCTCATCCCGATATTCATAATATCAGTAGGAGAAATTATTTTTTTTGCAGTAAATGAGATCACAATTATATATATACATAATGTATCACAATATGTATTTAGACAATTACTTTTCAATCAAAGTAAAATACTTGTCATAAAAAAAATTCGTAATTTTTTTTGAATATACGTATATAACATTCTCACTCATTCTAGTAATTTCTAGTGGACTCTATAAATGAATCCTAAGAAACTCTACTCTAGCTCCACGACTCGATACAGGATGATCCTAAAGATACTAAAATTAGAGCTCTGATACCAACTGTGACGCTCCTGTTTTCACACATGGCTGTAGTCTAAGGTGAACCTAGAGAAGTCAAACCTGTTATGCACCCACATTGTGCAACAACAAGTTTCACCAATCACAGTAATATCCTCTAGTGGAATCAAAGTAAAGTGTAGGTATAAAACAGGTAAAAGAAAGAAAATAACTACAACAAACATGATATAGAAAGGAGTATCTCATAAATAAATCATGTCTCAGTGAACAATCTGGAATACATCCGACATCCAAAATAAATAAATATGTCTCGACATGAAACAACTAAAAATATAACTAAAGCTCATAGCCTTTACAAAATGTGATACAAAACTCTAATGTCCGAATGGAAATAACTCTACTGTGGAGTCTCTACTAGTAATTCATGTGACGACGACTATACAATAACTCCGTCATCCTGCGGCCCTCCGATGCTCTGAGCCACCTAAGAGTTTAAAATAAAATAAAATAAACAATAACAAGAGCGTCAGAGTGCTAGCAAGATTACCTCCATCCGCCCCCGGAGAAGGGCTACTAAATGAAGTGGATGCTCTATCTATTAAGCATAGCCTACCTAGATCATTTTCCCCGTATATAAGGAAAATACTTGTTAATACATACCTATAAGCAATCATCTACTCTGAAACAAATGGATGTTGATATTTATAAATCCACAACACGAGCATAGGTATGTTGAATATCCCGTTAGCTCATATTGTGAATATCTAAATACCAAATCCAAAAGCTACTACAAAGAGCAATAAGAAAAGACAACTCTATCTTAAACCATATCAAAGGTTTCCTGACAGATATCAGATACGTATCCAAACACATGGACTTTACCTGCTACATATTAGATAAGACAACTCAAAAAAGTGTCCAACACATGGACTATATATGATAAATGTCCAACACATGGGCTAAAATAGATAAATGTCCAACACGAGTACGGCATATAATTAAGGTCCAACACATGGGCGGAAATAGGTAAATGTCCAACACGAGAACTATATATGATTAAGGTCCAACACATAGGCCAAAATAGGTAAATGTCCAATACGAGGACTGCATATGATTAAGGTCCAACACATGGGCCGCGATAGGTAAATGTCCAATACGAGGACTACATATGATTAAGGTCTAACACATGGGCTGCAATCGATAAATGTCCAACACGAGGACTGCATATGATGAGCGTAATACAAATAAATGATGTAAGTAAAATGCATATATGCTATTCATACTCATGCCTCGGTGAGTGAATCCTAAACTCATGTCCATAATCAACTCATGTGTAGAATACATAATTTATAGTGTATTAAAATACTAGATAACCCAGACAACTCGCTAGTCACACAAATGCATATAAACAACATGTACATTCATAAACAGGTCCAGCGGTTGACTGTCGCGACCACCACGATCGACCGTGAAATGAACAGAAAGACATTGCACAAAATATCACCCAGTGGTCGATCGTCATGTCTACCATGGTTGATCGTGCAGAAACAGAGTGCTTCCTGCACAAAAATGTCATCCAGCGGTCGACCGTCGCGTCCACCACGGTTGATCACGCAGAAGCATAACAGGTTTTCAGGTTTTGAACTTGCAAAAATTTTAACTTATCAAAAATATGAATTTTGTTATTTACAAATCATATGACAAGATGAAAACTTTATTTCTACATATTAAAAAAATATCTCATGATTTACTTAAAATTGATTTAACCTAATCAAGTTTAACAACTCAAATAATCAAATTATTGATTTAACCTAATCAAGTTTAACAACTCAAATAATCAAATTCTTTACAAGAACCCTAGTTATCGACAAAATTAACATAAATATACTTGTATGAAACCCTAGTTATCGACAAAATTAACATAAATATACTTGTATGAAACTTGAAACCGATGTAACAATTGTTTTCCCACATTTTCAAATCTTGTTTTACCCTAAACCTAGGGTTTTAAGCATCTCTAATCAACATAAATATTATTTAATTACCAAGTTAGGGTTTAAACATAGTTTAATTATGATTAATAAATTAAAAACAAAATTATGAATAATCCTAATGATCATGATTATATTTTTATCATAAACAGTAAGAAATTATTATAGATCTATCATGGTTTAAAGAATTATCATCAAAAATCTAAACTTTATCATGTCGGGTTAAACTTTACCCTGAAAAACAACACTTTGACCATTAAAAATCTAATCTTTATTAAGGAAAGGGTTTGGATATAGATAATCTTGCCTTATCATGTTCATAACTCCCTAAAACAATCAGCAAACAATCCCTTGACGCTAAACGCCGCAAATCTCATCTTCTCCTCGCTTTTCGCCTCATGAAACTCTCCCGAGAACTCAAGTTTAGGGCTAGGGTTTGAGAGAGGAGGAGAGGGGCTGCTAGGGTTTGGAAAATAAAAGAAAATAGGTGTTTTTTAAATATAAACATGTATATATAGTGCAGTAAACCCAAATAAATACAGCCCAAAATCCAAAAACCGAAACTGGAAACCCAGACTGACTAGAAATATACTCTTTAGTATTTTGGCTATAACTTTCGTATCTGACCTCAGAATGAGATAATTAAAGATTTGTTGGAAATATACTGAAGAGACCTATAACTTTAGTCTTATAAGTTTTTCTATATTCACACTGTATCAGTATGTAAAAATACAAAATCTCTCCACTAGTCATTATTTTCTAGATTTATACATCATGCATGTTTTGTGCATTTGCACTCATATATATATATATACATTAAATTGATTTCAAATCAATTTATAGAATACTCAAACATCATAATATATTATTTAACAACGTATAACAAATTTATTATTATTTATCATAAAATATTCAAATTTTTGGGGTTTTACATTTAGCTCATCCGTTATGATTTTGGCAGTGGAGGCTTAACTATATATAAGTAGGGCTACCGTGATGAGGGAGCGGTTACTTATTTTTTGAAATTTTGAATCCAATTTTATTGAGTGGTCTTATCACCTTCTCTGGCAATAATTCATAATGCAAATGGCGTCCCCTGCTCTCAATGCTAGACAAGAACTGTTGATGGAGATTCACTCTAAAGTGACGCTTCCCCAACTAAGATCCCTCCACGGGAAATGTGATATCCCCTACAGTTATAAGCTAACGGCACCGACAAGGTCGTAGGTGGTCTATGACCATGATGATAGTCAGGCCTCCCCTCTATCTAAAACACTTCGAGTTTGGCCTGCGCCTGCCTCTACCCTTCCTCCATTGCGTATTCACTACACTGGGGGTGTCTGCAATGCAGATGAAGCCGAATGCCATCATGATATTGGTAGGATATATGGTGATGTGCAGATGGTTAGGGATCGAACCGTCTTTGTACGTGTTGGGCCATCTGATTGGTCCCAAAGTGCACCAGAAAACTAGAACAAGGACTGGAATAAGAGATTCGTCTGGGTCTCGGGAGATGATTCGGACTTGTGTCTCCAATTGGCCAGGGATAGTGAGAGATGCCTTGACAGCAAGGAAACTTTCGAATGATGAGAGGCATGCTCTGGACTTGATTAGGGCATACACCGGTTCTAGCAAGATGGAGCACCTGCTAGACAACTTTGTTGTAAAACCCCGTAATTTTTTTAAAACACTATGGTAAATAGTATAAAATGAGTTATGTTATGATAAATATCATTTAAAGATGAATGAGTATAATAGTAATTGATTTGAGACTAATTAAGAGTATATATACATTATACACTGATACAATTCGAATCTGGAAAAAACAACCAGTTAAGAGTATATATATATTACATACTAATATAGTTCGAATCTGGTAAAACTAAAAGGAAATACATTGTAGGTATCTTCAATATCTTTCCAACTCATCTTAAATAACCTCATTATGAGATCGGAGGAAAAAGTTACAGCCAAATTACCAAAGACTATTTTTCTAGTCTTACTGGGTTTCCTGTTTCGGGTCAGATTTGTTTGTTTTGGGTTGCCTCTATATATACCCGTATTTTTCATGAAAAATTTCCTTTTACATTATATTTCTAAATCTTAGCAAACACCATCTCACCTCAAAAATCCTAGAGCATATTTTGATAAATTTTGAGAGCTTTGTGAAGCAAATACCGAGAAGAGGGCGAGATCGTCAACGTTTGGCAATGGAGAACCTATCTGCTTGCACCCTTGGATTTTTTTAGCAGTGTGTTGAGGAAATATTATCTTCCTCCAAACCTATCCCCTATAGAAATTCATGTTTTTAATATGTATAATTGGTTAATCTAATGTGTAGTACTTATTTCGATGATTTTTAGATCCTAGTTTTGATGTTAAATCTTAAAATGATAAAGAGATCAAAAGAATTAATCTTTAATTGATAAAAAATGATGATCATGATCATTAGTTTTTAGATTAATTGATAATTCTTTTTTTACATGGCATAAACTCTAATTGTCAATGTATAGAACTTGAGTCTTGAACATGAAACAATATAGTGATGTAAGCTTGTGGATTAAAAGCCCTAGTTTGATGTGTAGATCTGTGAATATAAATACTAAATTAAGAAAAGATATTAATTTTATGTTTAGAACCATGGTTAATTGCTAAGATGATGAGCTAATTAGGTTCTGAACCCTAATTGTACAAACTTAGTATGATTAGTTATGTTTAAAGTATTTTTAAACCCCAAAGATCATGTTATAATGATAAATAATTATTTAGTAAAACCCTAGTATGTTAAACACATGATTAAACATGTTTTTATACCTCATAATGATGTTCTATAAGTTCTTTTTGTTGAAATTGTCTTAACTTCACGAGACTCAAACCTGAGTTTTGGACTGTGGTCGGTTGACCGAACCCTGTGCATCGATCAACCAATCCCACCCTGAGTTTGTGTAATCCTTTATTCGACCGAAGCTTGTTTTTACGCATGTTTATGCGAATTGTTTATCGGTCGACCAATGCCCTAGGGCAGTCGACCGATATCATATCTTGTTTTGTGAGGATTTTTCTTGCATGTTGTTCTTGAACACGGGGCTCGAGACATACAACGATTTACGCGTACGACATAGATGTACACCTATGGAGGCTTGGTACATGCGGACTTCCGGGAAGGTGATAGTTGCGTGTATTATTTTTACCATGATGAGGAGACGATTAGTTAGAACAATATATGTGTGTGTATCGATACCATTGATGAGCATAGCTCAGTACTATTAAAGGTAATGCGTCAGTATACCGTTGAAGTAGGCCATTGAATCATAATTGCAGGATGCCTGAATAGATAGTTTGTTCCGCATGGTGATGCAATGAGACTAGTGAGCCGTATTTATAGGATGACTGAGGAGTATGTTCGTTCTGCATGGTGATGCGATGAGAATGTCTAAGGAGACGGTCTGTTCCGCATGGTGATGCGATGAGGCTAGTGGCCCGTATTTACTTAAGATGTCTGAATAGGTAGTCCGTTTCATATAATGATGCTATGATATCATAAAACTTTACAAGAGATAGTACTATAAAACCTAAGACAATTTGAGTTTTAGGTGGAAGGTCATTTATTTATGTGGTTCACCGTTAAGTTCTTTTGTGACCGGGTATATGGTATTATAGATTTCACAAGATTATATACTGATATTCGTATTGAGTACCCAAGGGTAGCATGAGATGTTAGGTTGACATATATGACTTGGTTTGGTTGACATTTTAGTATTGCATTTATTTATTCCTTTATTTTTAGTTTTGGAGTTGAAATTTAGTGATTCACAATTTGAGACATATAGTATATACATGAGGGTTTTCTTGTTTAGATTATTTTACTCGACGTACCAGTCTCGTGTTGAGGATTTCTAAGTATTAACCCTATCTAATATATGGTAAATGTAATGACCGTGAATTTTGATACTAGTTAAAATATTTTTTTGGTATTTTAAAATATTCAATTATTATTTTTAAAATAGTATTTGTATTTTTATTAATTTTATAGAATTTTTTGCAATTTAAAAGTTCAAATTTTATATTTATTTAAATAATTTTGATATTTATAAATTAACTTAGTGCAGTAAAAATTTCTATAATTAATCCGTTGTGTTATCGATACTATTACGTATCATTTTGAATAATATATTGTATTATAATTATTATTACATATTATTTTGTATAATACGTTGTATCATTAATTACATATTATTTATATAATTTGTTGTATTATTTCTACTAGTGCATATTATCGGTTGTATTAGTATAACTGGTACATTTTATTGTATAGATAATTTTCCCATAATTATTTGATTTTAAATGAAGTAATTATATTTTTTATTAATTATTATCATTTAATTGTATAATTTATTATTTTATTTTTACTATTGCGTACTATCTATTGTATTAATATGGCTGGTATGTTTTTATTTGTAGATAATTATTCCGTAATTATTTTGATTTTAAATATCAGTAATTATTTATTTTAATAAATTTTTATTTTAAATACATAACCCTAACCCTAATTAACCTATGCCACCAGACCCCCTTTACGCCGACCCCCATGTCATCGTCGCTCTGCACTCGACCCTCTAAGCATAGCTCCGCCCATCCGCCGCCCAACCTTCACCGACGCTGCAACCACCACCTCCTTGTCATCATACCTCTACCGTCACGTCATTAGACTTCTTGGTCTTACAGGCAAGATCTCATTTCCCTTTGACTTGTCCTTACAATGTTTATATCTATTATTAAATTGTTGTACAAATTACATTGTAATATGTTATTATCTGCGTGGATTGTTTGATGATAGATGAAAATAACTGATTTTGTCAGGATAAGAATTATTTTCAAAGATAAAGATTATTCGAATTACTAGATTATTATAGTTAAAGATTATTTTTAGAATTATTGTAATGAGAAAAGAATTTACTTTGTGTAAAAGGGATTATTTTAGAATAATAATTGAAAAGAGTATATTTTATAAAAAGAATATTTTAAATAAATAAATTTATGATTTTAAAGACTTGTTCTGAATTAATATAATGAGAAGCAATTTTAAAAGAATTTATTGGATGAAATTCGTTTTCACGCATGATTATGCTGTTCACAAGTCATTGTTCATACTTTCTGTGTTGTTTGTAGTTACTATTCCTGTCTTATGATCTTTATTTCAATATATTCAACATGCCATGATGTGGTTGCATGAAATTAGTGTTATTATTATCTCCTTGTTGTGATTAAAAACCTTAGTAGTTCATGACTTAGTGGCCTCGTGCGTCATGGACAGACCTAGTGACATGTGTGGGTGTGTTGACTGTGTTTAGGTGGTGAACCAGAGTTTTAATAGAGATTATGACCGTTGACTTAGAAAGAACGAGAAGAGTTGGGGTGGGAAAGTCTTGCCTTGCATGATCAAATGTGATTGTTGACTTATCTTCCAGACTCGCACCAGTGACCTGTTTCGTCCTGGGGTTGGTTTGTTGGACCAAGTGACCTGTTTCGCCACTTGGATCCATGATTTGTTCCGTCACCTGAGCTTTTCCTGAGTTCAGACCAGGTAGAGATCGGATTGTGTGTAGTCCTCTAGCTGCCTATTTCGCGGGATTGGATGCGCGTAGGGGATTGTGAATAGTTAATTTTTCGGTAATGCGAACTTGGACCTATTTGAGAGGTGGACCAGTGAGTTTTTAAGATGGCTAGTATTCAACCTGGTTACTGTATACTGTTAGCCTTATGAGTATCACGTTTTAATGATGGATTGCATTTTGATTTTGTTGGATTTCCAGTTGTACGTTTCTTTGTCATTTTTGTTGTTGTATTGTTTTTTCGCATTAGGTTTTCATTCGTTCTTTTCTTCTGTAGGATCTTATCGTGTGCCATGCACGCTGACGTACACCTATTTTCCCTGATGTATGTAAGACTTAGAGTAAGGAGAGGTTCAGCTTGGGATGTGCTAGAGACATGATATTCTTAGCAGGAGTGCCTTGCAGATAGAGTTGAAGAATAGCCCAACGTTCAGTTATCTCTTTTTAATAGACGATCCTAGTTTCTTTTGTAGTATTTTCCTTTCTTTTACCGGTGAATGATGTATTATATTTCTCCAGTATTCAGTTGTTCAGGTTTGTATAAGGGCATGTTGACCCGAATATATTATGTCTGGGATAATGTTTCAGTTGTGATATGTATCATTTTGATCTGAGTTGTTTATTTTATTCTCGCTGTTGGGATCAGGGACATATGCCTTTGCTTTATATTGTTTGACGCTTAGCGTATTAGATTGAGTAGCGATGGTCTAGTACTTATTTCTCCTCTGTCTAATATATCACGGGCTTGCTCACGTCCCAATTCCCCGGTATTTTGAGAAGCGGGGCATGATAATAAATGATTTAGATAGAATATGCATATATAGATAGAGCCTCCATCATATATAGCAGCCATTTTATCTGGGAGCAGATGGAGATGAACTTGCTAATGCTCTAATTTTGTTGTTTCTCCATATTTTTAGGCAGCGCATCGGAGTTTAAGAGAGCCACAGGTTGATGAAGTTTTTGCATAGTCGCCGTCATTTCTTGATAGACAGCTTGTGCTCCACATTAGTTAAGTATTTGTTTAGTGATTTATAAACTTATAATTCATTTTGAAGGCTGAGAGCCTTAGCACTATTTTAGTTAACTCAGCGTATTGAGATATTTCATATTTATTTTAGTCTATCAATTATACTCTTTTTATTCAGTTTGGACATGATCATATTCTTTGGATATTTCTTTCTCTTGGCATGTTCATTGCATTTTTACTTTTCTCGTATCTGCTTGTACATGCACTATTTTTAACTAATTCCACTAGAGAGATATTACTTTGATGGTGAAACATGTTATTGCACTGTGTGGGTGTATGGCAGGTTTGACATCTCTGGATTCACCTTGGACTGCAGCCTCATGTGAAACCAGGGGCATCACAGTTAGTATCAGAGCTCTAGCTCTAGCTCTAGCATCCTAAGGATCATGGATTCACCTTGGACTGCAGCCTCATGTGAAACCAGGGGCATCACAGTTAGTATCAGAGCTCTAGCTCTAGCTCTAGCATCCTAAGGATCATCCTTGGACTGCAGCCTCATGTGAAACCAGGGGCATCACAGTTAGTATCAGAGCTCTAGCTCTAGCTCTAGCATCCTA
>NC_033797.1:124186131-124190455 GCF_001876935.1 Asparagus officinalis | reverse complement strand
TTTTTTTTTTTTTTTTTTTTTTTTGAGAGGAGATCGAGGATGACCGAATTTGTTGTGTTTATATAGGCATTAAATGTTTAGGTTGCTACGAGGAGGGAATTTTTTTTTGGGGGGGTATGTAGTTATTAATGGGTATTATAGAGGATTAAGGATGATCATAGGTTGTTTCGGGTGTAGGCTTTCCTATTACTAAAATTTTGTGGCTCGTTACGGAGGTGAAATTGAATTGCGAGGAGAGGTGGAAGTTGTTTATATCCAATGTTTTGGTAGTTATGTCGGAGGCTAATTATGCATTAAGCTTGCGGTATTCTAAGATTATGTTCATGTTTGTAGCTCACATGTAGGCATGTAAAAACACTTGCAAGGTCGATAAAAAGACAAATCAGCACCAAGCGCTCTGCACAATATAGGCAAGGACAATCACCACAGTTGCATCCCGTTCGCGTTCGATACGTTTGGTTATCTTGCAGCTGCATACGTTTGGTTATCTTGCAGCTGATGCAGCGGAGTTCCTTAGGAGGGTACAAAAATTTATGAATAGGAATGTGGCTACAGCAGGATCAGCTGACTACGTGTTTCGTCGGTTGGGTTTTGCAATTCAGAAAGGATTAGCGGCGCAGCTTGTTGCCCGCTTGTCATCATCACATGTATAATATTTTCCGTAAATAAAATTAAAATTAACACTTCCAAAGTAAAAAAAAAAAAAAATTGTTCCTTGTCTAAACGTAACACGATTTCTATCACTCGTAGTTTAATCTGAATATTACGAAGTACTTGAATTTGTTTGAAGCATTTATTTTGTGTCAAAACTGTGAAACGAAGATACGTGGACACGCAAAAGTAGCAAGTGGTACCCTTCAGCCTTCAACAATCTCACATGTAAAACTAAGTTAAAAATTTTTTATTAAGAAAAGATAAGTGATTTTAAGTGCAAGCAAATCCCCTGATGCTGAAAGTTGCGGTTCTTTTCTTTATCAAAAAAGCACACGTAGATAAATTTCACCCAAATACACTCCCCTTATTGATGTTAATGGCCGTCATCAACAACTGATAGGCACTTGTAAAAGAAGGGTGAGGGAGGGGGGAGAACACATTCACGCAAATCGAAATCGCCTAAATCCCTTCTCAAATCATAGGAATAACTCTCATATGCATGCAGTAATTACACAAACCGATACTATACGAATAAGCGCCACTAATGGAGTAAAACAAATGAAATAGCACCACAAATACTTCAGCTCCCAGTGAGCTCTCTAGGTAAGATCATCCTCTTCATCTTCCTTGGCTTTGAGCGCATTCTTTGCTCTGAGCAGGAGTGTTGTTTTCCAAGGATCCTAGAAATTAATGCAAATCAGGGGACTCACTTGCTATTCACTTCTCTCTATAATTCTCATCCCCTAACTGGTGCCCACAGGCATCCTTAGAAAATACACAAACCTAATAAATGTTGTATCTCCAAGAAATTTAATTTTTTGGGTTTCAACACCGGGACTTGTAGTGCACTGAAAACTTAGTAGGACAAATAAAGAAAACTGAAAACCGAGAAATTAATGCAAATCAGGGGACTCACTTGCTATTCACTTCTCTCTATAATTCTCATCCCCTAACTGGTGCCCACAGGCATCCTTAGAAAATACACAAACCTAATAAATGTTGTATCTCCAAGAAATTTAATTTTTTGGGTTTCAACACCGGGACTTGTAGTGCACTGAAAACTTAGTAGGACAAATAAAGAAAACTGAAAACCGAAGTTATTTCAGGATCCCATGACATGCCAAAAATAATGTGCTAAGGTCGCATATACATGGTCGTTCAAACCCAACGGGTTTGCCTATGAAGGACTCAGTCAAGAGTCCGAGAGAGGGTTCACATGTCCTGAAGACTGTTAAATGTGATACTAGTTAACTATGAATTGGTGTTAGCTGATTAACTTCTTGGCCAACAAGCAGGTAATGCTAGATCAAATTACGGGAAAACCTAAGAATGTTTGCCAGGCGACAGGCAGTTGAGCACATGTTATGGGAAGAACAGGAGAAGTTAATCCAATCAAGCAAAACATTCTGCAGACTGTGACAGGAAGAGAAAAAAGGTTTTCTATAGAGAGATATTGATATCTCAGGCATAATAGGAAGAAACAGTCTCATCTATACTCAAGATTATGAAAAAAAAGGTGATAAATAAAGCCGGTTGATGTAAGAAAACCTATCCTATGAGTCAAGCAATTTATGCACATAGGAATTCCAACCAAAGAGCAATCCTCCAAAATTCTCCTTAACAAAAATGCAGTTGATAAGAAGGGAAGGCTTCAAAGAATGATAAATTTGCAACAGAAACTACACTCACTTTTAGGGCATAGGTCAGCCAAAGAGCCAAACAGAGAGTATTCACTATTCCCGCATAAAAAAGAACCTATATCGGTTCTGCTAGTACAAGACATTTCTTAAAAATTATAAAACTTCAAATTTATTATCGATGACAAGCTAAAACGTGCAATAAACTGAATGATCAGTAAAAGAAGCTGCTTGCTCTTTGGGTTTAGCTACAATTCTTACCACTCTAAGTTGCAAAATAAGTACACAAAAAATGCCCTCAATAAAAGAGCTCCAAGATATCTTACAACCATTAGTCTATTTTGTATTTTACTTTCTCATGATTCTGACAAGATGAATATAATATATTATATCGATCTAAAGCAAAACTTTGCATCAAAATACCGAAAACAAAGCATGTAAGGCAACAAAGAAATGAAAATATATAGATAAGGCATTATTGTAGAAAATATACCAGCCGTGTCATACTATCAAATTCTTTGATGCAATCAGTGAACTTCCCAACATCCTCCTCGTCCATTGCTGCAGCTAAATCCTGCCAAATATATGACTTTCAATATCTAAAAACATGTGTCATGCTGACAAAGATGTCATATTTATTTGCATATGTCAATAGTGTAATGATCAAGGTGCCTTATAAGGGTAAATATTCAGTGCGAAATCTATCCTTAATGTACAAACATTAATACCCTTCTGTAAGCAAAGCATTAGTAGAAAAGCACAGTAAAAATAATTCAGTCTCTTAAAGAAAAGCTTACAGCCAAAAGTTTGTATTCACGTGTCCCTGAAAAGGTTGGATCAAGTTCCTGCACAGCCAAATGCAAGAAATTTTAGGTTCTTTTTAAATTTTCAGAGGCATCAGTCAGTCATTATAGTACACCGCAGCAGTTTACCTGATATCGCTCTAATGCATTAGTAATTCCTACAACATCTCCTCTGCATAGTTGACATATGCCAGCATTAAGGAGAATGCCCTTAACACTGTACTTAAGAAGATTGTTGCTGATCGATTGACGTGCTATTGCTTCAAATATCTCAATTGCCTTTGGGTATCTGAAGAAAAATTCAGTACTGTTTTAAATAAACACGCTTCTTAGCCTGCTCTATGTGATGTAAGCAGAGCTTATGAAGTACATGTATGTATGAACAGAAGTAGGCAAGGCTTTCAATTGAGACAGCAGATGAAACATTCAAGTCAAATTGCAAACTTAATACGGTAATACTCAAAATATTATAAAACAAGCCACATATATATTTCTATTAAAGAAAAACCTCCAGAAGATAACATGTAAATTTCCATATATATATATATATATATATATATGAGAAAAATGGGTATGATTGGTACCAAGCATAAATTTTGTGCTTGGTAGTGAGGTGTCTCATTCTCATCCACTCATTTAATTGGGGGGACCACATTCAACCCATGTGAATGTGATCCCCCATTTGAATGAGTGGAGGATAATATGTCACCTTACTACTAAGCATAAATTTTGTGCTTGGTACCAAGTATACCCATATTCCTCTCTCTCTCTCTCTCTCTATATATATATATATATATATATATATGGAGAAGTGTTCCTAAGGTGATACCTTAGATAATCATCTAAGGACGCGGTTTTAAATCACATGATTGAGCTACATTGTGAATGATCCGCTCCGTTGAACTTGATCTACATATTCTAAAACCCCAACACACCATGTTTTGGGTGAACCCGTCGTCGTTTGACCCTTCATCCACTCGTATCAATTTTAACTGTTTCGAATGAATAAAACTTTTCACATGGCTCGACGAAGGGTCAAACGATGATGGGTTTACCCCAAACTTAGTTTGTTGGGGTTTTAGAATATGTAGATCAATCCACTCGTATCAATTTTAACGGTTTTGAATGAATAGAACTTTTTACATGGCTCAATGGAGGGTCAAACGACGACGGATTCACCCCAAACTTGGTGTGTTGGGATTTTAGAATATGTAGATCAAGTTCAACGGA
>NC_033797.1:124176871-124180266 GCF_001876935.1 Asparagus officinalis | reverse complement strand
CAAGAGGAGCCCACTCGACCCAATCATCAGAACCAAGAAGAGAATGAACGGGAAGGGAATAATGTCATTATTCCCCCTGTCAACAACGACAACGGAAGTGGTCCTGTAGATGATAATGTAAAAGAGGACCACGTTACCTCTCCCCAAAGCCACTCGAAGACAGGTACGAGTGAAGACAAGAAGATGAAGGACTTGGAGAGCAAAATCAACGCGTTGATGAATGCTCAAGAAGTGAAGAGGTCCGGCATACCATGTCCATATCCAAGGGAGTGGGATTCGATTCCATATCCGGCAAAGTTCAATTTAATCAACTTTACGCCGTTTGATGGAAAGGGTTCCCCTACCCAACACTTAATATATTTTAAGTCTCACTTAGGAATAATCTCCGGGAATGAACCCTTAATGGTGCGGTCATTCGTTGGCACTCTTCGCGGAGCGACCTTCGATTGGTATCGTCGCCTCAGTCGAAAACTTCGTGAAGAGATTCCGAAATAAAGCAATGAATTGCAGGGATCCGGTCAGCGAAGATTTCATCCTCGAGACCTGTCATAACAATCTTTCATTGGACATCCTGGAAGCTATAGGAATGGCACCGCCAAAGACCTGGAAGGATCTGAAGGTGCAAGGAGAGCGAGCCGAACGATTCCTTAAAAGGAAGAAGGCAGAAAGGGGCCAAATAGCAAATAACACTCCGCAACAGAACTTTGTCCCTAAGGGTAAGGGAAAAGCACATGCGAATGCTGTGGAGAGGAGAACGAGCCGAACGATTCCTTAAAAGGAAGAAGGCGGAAAGGGGCCAAATAGCAAATAACGCTCCGCAACAGAACTTTGTCCCTAAGGGTAAGGGAAAAGCACATGCGAATGCTGTGGACGCGAATCAAACATTCGAGGTGCAAGCACAACCGCAACAACAGCAACAAAAGGCACCTCAACAATCAAGATGGTAACAGCAGCCCCAGAAGCCAAAAGCCTCGGAGCCGAAGTTCCCGAAAGTCTATTCGTTCAAAGAGGATGAAGTTCCTGGTATCTTCAAGTACCTCATTGAAAATAACAAGATCAAATTGCCTCCGGTCCAGGATCAGGAAGATGCCAAGAGAATCAATGATCCAAAATACTGCGCATTTCACAGAGCAGTACACCATCCTACCAAGGCATGCTATGCCCTTAAAGATAAGATCCAAGCTCTAATCGACGTCGGGGTCATTACTATGAAGCAGCCTAAGGAGAAGAAGGTGGGTGCAAATGCAGTATCGATTAGTTTCGGTTCTGTTCCCTTGAACTGGTTCCAGCATGAGCCGGTAATAAATGCAGCAGTAAAGACCGTGAACGATGATCCTCACAAACAGCGCCAGAAAGGACTTGTACCGCACACAGCCCCGAATGGTGAGATTCTTTGGGTACATCCAGATTTGATTGGAGACGAACAATGGACTGGAACTTCTTCTAAGAAAAGGTCAAAAGGAAAAGGTAAGTCTTGCTATGGAGCTTTCGCTATTCCAGGAGAAGACGACGAGGAAATTCCAGCCTTCCCGCTTTCTGAAGGTGAACAGGAGGCCTTTGTAACCCAGAGCGGGAATGAATATCACTACAAATATCCGGATGCTTCTGAGCAACTGGGTGTGGACTGGATCCTCTTCCAAGAAAAGGACAAAAGGAAAAGGTAAGTCTTGTTATGGAGCTTTTGCTATTCCAGGAGAAGACGACGAGGAAATTCCAGCCTTCCCGCTTTCTGAAGGTGAACAGGAGGCCTTTGTAACCCAGAGCGGGAATGAATATCACTACAAATATCCGGATGCTTCTGAGCAACTGGGAGTAACCAAAACCGTTCCCTCAAAGACGCTGGCAGAACTGGGAATTGTCGCAACTCCCCCAACACCTGTAGCTACGGAGAAAGTCCAGCAAAAGGAGAAGGGGAAAGAGCCTCTACACCAGGAAGTCCAAAACCCAAGGCAGTCTCGATTCAATCATCCGATTAGGAAAGACAAACCGGGAAAGGCAAGCTCTCCGCCCCATTTTGACATCATGGTGCAGTTAGCTAATATACCAGCAAGGATAACCCTGTACGAATTGTTGCGTCTTTCAAAAGACACAAGGAAAGCATTGCAGGAAGCCTTGAGCGACTCTGAAGCTTTCCAATCTCGCGGCGCATCATTTTCCATGCATCTCTTTTACCAAAGAAGACATGCAGACGAAGAACTCAAAGCATGATCGGCCTTTGTATTTCACAGGGCACATTGGCTCCATCACGGTCAACCGGATCCAAGTTGATCCGGGTTCTGCTGTTAGCATCATGCCATTCCGACTGATGCATCATCTCGGAATTCCGACTAGCAAACTAGCCTCCACCGGCACTACGATTTACGGATTCAACACCAGGGGGTCCAGACCCTTAGGGAAGATTCGAATCAAATGCCAGATCGGGAATTTAAAATCAGAAGTTACCTGTTATGTGATTGACGCAGAAACGTCCTATAACTTACTGTTGGGTCGACCTTGGATCCACGGTAACCTTATAGTCCCATCAACTCTGCACCAATGCCTCAAGTATGTAGACACAAATAATGAAGTCAAGACGGTGGTCGCGGATAAGCAACCGTTTAAGGGATTGGAGAACTATTTCACCGATTCCCTTCTATACGGCGCCGAATCCGATACTGAACCATCGGCCCAAGGAACGGACAGCGGGGATGAAGCTGACACCGAAGCTGGGTTTGATTATGATGGTGGTTTTGTACTTAATGACATTGTACCCATTGTAATCAATCTTGACGATGATAAATCATCGGAAAGTAGTTGTAATTGGCAACTTGCCGAAGAACTATCAATAAATGATGATTTAGAGTACTCGATGTGTCTTGATAATGTCACTAAAGAGCTATATGATAACCCTGACTTGTATATGCCACTTCAATCATTTTGTCTAACAGAAAAACAGGTACAAGATCCATGCGGAGCGACACTTGTCATCCCCGCGGGAACAGGGGGTGGAAAAGAAGTCGTCTACGGCAAAGGAAAAGAAGCTCCGATACCCGATCACTTCTTAGAAGAAGAAGAAGATGAAGATAAACCTGCTCTAGGTATGACGCAAAAGCGCGCGATCTAATGGAGAAGTATGGATATGACTTCACACTCGGAGAGGGTCTTTGCTTTGGTCGAGGTCCGCGAGTTCCACCTCGAATGGCCTATGTACCAAAGGGAAAACCCGATGATTATTATCGCCATAAAAGAGGTCTAGGTTATGTCTCCTCGTCTGACGACGAATGTTGCTGGAAAGTCATCGATCAAATTGCTAACAAAGCTAGAAACGAATATTCTTCTGATTCTTGAGCTTGGGATTCCGATACTAGTATCGGTGAGATGTTCAAAAAGTTGATGTCGAACATGGTTACGGTCGA
>NC_033797.1:124117325-124175871 GCF_001876935.1 Asparagus officinalis | reverse complement strand
GCAAGGTAAATTGAAAGATCAGATCTAGAAAAGGAAAAATCCCATTTTTACCCCAAAAAAGGCAAGTTTAAAGGCATCAAATCACACCCTCATCCCTTATATGTGATCCCGCGACTCCATACACTAGATCAAACACGAAATAGATCAAGATGACGGATGATTTACCTGAAGAAAAGCCCAAAATCCAATAAAGGCGAGACCTTTAAGGAAACTTGAACCACACGCTCGAGGGGCCTGAGAGAAACTTTTTATTTGGAGATTTTGGGAGATTCCTCAGTCCAAGATTCAAAGGAAAGCCAGATCCAAGACAAATATCAAGGTTTGAAAGAGAATGGGTGCTCGAGGGAAGAGAAATCAAGAGAAGAGGGGGAGGGGTTCGGCCGGCCCTAGGGAGAAAAGAAAAAAAAAAGAGAAAAAGAAAAAAAAAACCCCTTTTATAGCCTTGAACCAGATCTGGCTGAACCAGACCAGACCAGGGCTGAACCAGACCAAGCCAGATTAGACCAGAATGAGCCAGGTTGAGCCAGATTAAGCCAGAATGAGCCAAATTGAGCCAGAATTGAGCCTGGCTGGATCAGACCAGACCAGAATGAGCCAAATCGAGCCAGATTGAACCAGAATGAGCCAGTTTGAGCCAAATTGAACCAGTTTGAACCAAATTTAAACCAGAATTCAAATTGGAGCTGAGTTAAGCATTGGAACGACTTTTGATCAACCTACGGTTCGGTCCTTCACCTATTTAACCCCTCTACCATATATTTGGAAGGGTCGGAGAGATTTTTGAACCCAAATACTGCCTCTTTGGCACATTTTTTTTGGGCCGGTTCAGATTATTCGAACCTAAAGAATACTCCAATAAGGTATACGAGTATAAACTATTCCCTCCTCTTTGTTGAGAAGTTTCTGGAGAATATTTTTTTTTAAAATATTCTTAAGGATAACTCAACATAACTCCCAGGAGTGTATGAGTATAAACTAGACCTCCCCGCTCCAACTCCTTAAGAGCTTAAACTGTGTAGACTCCAAAATACTTACGAGTATAAACTGTGTTAAACGCCGGACAACGCGTCACAATGAAGATTCAAAGCCGTCAACCGATGGTCAATTTCATGTTGAAGCAACTAACTCGAGCTAAAAAGCCAGGAAATCAAGAATCGACTTCAAATTTGAAATTCCGACAATGGTCAGACAATAAATGCAGCACCGGAACCCTCTCAAGCATTCGACAAAGCACCGAATAGCCTGGAGGATTGAAGGAATCGAGAATAGAAGCTATTCCAAGAGCCCGTTACACCGATTGAAGGTTGGGACAGTCATATCCAAAGTATTCCAGACTCCTCTATAAAAGAACGAGACTGGAAAACTTTGGAGGGGGTATCTGTAGGCATATAAAATTGCTTATAGGTCCCTTGACACGGTTCAACACGAACTAATGAACCATCAGGCGACATATCTAAGCACGAACGTCAGTCCACAACACCGAAGCTAAGTGACACGCAACGAAGCGGATTAACAAGGCTACGAAGCTAATGGTCCACAAAAACAAATGGATCTCTTTCATTGCACAAATTGCAATCGGAAGGGTCATTTGAGTGATTATTGCTTTGACCGTGTTAGTGCACCACAGATGCCCAAAAGGGTTCATAACCCTAGGGCTTTGAGCTTTAATGATAGGGGTCATGTCCCTAAATCTTTTGGTACCAAGATTTCTTGGGTACCAAAACAAATTTGATTTTTAAACCAAGTATTTTAGTGTTTTTTTTTCTTTTTTCTTTTCCTTTTCTTGGTTTTGAAAATTATACTTTAAAATTTTTGAACATGAAAACAATTCTTTTTATTGATCAAATTCTTTTTTTTCATGATTATTGATTTTGTTTTGATGAGAGGTTTGTGTCTATATAAACCCTCCGGATTTATTGGGTGTTCATTCCTAAATCTTGTTTACCGGATGCTAAAATGTTTATATGGGTTGATACTAGCTCAAGAGCTAGATATAGTCGCCTCTCTTGATTTTTGAAAATCAATGATGGTTTGGTTTTATACTCTTAAAGATGATTTTGATCCATAGTTCATGATTCTTGTACCTTTTGTAATCTTATTTTTGAACTATAAAATTTTTGTTTTGATTTGTTCTTTTGAATTCATTATATAGAACAAATAGATGATTCATATTTTAAAAAAGCTTTATAATGTATTCTTTATGTGGTTTGATCAAGTCCTTCAAAGAAAGTTTTCTTTATTGATCAAACATTGCCTTTGGACTTCAAATTTGATTTATGATTTCATTTGGTTGATTTGTTTTCATGATTCACATGTTCCCTTTCTTTTGATTTCATAAATCTACTTTTATACATAATATTTATGATCTTTGATATGAGACTTTTTTTTTCATATTGACATATTTTTATGTGTTCTCATTGTCTTTTTGTATGTGAGTGGTGTTTAGCATATTTTTTATTTATGCTTGCTCATATGTTTGCCATGATCTTCATTTCATATATTCTATATGGCATTTTGATAGGGGGAGCAATCCCTATATCTTTCTATGTGTTATACTTACTCATGCATATTGTTAGAGGGAGCTTTCGCTCTCTTATTCCTTTTGTCCCCTTTTTGATGTTGTCAAAGGGGGAGAAATATTGTGAGTATACATTTCCTTGTTTATATGCATGTGAATTATAATTTATATATTCATTTCCTTTCATGCATATATCCTTTATGCTTGCAATATACATATACTCACAATATTTCTCCCCCTTTGACAACATCAAAAAGGGGACAAAAAGAATAAGAGAGCGAAAGCTCCCCCTATCAATAAGCACGGGTGAGTATCAAACATAAAAAGATATAGGGATTGCTCCCCCTATCAAAATGCCATATGGAATATATGAAATGAATATCATGGCAAACATATGTGAGCAAGCATAAAAGATATGCTAACAATTCACTCACATTCAAGAGATAATGAGAACACATATAAATGTATCATTTAAAACAAATGTCTCATATCAAAGAACATAAACATTATGTATAAAATAGATTTATGAAAGAATACATGAGAATCATGTAAAAAGTTTTCAAAAGAAAACAAATCACTCAAATGAAATCATAAATCAAATTTTAAGTCCAAAAGCAATGTAAAGAATTTGATCAATAAAAAAAATATTGTTTTCATGTTCAAAAGTTTAAAGTATAATTTTTCAAAACCAAGAAAAGGAAAAATAAAAATACTAAAATTCTTGGTTTAAAACTTATTTTGGCACCCAAGCATTCTTGGTGCCGGATTGTTTAGGGACATGACCCCTATCATTAAAGCTCAAAGCCTTAGGGTTATGAACCCTCTTAGGCATATATGGTGCACTAACACGGTCAAAGCAATATTCATTCAAATGACCCTTTCGATTGCAATTCGTGCAATGAAAAGAGTGAAAAGATTTGTGTTGACCAAGTGAGCGTGCACGAAAATCATTTGCAACTGAAGATTGTCTTTTAAATTTATTTTGCAAATGAGAAACCTTATTAAACAAAGGTGGTTTACTTGGAGAATTTGGCAAGTTTGAACATTTTTTCAAATCATAGCAAAACTTTGCCAAATGGCCAAATTTACCACAAACATCACATTTAAAAACATGTGGTCTACTAGAAACATTTGGCAAACTAGAATTCTTTTTCAAGTCAAAGCAAAACTTTGCCAAATGGCCAAACCGACCACATAGATCACATTTATACACACGTGCATGCTTATGATGAACATTATGTGCATGTACATGAGTATGTGATGAAGAAGCCTTATGAGATGCACAAGAGGCATTAGTCTAAGAAGATTTGTGTGCATCATAGCAAAATTTAGCAATGTGGCCTTTACGACCGCAAATTGAGCACTTATAAGTTTTGCTATACATGTGTGCATAATGAGTGGATGGTTTTGATTTAGTCTTGGCACACATGTCCATAAGCTTCTTATGGTTATTAATGCATATTTTCAAAGTTGAATCTAAAGATGAAATACTATTTTTCATAAGATTCAAATCTTCATTTTTAGGCACATATGCATTTTTAGAAGTAGAACATAAATAGTCATTTATAAATGAAGCAGTGTTATTTTTTATGTTCTTTACTTCTAACATGGCATTATCTCTTTCATGAGTTAAACTAGCAACGTTTGAAGTTAAAGAAACATGATCCAATTTTAATTTTTCATTGTTTTCTTTAAGGATCACATTTTCATTAGAAATAGTTTCAAACTTAGATGCTAACAACTCATGATCGGATTTCAAAATTTCATGCTTGCTTTGTAAATTAATGAAATCATTTTGCAATTTGTTAAAGGCATGTAATAATTTTTCACTAGCACAAGCAAGTTCATCATTAGGTAAATCATTTATGGTTTCGAACTCGCAAACCTCACTAGGGCTATCGCCTAGTGGCCGTGTGCATGATGCTCCACATGAACTTGAAGCGGGATCCTCCAAAGCTTGTCGGATCGCCTCCAAGTCTCCTTGATGTGCTTCTATAAATATCCATAAGGTGTAAGCACTATCAAAATGAACAAACTTGTTAGACATAGATGAGTTAAAAGCATTTAACAAATATTCTAACAAAATGTTGTTCATGGTAAACATGCGATGATCATTTCTGTTCCACTTGGATTTCTCCAAAATGGGCACAATATAAGCATCATCTATAATTTCCCATAAATCAAAATGTTTAGATCTAACAAATAGTTTAAATCTAACACACCATTGGGCATAGGGGAAATTGTCTAATCTAGGAGCAACACTAGAATCATAGCCTAAACAAGATGCATCATTCATATTCATAATTTGTAAAAATATGCAAGCAAGATGCAAATGCAATCAAAACAAGATTAGCACAAAAAGATAACTTGGATCTTTAACTCAAGGCGATTAGACCTTAAATCAAAGAGCACCAAGCTCTGATACCAATTGTTAGACCCTAGAGGGGGGGTGATTAGGGTCTTATGCTAATCTAATCCGATTAAATGCCAATTAAAAATAATTAACAACTATATTCTTGCAAGTGATTAAATACCAATTAAAACTAATTAATACATTATCCTAGCAAGTATGAAATACAACAATATATGTAAGCTAGGATAAGCAATATGAACAATAAGATATATCCTATATGATGAATATATATATGCAAGGATATATAAACTAACACAACGGATAAACAATCTAAACAAGATAGTGGATAAAATGAATGAGCAATGCACAATTGGTGATATAAAATAAATGCAAAAACAAATACGCCAAAGACAAACTCAAACAAGCGATATGATCACGGAGTTCGGACCTTCCGTCCTACGTCTCCGCTCCCCACTCCCGGGGAGAAATCCACTATCAACCGGGTTTTCTACGTTCACCCGAATAACGTTTACACCTCACAGTGTCGGTTTTCAACGCTCACCGATCAACGTCACTCCTCACACTCGGTTTCTAGCTCACCGAAAACCTTACTACACACTCGGTTTTTAGATCACCGAAAACCTCACTACACACTCGGTTTCTAGCTCACCGAAAACCTTACAACACTCACAATGTAACAAATATAAATTTGTTCTCTACAATAGATGAGAACACAATGAAAGCACAACTCAAAGTTACAATCTCTCACCACCCAACTATACTATGTATGCAAATACTATAAGCTCCAATGTGGGTGTGTGTAACAGTGAGATTCAATAAAACTTAACTCAATAAGAACTAGCAATAAGAATTGATATGAAATTCAATAGTAAAAATGCTAGGAAATAGAGTTAAGGAAACTTCTCTATAAACACAAAGACTCCTTTGTAAACAGAAACCCAAACTCAAAACAAACAGTAAAACCCTAAACCCTTGCTTAAACTTTTCTTATCTTTTAAAACATTTCTTAGTTAACTTGAGAGTTGAAGACAATGGGGTATTTATACCTTCTCACAACTCAGCCAAGAAACCAGAGCAAAAGACAAAACACACAGCCCCAAGGCAACGGTCAAAAAACTAGCCGTTGGAAGCAAAAATATCAAATAAATTCCAAAAAATGTAAAACTTTGGGGAATGATTGTAGACATGATAATAAACATGCTACAATGACTGGTTATCAAAAAGGACTTCCCAAATGAAAAATATCATCATTTTACAAACTAGTCCAAAACATGAAAATATGAGATACTTGAATTTTGATGTTTTGACATAAACCAACTTTTGAAACTTTGTAAAATGTTTTTATAGACTTAGTAAAACATGTATAAACTGATATTTAAGTCTATAAACTAAGAATACAATATTTTCACAAATACAATAGAAAATGAAACCTATGAGTATGTATATGAAAATATATTTGTTTCATATCTATGTAGATAAACCAAATCACAATAATAAATATGAAACACGTAATTTCATATTTATAAACATGAAAACTAAAAACTTGTGTTGTATATATATGTGACTACATATATATACAAGGAAACCAATAAAATGTGTGTGTATAGATAATTGAGCTTAGAGTACTTAACACACATAATATAAATCCTAAACTACATTACCCAAGCAATCTTGATCTTCAATTAAGCTTGACTTGGTACACGTTGCGGATGAAGCTTGAACTTGATCTTTAACTTGAATTGTTGTATAGGCTTCAATCCGACATTCCGCCAACCTCCTTTGGATATGATCGTTGAAGCTCTATTCCATCCAACCTCCAACAACGTTGTTTGTCTACAATAAATAAGAATACACAAACACTAGACAAACAACATTAGTAGTAAATTGTTTGTAAATCATCATCAAAACAAGAAGGCCAACAATCCTTGCATATATTTATCATATAGGATATATCTCTTATTGTTCATATTGCTTATCCTAGCTCACATATCATGTTGTATTTTATACTGGCTAGGATAACATGTTAAATTGGCATATAATTGGATTAGATTAGCATAAGACCCTAATCATGCCCCCTCTAGGGTCTAACATTTATCACGGTAATTTATATACTCTCTCAGGTACGATAGTGATGGGAGATGTAGCGGTTGGAACTGAAGGAAGTGGTGAAGACCCATGAGAGCACACTCAGGTATGGCATAGGCGGCATTAGCATATGTCAGAGAAGGGTCTAGATCTGCTTGGTAAGGAGATTTGCTAAAGATTATGAAGAAACCTTGCATGGACTTTTGTGAGGATTGTGTGTACGGGAAGGCGCACAGGGTCTAATTCTTGAAAAGTAATCATAAGAGCAGAGGTATATTAGACTATGTGCACACAGATGTGTGGGGTCCGGCTCAGATAACTTCCAAGGGTGGTTCCAAGTATTTTGTCTCGTTCATAGATGATCATTCGAGGTATGCTTGGATTTATTTTCATAAGCATAAGAATGAGATATTCGAGACATTTAAGAAGTGGAAGGTGATGGTTGAGGACAGTGAAGAAATTGAAAACAGTGAGATCTGACAACAATACAGAATATACAGATGGTATTTTCAAGGAGTTCTATGATCAGGAGGGCATTACTAGACACTGGACCGTCAGATCTACACCACAGCAGAATGGGATCACGGAGAGGCTGAATCGAATATTGCGGGCGAAAGCAATGACTATGCGATCCTATACTGGATTGGGTAAAGAATGGTGGGCAGAAGCGGTGGCTACAACTTGTTATATTGTGAACAGTTCTTCACATTCTACATTGGATGGTTATACACCCTATAGGGTGTGGTCAGGGGAGCATGCAGATTATGAGAGGCTCCAGATTTTCGGGTGTACCACCTATTATCACGTCAACGAGGGAAAGCATGATGCGAGGGCTAAAAAGATTATATCTTAGGATATGCAAAGGGTGTAAAAGGCTATCGTTTTTGGTGTACGGAAGATTCGAAGTTCATGATCAGCAGGGATGTAACCTTTGATGAGAAATCCATGATTGCTAGGGCATCCAAGAACGATGGTGTTAAAAACTGTGGAGACTTCAAAGTCTCACGTTATTGTGATAGAACCTAAAGACCAACCGTTCTATGTCTATGTTAATGTGGGACAATTAGGTAGATGATGAGCTTTGAGCAGTAGGAAGTTCAGCGAGAATACACAAGCACTACAACAACATCAGCTCGAGGATAATTTGGCTTCCACTAGGCCAAGGCGAGCATACAAGCAGGTACTGAAGCTGGGGGTTGATCAACCCCTGAAGCACTATAGGCAGATTAATTTGGTGGAATACGCACTCTCGGTGGAGGATGATGATCCGGTCTCCTTCAAGAAAGCTATTCGGATAGAGATAGTGAGAGTTGGTTGGCTGTGATGGAGAAGGAGATGGAATCTCTTCGGAAGAACCAAACATGGGAGATGGTCCCATTGCCCGTAGGAAGAAAAGCTATTGGTTGTAAGTGAGTGTATAAGAGAAAGGAAGATTCTTCAGAGCTTGATGGTACAAGATACAAGGCGAGGCTAGTGGATAAGGGGTTTGCACAAAGAGAGAGTGTGGATTATAATGAAATATTTTCTCCAGTGGTGAAACACACTTGTATTCGGGTGCTATTGAGTATTGTTTCTCATGGTGATCTTGAGCTAGAACAACTTAATGTAAAGGCAGTCTTTTAGCCCAGATACTTAGATGAAGAGATCTACATGCATCAACCTGAGGGCTACAAGGTTGAGGACAAGGAGAATCATGTGTGTCTATTGAGGAAGTCACACTATGGACTGAAGTAATCTCCTCAACAGTGGTACAAGCGATTTGACTCCTTCATGTTGAAGCACGAGTTTTCTCAAAGCGATTATGATTGTTGTGTTTACATTCGAAAGCTTCATGGAGGTGATTATATCTATCTTCTTTTTTATGTGGATAACATGCTTATTGCTTCTAAGAGCAGGGTGGAGACAGATAGGCTAAAATCTCAACTTGGTAAAGAGTTCGAGATGAAGGATATGGGCGCTGCAAGGAAAATACTGGGTATGGAGATTAGGAGAGAGCGGGTGAATCGGTAATTGTTCTTGAGTCAGAAGGGCTATATAGAGCAGGTGATCGTGAGGTTTGGGATGCAAAGTGCTAAGTCGGTGCTGACTCCATTGGCTCCATACTTCAGGCTTTTAGATAAAAAATCTCCTACTATAGCGAAAGAGAAGGCACACATGGATCATGTACCTTATGCTAGTGTAGTTTGCAGCTTGATATACGCAATGGTGTGTACATGCCCAGATATTTCACAGGCGGTCAGTGTCATCAGTAGATTCATAGCGAATTCGGGAAAGGTGCATTGGGAAGGGGTGAAGTGGGTCCTGAGGTACTTGAAGGGTATCATTGATACGGGTCTATTTTTTGGTGGAGATACATATCAGATTGATGGATTTGTGGACTTAGATTATGCGGGTGATCAAGATAGACGGTGTTCTACTACTAGTTATGTATTCAGGATACATGGGGCTCCAGTTAGTTGGCGATCGATGATACAGGCTACAGTGGTACTTTCTACTACAGAGACCGAGTACATGGCAATGGCGGAGTGAGTGAAGGAAGCATTGTGGTTGTGGGGTCTTCTAGACGATTTGGGGATTGAGTAGGAGAGCGTGAACTTGTGGTGCGACAGCTAGAGTACAATTCACTTGGCGAAGAATCAAGTTCATCATGCTCGTACCAATCATATCGATGTCATAGAGGAAGGTGATATTTCTCTCATGAAGGTGCACACGAATCAGAATCTAGTAGACATGTTGACCAAGGTGGTGACAGGTAGCAGTTTAAGCATTGCTTAGACTTGCTTCATATCAGCCCGTGTTAAACTGCCCAAGAGGGCATGGCCCTTCGGGGCGGTGATAGGGTGAGGTGGAGACTATATGGAGAACAATAGCAGAACTACAGTTAGCTTGATCCCGGTGAAGGGTACGTTGGTAGCCACGATATAGTGGCACAACTGGTTTGACCTGGTTTTTGTCTGGTTTGGCGTTTTTTAGATCTCTCTGGTGATATTCGCGATGTTCTTCTGGTGTTCGTCCAAAATTTAAGGTCTATCAAATAATGTACGAGGTGGAGAATTGTGAACACGTAGGAGTGGGGACCACACCCACCCACGTGGGTGTCTCGAGGCACAACTCACGCGAGACACAAAAGTTGTCTCGTGGGAGCACTAAGTCCAGTGGGAGCAGGCGCAAAAAAAAAAACAGAAAACTGAGATTTTTTGGGCTGATTTTTTTTTATAAATAAGAACTCTTCTTCTAGGGTTTTTTTAGATGAGAAGAAAACAAGGGCTTCTTTGGCAGCTAGAAAAGAGAGATCTTGATGAGAGAGCTTTGGAGAGATTTTACAATAGAGATGTCAAATTTTTGGGTAAAAATCAAATCTTCTTCTTTTGAGACGAGCTTGTGGATTGTACAAGTCGTCAGTGTTCTCCTCATAGTGGAATCTCCCCTTCCCCTTCTCCCGTGGATGTAGGCAAGTTTGCCAATCTATGTAAATCTCATGTCTTTACTGTCCTCTAGGTGTTGGCTATTGCTTGTAGGTTCCCTTGACAAGTTAGTCCTAGAACTAATGAGAGGAAGAGTATATATTCCACTTTGTTGAGATATTTTACTTTATATTCTTGTTTCCCTAGTGAAACGGGAATTCGGTTCGGCCGAGGGTGGGGGCGAGCTCGGCGGGGAGCTTGGGATAGGGAGGTGCAGTGATGAGGTCGGAGGGCACGGCCAAGGGAGGAGCTTTAGGAGGGGGCTCGCTGTGGGTTTAGAGGGATAGAGAAAACGAGAGGGGGAAGAGAGAGCTGGAAGAGAGAGAGAGAGAGAGAGAGAGAGAGAGAGAGAGAGAGATGTGTGAGAGTGGGAACCCGTGAAATAAGAGGAAAGAGAATGAGGTGTGGGAGCGGGACACGAGGGAGTGAAACACGGAGGAATTTGAGGAAGTGGGGTTGGAGATTTGATAGGGAGTTGGGAGGAGAGAGAGACTGATTAGAGAGGAAAACACAGGGATAAAACCAAATAACAAATTGACTGTTGTGCTGATCATCTGACAGCTACAAATAGCGATATGGGATAAGGGGTGCAAGCTAAAAATATTAATACAAGATAATTAATAATACAAATAATAATAACAATAATAAATAACAAATATTAATTTAAAATTTTTCACCGTAAAAATTAAATTTATAATTATCGAAACCATTAAAATAAATATAAAAATAGATTTTGAAATCATAGAAAATTCTAGAAAATCAAAAAAAATACAAATACTCTTTTAAAAATAATAATTTAATATTTAAAATACCAAAAAAATTTATTTAAACCAGCATTAATAATTTACGGTCATTACATCCTACCCCCCTTAAAACAAATTCCGTCCTCGGAATTTAAAATAAGAATGATGCACAAAGAACCCAAGGACAGAGATATGGAACGATATCCATAAACACGGGAGAATGTAAAATAATAACGATACAATATAAGATATAAGATGTGACAGCTGAGATTTATCATACATATAGCAGACCATAATAACAATAACATAACACAGCATCTAGGCACAAGCAAAAATATAAATATCAGTCAAACATAGCATGATAGCAAAGAAGTCAACAACAAATATACAATCATACAAAAATATAATATCAACAGTCACGCCCCGCTTCCCAAAATACCGGGGAATCGGAATGTGAACAAGCCCGCGACGTATTAGATTGAGAAGAAATATGCGCTATTATTTTTTTTCCTTTTCTTTTCTTCTCAATCCAATATGCTAAGCATCTAGAAATAAATACAATGCGAAGTCACAGGTCCCCGATCACAATCAGCAAGAATATAATGAACAAACTCTGAACATAATGATACATATCACAACTGAATATCATCCCAGACATAAAATTCGGGTCAAACGTGCCCTCATACAAAAACTATCTGAAAGAAATGCTAGAAAATATAAAATACATCGATCAACAGAATGGAAGGTGCTACAAAAGTAAACTAAGGGATAGGGAGGTGCGGTGATGAGGTTGGAGGGCGAGCTCAGCGGCGAACTTGGGATAGGGAGGTGCGGTGATGAGGTTGGAGGGCATAACTAAGGGAGGAGCTTGAGGAGGGGGCTCGCTGTGGGTTTAGAGGGAGAGAGAAAACGAGAGGGGGAAGAGAGAGCTGGAAGAGAGAGAGAGAGAGAGAGAGAGTATGTGTGAGAGTGGGAACACGTGAAATAAGAGAAGAGAGAGAATGAGGTGTGGGAGCGGGACACGAGGGAGTGAACCACGGAGGAATTTGAGGAAGTGGGGTAGGAGATTTGATAGGGAGTTGGGAGGAGAGAGAGAGACTGATTAGAGAGGAAAACACAGGGAAAAAACCAAATAACAAATTGACTGTCCTGCTGATCATCTGACAGCTACAAATAGCGATAGGGGATAAGGGGTGCAAGCTAAAAATATTAATATAAGATCATTAATAATACAAATAATAATAACAATAATAAATAACAAATATTAATTAAAAAGTTTTCATCATAAAAATTAAATTTATAATTATCGAAACCATTAAAATAAATATAAAATTGGATTTTGAAATCATAGAATATTCTAGAAAATCAAAAAAAATACAAATACTCTTTTAAAAATAATAATTTAATATTTAAAATACCAAAAAATTTTATTTAAACCAGTATTAATAATTTACGGTCATTACACAACCACCTCAAGTGTTTGGAATTACAACCTCTCACTAGGATTTACAATCAAACCACTCCTCTTGGAATTAACCCCGATCTTTCCCAACCACTCCTCTAAGTGTCCTTATGTATTAAAACGTGTTCAAACAATAAGTACGAATAAAGGATTTTGGTCTCTAAATAGATGAGAACGAAATATAAATCTCTCTTAATAAATCACTCTCACAATCCAATTATATTAGATATGAAATACTAATGCTCAAGTGGGTGTGTGTGTAAACAATGAGTAAAACAAAATAAAACTCAAATAAATCAAAATATAGATTAGCTAAAGAAATGGTTTAGAAAACTTTTCCAAAACAAAGAGAGATAGAGATTTGTTGATGAACTCCTCAAAATTGAAATCGAAATCCTTCTCTTTGTAAAACTCTTTTTCAACATAAACAAACACACTTTTTTTCCAAAAAGGGAAAAATCAAAACAAATTTAGTGAAAACATTTTCAAATCTTAAAACAAATCAAATCAGCATAAAATCAGGAGCTAGCCATTACTATTAAAAAGAACCACAACCAATTGACCAATGGATAAACCGGTCGACTGATCAGTCGACCGTAGGCTAATTCTAGAAAAATAAAACACGCCTGGTCGACTGATCGGTATATCAGTCGATAGTTCAGAGGCTAATTTTGGGAAAACAAAATACTAGTCGGTCGACTGATCGACTATTCGGT
This sequence comes from Asparagus officinalis, assembly GCF_001876935.1. NCBI lineage: Eukaryota > Viridiplantae > Streptophyta > Magnoliopsida > Asparagales > Asparagaceae > Asparagus > Asparagus officinalis. The sequence goes on along the minus strand of NC_033797.1, from coordinate 124,162,509 downwards.
CGACCGCCCAAAGACCAGTTTTGAGAAAATAAAAACCTGGCTGGCCGACTGATCAACTGTTCGGTCGAACGCCCAAAGATCGTATGTCTGACATAATAGATACCTGAAATACCAAAAAGTTAATTTTCTAAATTTATTTTAAAATAGTAAAACTAATCCAAAAATAGTAAAACTTAGGAAAACGTTTATACATATGAAAGTAAACATGTTAGAAGAGGAATTTCTGAAATAGCACTTCTCATTTGTGAAAACTCATTATTTTGCAAAACCGTCAAAAATACGAAATCGTTAAATACTTCTTGAATGCGCAAATCCAACCATCCCCCTTTCAATGCTTGTCTAGGATACTCAGCGAGCAAACACAAATACTAGAAAACAATGTTAGGAATTTTTTGTTAATCATCGAAAGATAGATTAGACAATAGGCTCATAAACATGAGACCAAACAATCTCTCCCTTTTTGATGATAATAAACAATCTACACAATGAGTATAGAAAACATGCATGAAACCAATGAATATAAAATTTAGAATATCCATGCATGATACCAATAGTAAGCAAAAAACAAGATACTCAAAAAGTGAAAATGAGATACTCACAGAATACACTTTTTCTCCCCCTTTGGCAACATCAAAATGGGGACAATAATAAGAAAAAAGAGAGCGAAAGTTCCCCCTATGTACAAGCATGGTGAGTATAAACAGATAGGGGAAAGCTCCCCCTATCAAAAAACCTCAGGGCATATATGAAAAAATAATAAGGAAGCTATATGTGAGCAAACATACACTGATATATAAAACATTCTAATCACAACTCACACTCAAAGTGACCCAAGAGATCACATATATATATCATCATAGTTCTTCTCCCCCTTTGTCATCAACAAAAAAAAATAGAAAAGAGAGATAAAACGATAGTCATATATAAGCAAGTGAACATATAAGCAACTGAACATTGTCACTAATAAGAAAATGCATATTGTCATATAAGCAAATGCATAGATAAGAAAATGGAACGTGCAAACTACAAAGGGAGATACAAAAGACAAAGACAGCAAAAAAAGAAATATATAGTTTTAAAAACAATCCTAAACAAAAGTAAATACATAGTTTTAAACCAAATACAAAAGTCAAAATCATCAAAAAGCTGTCTTCAAAAGTTTTGGGATTGGGATGGCCTAGAGTCTGGAGATGGAGGCCTCTGTTTGGGATATTGGTTTATGAACATATTCATCAATTGTTGTTGAACCTTAATCATCTCTTCCTGTCTATTCTCGATGCTTTCAATCCGATCAACCAAACAATTTAAAGTGGCAGAGATACTAGAAGGATTGGAATTAGAAGCATGAGGAAGATGAAGACGAGTCCTAGAGGTAGAGGGACGAGATGAAGAACCAGCAACAGGAGAAGATACAGGATTTTGAGAAACTGAAGGAGGAGGATCTAGAAGTTTCATCTTAGAAAGACTTGTACGATCAAATGTTTCATAGATATGCACGATAGCAGGTTCATTGGTTAGATCAATATTAAAGTATCTAAATACATGAGTGAGAAGAGCACCAAAAGGTAGAAACTTAGTATGATTACATGCGATTCCATCAAAGATAACTTTACTCCGCTTAATATCAAGATTACCAAAGAATGCATACACAACACATATCAATTCATGAGAAAAATGGTCATAACTCTCAATTTTTGGAATTATGTTATAGGAGATGATTCTAGCAATTAATTTAGAAATTAGAGTGATAGAATTGTTAGTCATAGGATATTCTTTTCCTTGAAGATATATCATTGAATTTATAGAAGGATCATCAAGATCTAACTCTTCAAGTAAAAAATCTCCATTAAGAATATTAAAAATTTCGGCTAATTCATCACATGAGAAATTTATAATACAATTCTTAACGTTAGACTTTAGAATAATGGTGCTATCATTAGTATGATCAAGTTGCATATTTGTGTAAAACAAATAAACAAGATTTGGATAAAATGGAACTTGATTTGTAATAGTGAGTAAATCATACAACCCAACTTTGTAAAAATAGGTATGTAATTGATAATTTGCAAAGTTAGGGAATTTGACAAATCTACCTAGAAAGATAGGTAATGACAAATTTGATGATATTTATTAATAAGCTGAGGGCTACTAAGGTAGCATTCGTAATGTGAACTTTGAGAAGCAGAATTATCAGCTCTACTAGATCTAGGACGTTTAGGGTTTGACATGATGTGTAGAAAATAGATCCTAGACAATTTTAAAGTAAAAATAAACTAAAAGAGAGAGAGGAATAGAATTTACTGAGCAAGAGGAGTCGACTAGAAGAAAAATAGAAGACAACTAGAATCAACAGCAGCAAATTCCTCTTTGGCTAGGGTCAATCGGTCGACTTGAAGATCATCGGTCGACTGGAGGATCGTCGCTCGACTGGGCGATTTTCAGCATATATGGTTTGGGAAGTCGACTGGTAATGAGAGTTAGGGTTTGAGTTTAGTTAGGATTTTTCTAAAAGAATTCAACGGGTGGGATTAAAAGAAAGAGTTAAACGAGTAGTTAACAGGTCAGGTTTGAAGACAAAATTTTGATAAAAAAAACTCAGTAAAAACAACTCACTATTAGTCGACTGACCAAATATTAGTCGACTAAGAAAGTATAATTAGTTAACTGGTTAAGTTATCGATCGACAAAAAATATCAGAAGTCGATCGACTTAAAATATCAGAGATCCGTCGACTGATTCAGTTTCATCGGTTGACTGACCAGAGAGAAAAATACTCCAAAAATCCAAAGAATCATAAAACATGTGTGATGAATAAAAAAACTTAAAACACAAATTATGTTATATCTGAAAGTGAACATATACTAAGTTCTCTTCTAAAATTAATGAAAATATCTTCTTTTAAATGTTTTGTAAAAATATCCATAATTTGTTTATCAGTAGATATAAAATCTAAACAAATATCACCTTTTAAATCATGACCACATAGAAAATGATGTCTAACATTTATATGTTTGGTTCAAGAATGAAGTACTAAATTTTTTAAATTATTTATAGCACTCGTATTATCACAAAAGATTTTTGTATCATGAAAATGTAAGTCACAATCAACCAAATTTTAATTCATTCATTTGAGATAATTTGAAAATTTTAAAACTAGCAAATGTTAAAAACATATGAATTGACTTCATCCTTGCAACTGGTGTAAATGTTTCGTTATAATTAATGTCCTCCTCCTTACTGTATCCTTAGGCAACCAATCTAGCTTTTTATCAAAATTAAAACTAATAAAAATCATAATATGTAATGAAAACAAAACAGCAATTTTATTTATATATTTCCAAAAATCAGTTTTGCAAACACAATTTTCTAAAAAAAGAAAAAACGAAAACGCTAAAAACTTATTTTAAAATCAAACGGGGTTTTGGCACCCAAATACTTTGGTGCCAGAGAGTTTAGGGGCATGACCTCTATTAATATAATCCAATGCCCTTGGGTTATGATCCTATTTTGGCGCATTTAGTGCACGGGTCTGGTCAAAGTAAAAATCATGCAAATGACCCATCCTAATGCAATAAGTGCAAAGGAATGGATGGACTTTTTTTGTTGACCATTTAATTATACACGCGAATCATTTTGAAACAAAGGTGGTTTTTGAAGCTTTTTACAAATTTGAAACTTTTCACAAATCAAAACAAAATTTTGCCAAATGACCAAATCTACCACAAAATTTGAATTTAAGCACATCAACATGCTTGGGATGAACAATGGGTGCATGTGCGTTTGTGTGTAGTGAAGAGACTTGATGAGATGCACAAGAAGAAATAATATCGGTAATAATAGGTTTTTGTGCATCATAGCAGAATTTTAGAATATGGCTATTACGACCACAAATAGAGCATTTGTAAACTTTGCTATAGATGCGTGCGTAGTGAAACAGGTGGTTTGGAAGCAGTAGCATGTGACTTAGCACACATGTCCACAAGTTTCTTATGATTGTCAATGCATGTAATTAAGGTTGAATCTAAAGAAGAAATATGGTTTTTCATATCATTCAACTTATTATTTGGCACAACAACATTGGCAGTAGAGAAAACATGATCATTTTTGAATGAAGTAAATTTATTTCTAAGAGCTTCTAATTCTAACATAGCATCAATCTTGTCATGAGATAAGCTAGCAATATTTAAGGTCAAAGCAACTTGATCCAATTTTAATTTAACATTGTTATCTTTAATAATCACATTCTCTTAAGCAATGATATCAAATCTAGATGCTAGCAAATCATGATCAGATTTTAATTCTACATACTTGCTTTTGAAACTCATGAAATTGTAATGCAATTTGTTGTAGGCATTCATTAATATCTCATATGCACATGCAAGTTCATCTATAAATAGTTCACTTTCAGATTTGGACTCGTTTACCTTACTAGCGTAATCGCCTAGTGGTCGTGTGCATGAAAATGCTCAAATATTATCAACAATCGCACTTGTAACGGAACCCACCGGAGTGCATTGGATTTCCCCCAAGCTGCCGTGATATGCCTCTATATATTTCCATAACGTATAAAAACTATGAAAAGAAGCAAGCTTGTTAGAAATAGATGAATCAAAAGCTTTAAGCAAAAGTTCTAACAACAACTTGTTCAAATTTGACATCATCTTATCATCCTTGCTCCACTTAGATTTTCCAACGTGGGCACAACATAAGCACAATCAATTACTTTCCATAAATCGACATGTATAGATCTAGCAAATAGTTTAAATCTAAAACTCCATTGAGCATAAGTGAAAGCATTGAATAAAGGAGCAACATCTATAACATAGCCTAAACTAGGTGCACCGTGTATATCCATGGTGATGATGCAAGAAAGAAAAATCTAAAATTTAGGTTAGCAAAATATAGCAGCTAGGATCTTTGACTCTAGATGATTAAGTCACAAATCAAGAGCACCAAACTCTGATACCAAATGAAAGTATCCTAGAGGGGGTGAATAGGGTAAAGCTAATCTAATCTGATTACAATGCCAAATTAAAACTTATAAAGAAATATCCTAGCAATATGATATACAAAAAGATATGGAAGGATAAACAATGAGATAATAGACGATATAAAAACAAGCTCAAGATGTAAAGTAAAATAGTGCGCCAAAGACAATGGCAAACATAAGATATGATCACGGAGTTCGGTCAACTCTTGACCTACGTCTTTGCTCCTCACCCCGAGAGGATTTCCACTATCACTCAAGAATTACACAAAATGGTTTTTAATGTTCATTGATAACTTTCACAATGCACACGATGTCAATGACACAAACTACACATCTCTAAGTATTGGACTACCCGTGTCAACCACTTCAAGTGTTTAGAATTACAATCTCTCACTAGGATTTACAACCAAACCACTCCTCTTGGAATTAACCCCGGTCTTTCCCAACCACTCCTCTAAATGTCCTTGTGTATTACAATGTGTTTAAACAATAAGTGCGAATAAAGGATTTTGTTCTCTAAACAGATGTTAACGAAATATAAATCTCTCTTAATGAATCACTCTAACAATCAAATTATACTAGATATGAAATACTAAAGCTCAAGTAGGTGTGTGTGTGTAAACAATGAGTAAAAGAAAATCAAACTCAAATAAATCAAAATATAGATTAGCTAAAGAAAGGGTCTAGAAAACTTCTCCAAAACAAGGAGAGATAGAGATTTTATGATGAACACCTCAAAACCAAAATCAAGATTCTTGTTGATGGCTACAACTAAACAGTCAATCGAATCTGGGCTGGGATCGGTTCTGATTAGGAACTGGATCGGTCCCCCCTAAGTCCTCGCCAGGACGAGGTAAGGAATAGTGATGAAGGGGTTGCTTCCTTCTTCGACTTTATGCCTGGTTATTGAATGGGGGTCTGATGTCAATGCTGTACAGACAGGAAGAACCTATGACAGGGTAGGGACCGGTTCCCTTGTGGTTCCTCCGACGGTCAAGTTAGTGAAATTCAAGTGCAGAAGGGGAAGGTCAGGAACCGATGTGGTTCTTGAGGTAGCAATGTGTATGCCCAGAGGATCTATGTGTTCCTCCGTGCAGGTGAAGAACTATGTGTTCTTTTCTTTCTTAGAGAGAGAGAGAGAGAGAGAGAGAGAGAGAGAGAGAGAGAGAGAGAGAGAGAGAGAGGGAAGGTCAGGAACCGATGTGGTTCTTGAGGTAGCAATGTGTATGCCCAGAGGATCTATGTGTTCCTCCGTGCAGGTGAAGAACTATGTGTTCTTTTCTTTCTTAGAGAGAGAGAGAGAGAGAGAGAGAGAGAGAGAGAGAGAGAGAGAGATAAGCCCTAGATTGAGTTTGCCCTTTAGAGGTTAAGAGTCTCCCTATATATATCTCCGTTCTGGGGATAAAATGGGTCCTTCCTAGCTAAGCATAGGGAGGTGGTGGTGAAGTGCGGGCTAAGAGCCGAGTCATCCCTCATTTTACAGGTGTCAGCTGGCGACTGGAGGGGAAGTCACTTTGGCACGGGAGAGGGTGTCTCCGTATTTTTTGGGAAGTGATTAAGAGCGTAGCAGAGGACACACTGGCACGCTGAGTCTTCTCTCGCTTTATAGGTATCAGCTGGCGATTGGAGGGAATGTCACTTCGGCATGGGAGAGGGTGTCTCTACATTTCTCGGGATGTGATTGGGTGCATGGTAGAAGGCATGTGGGTGTCTGACAAGTCATGGAGACCATCAGGCTAGAATCCGAAAAAGGTTTGTCTGAGGTGGACTGCGATGCTGACATGTACTCTGGGAGAGAGGCTTGAGGTGGAGATTATTCCTTAACTTAGTCGACAATAGGGAATAACCATTAAGTTGTCTTCGTGAGTTGCCAAGTAAGTGGTCGAGTGCCCTTATGGGTCATCTTCAACGATGGGGTTGATTGACCCCACCTTTCGTGTTAGCCTAAAAGAACATCGACTTGATGAGTCAGCGGGATCGAGGCCTCTGTTAGGCTTGGGCCACTAAGTTGGTTGAGGCTATTTTGCTAGGGCTCTTATTATATCATTTTACAAATACCCGTATCTTGGATGAGTAAACACCATAACAGTTGGCCCATTTCACTTGGAGTCGACTTTTAGTCGGGTCCAAGTGAAATAAGATTTGCTCTGATCAATACAAGCTTGCTTGGGATAAGAAACTGAGAAGGCTTCATCTTATTGACGTGGCTGACATCATCGGGCATCCTTCTTTACCCATCGTGGCTCCGCTTTTCTTGGCTAATGTTATCAAAGATCTGAACCATCATTTAGGAAACGAAGTGTCATGGACATAATGGAAGGCCTTTCACTTGTTGAGTATTAGGACGTGGGGCATTAAATGAGGGCTACGCTTCGTGCTTCGAGTGAACCGCTTCTGATTCCGAAGTGGATCTGACCTTGTTGCTTCAAAAATCACTGTGTACTTTGAAATCATTCCACATACTTCTTCAAAAACTTATGAATGGACTCTTGATGTTAAGAGAATTCTTTCACAAACTTTCGCTCTAACGAATTCTTGATATTCCTCCAAGTTTTCTAACAAGAAATCTTCCATGGCCTCTGAAGTTTCAACCTCTGGCCATAGGGAGGAGAGACTTGCTACTCTTCTACATGTACTCTTTCACAAACATTCGCTCTGATGAATGATGGTATTGTTTTAAAAGATAAGATAATTGGAGATCTTGATTTCGAAAACAAACAATTTAGGTCTAAAATTGAGAGATTGGACAATTAAATTCTTTTGTTAAAATCAAGTCATGTTTCTTCTAGCCATACTTACCCTCATTTTGGTAGAAATTTGTCTCATCAATCACATGCACCCTCTTACAAGATGTGACGCCCCTGTTTTCACACAAGGTTGCAGTACAAAGTGAATCCAAAGATGTCAAACCTGCTATGCACCCACACTGTGCAAAAACATGTTTCCCCATCACAGTAATATCTCTTTAGTGGAATTAAATATAAGAAGTATAGGTACAAGTAGATAAAATAAAGGTGATAATACAAGGAACACAATAGTGAGAAAAAATCCATTAATAAATGTAATCGTGTTCCAACAAAAGAAATGTAATACATCTAATAGTCTAAAATAAGAGTAATAAATCTATGAATACAAGAGTCAACCGAATACAGTACTAAGGCACTCAACCTCCAATATAAAATACATCTTTAAAGACTGAAAACAAATAACAACTACTGTGGAGCTTTAAATAAACTACTAAATAATAACGAAAGCTAAACTAAATCTTCATCAACCTGCGACTCTCCGTACGCGTGGCTCGCTGCCTGAAAAAAATTGTAAACAACGAGCATCAAAGCGCTAGTAAGATCATCTCCATCGCCTCAAGGGGGAAGAGGGTTAGGAGTATAAAATACAAGTTAATACATATAGATATATGAATCGTCTATCCTAAACTAAGAGGAAATTCATATATAGAAATTCACAACATGAGAATGGGTATGTCGAGCAAATTAATCCAAACAAGGAAACCCTCATGTATATACCTCGTATATCAAATTGTGAATCGGTAAATACCAACTCCAAAATCTATGAATAAAATAAATGACAATAAAACACAATACCGAACCTCATCGAAAACAAGACATGTCATAATACCTCTCACTACCCACAGGTAGTTGGCATGGGAAATAATATTGAAAATCTAGTAAAAGGTCTCATATAGTCTACATCGCACATGACAACTTTATTCTTATACCATACGATCGGGTAGATAACATGGGAGCATTAATATAAAACCGTATGATCCTCTATCAGAAAATAATGATGTTGAGTAAGGCGCTTACAATACTCTGTGGCTCACTACCTTACTCAATCGCCCTGTAGAAGTAGGCATATCAACCTATTCCGAAAGCAATGATGTCTCGGAGACCATATGGAGAATAGGCACATTAGCCTAACACAAAACACAATGATGCATAACGGAGTGTAGTCTACTACGGTCTCATTGTAGTATACCAACTAACACACTCTGAGTGTAGTCCATTCGTTGTCTCATTGCGAGATACCAACTAACCCCACTCAAGCATCCTTAACTATCATAGAATATAACAAACTCAAAATAATAGATTACGAACCTCTAATAACTCATGTGAACGCAAACCTAATACGTGTACTTAAGTGGCCAAGCACGTGTCTTGATGTGCGGACCTGAACTTCATGTTCACGATAAAAAACATGCGGAAAAGAACAAGGTGTACAAAACAACACAAGACCGGTCGACTGATTTATCTCATCGGTTGACCAGTGGCATGCACAAAACATACACAAGCAGTTCAGCCCTGATTGATCAACAAATGCCTAGGTTCGGTCGACCGACGAGAGGGAAAGTTTACAATTCCTGTAACATGATCGGTCGATTGATTTGCTTGATCAGTCAACCAACTAGTGTAAAACCTTTAACTATGCAGCAACGTTATAATGTCATCAAAGCTTCATCAAAAATGAATATTTTCATAATAAATACATGTATAAAATCTTATTTAATGTGTTTAGGATTCACTTAACTACACCAAAAATCTAAAATTATTAATTTGAGGGGATTCTAACAACCCTAGCATGATCATATTTGTCAATTCTTCATGATAGCCATTAACTTAGTAAAAATCTCATGTTAGATCAAGTTCAAATCTTAAACCCAAATCTGAGAATTCATTTCATAGCTTTTCAAATCAAAAAGATCAAATCTTTATATTATACAGATAAAAAGGTGTGATCTTTATACATAAACTAGGTTTTTAAATCTAATAAAACCAAATAAAACCAAATAAAAATGGGGATGAGATTGGACGAGATGGAACTCGCCTCAATGTTGTGTTGAATTCTCAAACACACGTGAGACGTAATCCTCCTTTGTCAAATGCCGACGATCTCGTCCTCCTCTAGGTTTTTGCTTCTCAAAGCTCTCCAAAACTCACAAGAACAAACTCTAGGGTTTTTGAGGGAAGGGTGGTTGTTGTTCACATGAAAATATGAAGAAAAAGGGAAATTTCGGATATATATTCTCATATATATACAAACAAACTTGAATCAAAACAAATCCAGGTCCGAAACAAAATCCTACCCAAAACTGGGTAGTCATCGGTCGTCCGATTGCTAGTGTCGGTCGACCGACAGGGGTCCATTGGTCGACCAATTACTAGGGCCGATCGACCGACCAGTGCACAGAGGCAGACTTACAGGTTTTCACACATATGCATATTTATACTTATATATATTCGTATACGTACTTAATCAATCTCAAATCGATTACTAACATATTCATTCATCTAAGAATATTATTAATCATAATGAAACTCATTTAAATATTATTATCCACAATATTTTAAAAATTATGGGGTTTTACACCAGAGGAATTTTTTTTGCACCTATTGCATAAGACATAATCACATCTCCACTCATTGTAGAATTAAAAATGATACATATGCTTAAGGGTTGATATGGGTACCTAAAGGTACAAAAAGTACTAATTTTCAAGGACCCAAGATGTGGGTACCTAAAGCATCCACTACATCTTTGCTTGTAGGGAACGTCTCGCACAAGACATAAAGAAGAACGGCAAGATCCGCATCTACATCGACTTTAGAGACCTCAACACTGCATGTCCCAAGGAGGAATTCCCTTTGCCTATCACGGATGTCATTATTGAAAATACCTGTGGTTTTGAGAGGATGTCCTTCATGGATGAATTATCAGGGTATAATCAGATCAAGATGCACCCTGAGGACAAGAAGCATACTTCGTTCAGAACTATGGTGGGGGTGTACTATTACACAGTCATGCCCTTCGGACTCAAGAACGCCAGCGTAATCTATCAATGCGCCATAAGAACCATCTTCCGAGAACATCTACGGAAGACAGTCTAATGCTACATGAATGACCTGGTCGTGAAGAGTCGTGACAAGGACGATCACCTTCAAGACTTGAGAGCTATGTTCAACCTCATGCGGTACCATCAACCAAGGATGAACCCCACAAAGTCATTCTTAGGCATGACGAGTGGCTGGTTCCTCGGATTCGTCGTCACGACGAAGGGGATCCACATCGACCCAGATATGGTGTGAGCTATCAAAGAGCTCCAACCACCCAGGAATCTCAAGGAGTTGAGAGGACTACAAGGACATCTGGCCTACATCCGAAGGTTCATCGCAAATCTTTTCGGTAAATGCCAACCCTTCTCCAAGCTTATGAAGAAAGGTGTTTCCTTCACATAGGATGATCCTTGCCAACAAGCTTTCGAAGAGATCAAAAATTATCTCTCAAATCCACCAGTCTTGGCAGTGGAGCATTCTCTTGATGCCCTCTTAGCACAGAACAACGATGCCGGCTATGAGCAAGACATCTACTACCTGAGTAGGACCCTGTAGGGAGCTAAACAGTGATACCTCATGGTCGAAAAGGAATGTCTGGCCCTAGTATTCTTAATTCAGAAAATGCGACACTACTTGGTCGGTCAAACCATTCATGTCATTTCCCGGATGAATCCCATATGAGTCTTCATGACATAGCCCGGGTCTTGGAACTGGCGCTTGGCGCGATGGACACTCTTGCTGTCTTAATATAACATCCAATTCATGCCGCAAAAGTCTGTCAAAGGAAAAGCAATCTGCGATCTCATGGCCAGTCACCCACTCGAGTCGAAGAATAAGCTTTTTGTGGACATGCTGAACGAAACCCACGAGGACAATGCAACCTCGCAGGAGGAAGCCTGGCGACTGTACTTTGATGGCACATCTCGGATGGGCACAAGTGGGTCTATCGTCGCTGGTATAGTGGTGGTCTTGGTTTCTCCACAAAACCATGTATTACCCTGAGCTTTCTCACTAACTAACCCATGTACCAACAATGTGGATGAGTACAATACACTGCTCATCGACCCTTTATTCGAAAGCCTTCATCTACTCCAATAGTCCAATCAGCCTTGGGTTCCTTGGAAATCTTCCCCTTACGGGTTAGAATCCAAGAGTCCTCTAGCTGAGCCCGAATCACTCTATCGCTCCAAGATGGCTGTACTGATAAAGCTCCTAAGAAAGCACTACTCCCCCCAATCTCTGGCCTGAAATCATAGTGGATGAGGGTATAAAGATCTCGATGTAATGAACACCTCAAAGCTGCAAGCCCGTGATGTCGCTTCCTGCTCAACGTGTCTGCTACCACGTTTGCGTTTCCCGGATGGTACTGTATAGTGAACTCGTAATCCTTAATAAACTCTACCCATCGCCGCTGGCTCTGGTTGAGTCCTTTCTATGAAAAGAGATATTTTAAGCTCTGGTGATCTTTGAATAACTTAAACTGCACTCCATACAAATAATGCCTCCACGCCTTCAGTGCAAAAACAACTGCTGCTAGCTCTAGGTCGTGTGTAGGATAATTCTGCTTATGAGTTCTCAGCTACCTCGAAATATAGGCCACAACTCTCTGGGTCTGCATCAAAACTCCTCTGAGACTCGATAATGGTGCATCAGTGTAGACAACAAAAGTCCCATCACTGCTGGGAATCATCAGCGCTAGCGCTGAAGTCAACTTAGCCTTCAATGTCTCAAAGGCCTCCTGGCACTCCGTGCCCCAATTAAACTATACACCCTTCTTAGTAAGGCGTGTAAATGGCGTTATGATCTTCGAGAAATCCTGAATGAATTTTTTGTAATAGCCCGCCAGACCTAAGAAGCTACGAATCTCGGTAACGGTCTTCGGCGGATCCCAATCAAGAACGACTTCTACTTTAGCCGGATCTACTGCAATTCCCACTCGGCTGATAACATGGTCCAAAAATCTGACCTCCGATAACCAGAATTCACACTTGCTAAATTTAGCGTATAACTAGTGCTCCCACAAAGTCTGCAATGCCAACTGCAAACGCTATTCGTGCTCGGCCTCCGACCTGGAATAAATAAAAATATCGTCAATGAAAACAATCACGAACTAGTCCAAGTATGGATGAAAAACCCAATTTATCAAATGTATGAATACAGCGGGTGCATTGGTCAGTCCAAATAGCATGAAAAGAAACTAGAAAGACCCATATCGAGTCAGAAAGGTGGTCCCGGCAACTGATGATAACCGGAATGAAGATCTATCTTCGAGAAAAATTACACTCCCTGCAACTGGTTGAACAAGTCATCAATCCTAAGTAGTGGATACCGATTCCGGATAGTGACCTTGTTCAACTCACAATAATCGATGCACAATCGCATACTCCCGTCCTTCTTCTTCATGAAAAGGACCGGTACTCTCCACAGAGAATGACTCCGGCAAATGAATCCATGAGACAACAACTCATCTAACTGGATCTGGAGCTCCCTCATCTCAGCAAGCGCTATACAGTAAGGAGCTTGGGAAATCAGCGTGGTGCCTAGCTGCAACTCTATGCAAAACTTGACCTCTCTTACAGGAGGTAAACCTAGTATGTCCTAGAAGAGATCCTGGTACTCTGAGACTACTCACATCTCACTCAAATCTACACCCCGATCCCGCAACATCACCTCCTCAATGTAGGCCAGAAATGATTCTGCAATCTGATTGCCTTGTGAGGTCGCTACCACCAACTCAGATCCATCACTAGCTCGCAAGCTGACTATCTTCCTTCTACTTATGGGCTACAAGAGAATCTGATGTACCTTAAAATTCTAGTGCCCTTAGCTTCTGATACCTCTCCACCAAACAAAGCCAATTCTCCTGCTCAGCGGCCCTATCAACCATTAGTGGTGGTGGTGTAGCTATTGGTGTTTCTTCTGGTGTCTCTTCCTCACTAGGTGTCTCTTACCTCGATCACGTCCTCATCCTGATATTTATAATACCAAGAGGAGAGATTCACAACCATACATAAAATAACATATAACAGTAGAAAAATCGTATCATATATCATTCACGCAATTACTTTTCAATCAAAGTAAGGTAGTCATAAAAAATTATTATAAATTTCGGAATATACATATATAATGTCCTCACTCATTCTAAGAATCCTAGCGGACTCTATACATGAATCCTAGGAAACTCTATCCTAGCTCCATGAATCGACACAGGAAAGATCCTAAGGATGCGAGAACTAGAGCTCTGGTACCAACTGTGACGCCACTGGGTTCACAAAAGGCTGCAGTCCAAGGTAAAACTAAGGATGTCAAACCTGTCATGCACCTATACTATGCAATGAAATGTTTCACAATCAAAGAAATATCCATATAGTGGAATCAAATAGGATAGAACAGGTACAAGCAGATATAAAAGAGATGAAGACAAGATATAGAACACAGAAATATTTGATAAATACTCAAATAATCAGGTCTCAACAGATATAAAAGAAAATATGTCTAACAATCTAAAACAAATGATCCAAAATCTCAACTACAAGAGTCAACTGAAAAGTACATATGCTCTCTCAGCTCTCAAAATGTAATGCAAATCTAAACGTCAACTAGAAATATAAACTAAACATCTGTAGAGTAGAACTAGTAAACATATATGACGTCGACTATGTTAAAAATTCATCAACCTACGGCTCTCCGAAGCTCTGCTCCACTGCCTGAAAAGAAGTGAAAACCATAGCGACAAAGCGCTAGCAAGATCATCTCCATTCGCCCCCAGGGGAAGGGCTACTACGTATGATGGAGGCTCTACATATAAGTACATAGTCTACCTAGTTCATTTACCTTGTACTAAATTGGGGTTAATACTTAGAAACTCACAACACGAGACTGGTACGTCGAGCGAAATAATCCAAATAAGAAAACCCTCATGTATATACCATATGTCTCAAATTGTGAATCCCTAAATATTAACTCCAAAACTAAGAATAGATGAAAATAAGAAAGATAATATAGGAAATACTACATCATACATCTCCAAAAATGTTATATCAACTCCTCATACTACCCTTAGTGGGCAAAACTGATATCGATATACTATCTCGTGTAACTAAGTTGTGAAATACCTTCACAATGGATCATATCGATGATGTCAATATTCACCTACACTTAGGTTATTTATTAAATCGTCCTTCTCTGGAACTCTTCAATCCATCGTACCCTCATGCGAACTGGTAAAATAGACATGTCAAATCATCACGCTCTTGTGTAGACAAATAACTAGATATACAAGTTCATCGCACTCCCATGCGGACCGATAACTATGTCAATTCATAGTACTCCCGTACTATAAAACCCCAAAAATTTAAATATTTTGTGATAAATAATAATAAATATATTATATATTTATAAATAACATATTATGATGTTTGAGTATGCTAGGAATTGGTTTGAGATTAATTTAATGTATATATGTATATATATAAGAGCAAATGCACAATTCATGCTCGATGTATAAATCTGAAAATTTATGACTAGCGAAGAGATTTTATAATTTTCTCATAGATGTAGTTAGAATTTGGGAAAACTTAAAAGAAAAAAGTTATAGGTTTCTTTAAGATATTTCCATCAAGCCTTAGATCACCTCATTCTGAGGTTGAACGTGAAAGTTATGACTAAAATACCGAAGGTTATTTTCCTAGTCAGATTAGGATTCCTGGTTCGGGTCAAACGGGTTTATTTCGGTTTTGCATATATATAAACATATGTTTTCATGAAAATTAATATCCTTACATCAGAGTTTCAAATCCTAGCAACCCCTCTTCCTCTCTCTGAATCCCTAGCCCTAAAGTTGAGAATTTAGAGAGCTTTGTGAAGTAAATATCGACACGAGGGCGATATCTTCAACGTGTAGCAAGGGGAAAACGGCTTGGTTGTATTTCTTTTTGGTTGCTGGTTATTTTAGAGACTTAGAACGACATCTAAGGTAAGATTATCTTCATCCAAATCCTTCTCCATAGTTAAATCACTAGTTAGATGTTTAATATGATGTTGAATATGTGTTTTCATGCTTGAATCTTAACATGATGTGATAAAAGTTAAATTTTTGATGTTAAAACATAAACTAATACTAGATTAGTAATTCTTTTCTTACTTTTTATGATAGTATCATGATCATGATCATTAGGGTTTTTCATAATTTCATTTATATATGAGAAATTTAAGAGATGTACTAAATAAATATTTTCTACAGAAAAACGGATGCACCTATATAATGTTTAACTAGATATTTGCGATAACAAATGAACTCCAAACTGAACCAAACCTTTGTCATTTGATAGATGTGTGAATCTAGGTTTCAAAACAGAAAACTATTCTTAAAAAGAGTTTGTATAAAGAAAGATATGATCTTTTTACTAACAACATGTCCTGCAGAAAAACGGATGCACCTATATAATGTTTAACTGGAGATTTGGGATAACAAATAAACTCCAAACTGAACCAAACCTTTGTCATTTGATAGATGTTTGAGTTTAGGTTTCAAAACAGAAAACTATTCTTAAAAAGAGTTTGTATAAAGAAAGATATGTTATATTTACTAACAACATGTCCTGCAGAAAAACGGATGCACATATATAATGTTTAACTGGAGATTTGGGATTACAAATGAACTCCAAACTGAACCAAACTTATGTCATATGAAAGATGTGTGAATCTAATTTTTAAAACAGAAAAATATTTGTAAAAATAGTTTTCCTAGAGAAAGATATGCTAATTTTAATAACAGATATCACGTCTGTTTTTTCTGCTCGTTTTGTGGAGCTGTGTTACGACGTTTTGAGGTGCTTTCGCGGAGTTTTGAGCCGCTTGATGTTACACGTTTAGTTATGAATATATTATGTTATATATTTAAGAATCCGAAGGGGATTATGATGAATTTTGATTTGGTCATATTTGAATTAGATATAGTTCATATACATATTGGATGTCGTTGATGAGCACAGCTCAGTACTATATGGGATAGTGCGTCGACATACCAAATATACATGGTTTATACATGAGCTGAATATTGTTGATAAGCATAGCTTAGTACTATATGGGATAGTGCGTCGACATACCTGAGATACAAAGATTTATATGAGGTGGATATCGTTGATGAGCTCAGTTCGGTACTACATGAGGTAGTGCGTCGATATTCCATATGTACAGGCCATTGAGTCGGATTTTAGGAGGATTGATCTAGCCATCCGTCCCGTACTAGGGTGCGATGAGTCTCGTGAGCCGTATTTCTAGGATACCTATTTGGTAGTCCGTTCCGCACTCATGTTATGCACTGAGATCGCGATGAGACTAATGAGCCGTGTACACAGTTCAGTATACCTACATGGTAGTCCGTTGCACTGAGACAGTTACTTGATAGCCTAAGTATGGTAGATGCCGATTATGAATATGACCTATCATTGAACTATATGACTGAGATATATTACTTTTGAAAGTATACAAAATTATGTGTTAGTATTTTATTCTATCTCTCCAGTGATAGTGAAAGATATTATAAATACGATGTGTTGATATCTTATTTCTTTTACTGTTCTTTTTACTTCTTAGTTGGGATCAATGATTAGAGATTCACAACTTGAGACTTATGATATATACATGAGAGTTTCCTTGTTTGGATTATTTTGCTTGACGTACCAGTCTCGTGTTATGGATTTCTAATTATTGATTTCATTAGATTGTCTTTTCTTAGTTCGGTATTAATGTTTAGATATATACAATTTGAGATTTATGGTATATACATGAGGGTTTCCTTGTTTAGATTATTTCGCTCGACGTACTACGTCTCGTGTTGTAGGTTTCTAAATGTTAATCCCACTTAGATACGGGGAAAATGAATCTAGGTAGAATATGCTTAATAGATAGAGCCTCCACTCCATCTAGCAGCCCTTCCCATGGGGGCGGATGGAGGTAATCTTGCTGTAGTGCTTTGACGTTCTTGTTGTTGTTTCTTTTTTTTAAAATACCCTTTCATGTAGCTCGGAGTTCCGGAGAGCCGCAGGGTGATGGAGTTCTGGCATAGTCGCCGTTGCGTATTTTTACTTGTAGAGACTCCACTGTAGTTTTAAATTTTATTCAGACTTAGAGTTTATTTCCATTTTGTAAAGTCAATGAGCCTTAGTTCGACTTTCCATTTTGATTCATGTTGAGACATCGTATGTTATTGCAGACTCCAAATGTATTTCAGTTTATTTTCAGTTGAGACATGACCTTGATTTATGAGATATCATCTTCTTTATCATGTCTATTATTGTCGTTCTACTTCTTTGCCTGTTTTGTACCTACGCTTTTATTTGACCCCACTAGAGGATATTACTGTGATTGGTAAAACTTATTGTTGCACAGTGTAGGTGCATGGTAGGTTTGACATCTCTGGGTTCACCTTGGACTGCAGCCATGAGTGAAAACAGGGGCGTCACAGTTGGTATTAAGTGAGAAAAGTTCACATATCCTTTGGATCATCCTGTGTCGAGTCGTGGAGCTAGGAGTAGAGTTTCTTAGGATTCATGTATATGAGTCCGTAAGGATTTCCTAGTATGAGTGAGGACGATATATGCGTATATCTCAAAATTTGAGAATTATTTTTTATGAAAACTATTTTATGTTGATTGAAGGTATTTGCGTGAATACTATGTGCTTTATGAATTCGTATTGTGATACGATATGATATATATATATATTATTATATATATATATATATATATTATATACAATATATATATATATATATATATATATATATATATTATATATATATATATATATATATATATATATATATTATATATAATATATTATAAATATATATATATATATATTTATATATATTATATATATGTATTTTTGCTATCTCACTTACTGTGAAAATTAAGCTCTCCTTTTAATATTATAAATATCGAAACGAGGATGTGGTTGAGGTAAAACTCGTACCTGGAGAGCTGGGCATGCAGAGCCGAGCCATTGCAGGCTCCACAGTATTTGATCGACTTCATGGCGCCGTTAGCAGCAAGATCTTACAACAATCAAGGAGCAAGAAGTGTATCCGTTTCCGTCAGCAACACCACTTTCAAGAGATTCACCACCGGTTGTACCCGTCGTGAAAGTAAAGATGAAATACCAATGAGTACACCACCACCACAATCAGTTGTTGATAGAGCCGCAGAGCAGGAGATTTAACTCTGAAAGGATAAGAAAAATATCAGACAGTATGAGCACCAAAATTTCAAGCCACACCAGTTTCAATTGCAACCTATAAGGAAAAGAGTATATGAAAGTTTCTTGAACATCGGCTAGGAACCAAGCAGAAGTCAAATATATATTCATCATTGAGGACCATCGCTGGAGGATAGCAACAACATCCAGATTTTTGACGAGACAGCAATTATCACCTATTTGGGAGAATTTAGGTCATTTCTTCATCAAACAATTAGCGCTAGTCTATGTGAAGCAGGGAGATATACCCATAGTGAAGGAAGAAATCAAAATCCAGAATAGTGATAATGACAATGGCAAGAGAACCATTGTGGAAATCTAGAGAAACCTAACAACGGGAGAATGATTTTATCCAAGCAACAAGGACAAGATAAGAAAGGAGCACAATGTGATTAGAGAGCGCTGGAGTAGCACAGAGATTCGGAGAAACATGTTATAATCACAACAAGGTCGAACAAATAGCAAAATACTTGTAGCAGTTCACAGCAGGAAGCTAGCATGATAAAGGTCACAGTCAGCAATCTCAGAGTCATAATTTCGGCCAGCAGTGAGGAAATAGAAGTACTACTTGTTAATCCGAAGATTTAGGGGCCAGAAGGCCAGATTTGCATTATCCAGGAGATTTGCACTATCCAGCAAAGTCTATTCAGCTGTACCGCATGATCAGGGTACGAGCGGAGCTTTATTCGTGATTTCATTTTTAGTTCGGATCTAGTTTGATTTATGAAATTCGTTTATCTCTTATCCTTCGTACCTTTGTTGATGGGTGTCAGCTTGTGGCATTCCTTAGATTTTCCATTGTAAGTGCCTACCCCTCTAGGAGGGTGTCCCTTCCATCTGTAGGAGATGTGTCATCAAACTAGATGAGTCTGAGTTAGACATCGAGTTGATCGTATTGTCGATGTCAAATTTTTGGTACGGATTGGTTATCTTCCTACCATGATAGTATTGACTGCCTTACGTAGACGGTCAATTTGCAAGCATCCGATAGGTCCGAGATGATTGTAGCAACCTCCCAGGGCAACCGTTTTACGGAGTCATTTCTAGCGTACATCGAGGAGGTGATGCGATGGGATCAGGGTATTGATTTATTGGAGACTAGAGTTGTCTCAGAGTATCAGGATGTCTTTTCGGACATACCTGGATTACCTCCTGTGTGAGAGGTTGAGTTATGTATTGAGTTATAGCAAGGCACAGCCCCGATATCCCGCACACCCTATAGCATGGTACCAGCTGAGATGAGGGAGCTTCAGACCCAGTTGGACGAATTGTTAGGTCAGGGTTTTATTCATCGAAGTAATTCTCCATGAGGAGTGCCAGTTCTCTTCGTGAAGAAGAAGGACGACAGTATGCGTTTGTGTATTGATTATAAAGAGTTGAACAAGGTCACTATCTGGAATAGGTACCCATTACCTAGGATTTATGACTTGTTCGATCAGCTGCGTGAAGCGTTTGTTTCTCGAAGGCTTTTCTTCGTTTTGGGTTATTGTAGTTGCGAGTTCGGGAGAGGGATTTTCCCAAAGCTGTGTTTTCCTGATTCGATATGAATCTTTTGAGTTTCTGGTCATACATTTGGGTTGACCAATGCACCCGCTATATTCATGGATTTGATGAACCGGGTTTTTTTATCCCTTCTTGGATCAGTTCGTGATAGTTTTTATCGACGACATCCTCATTTATTCGAGATCGGAGGTAGGATCAGTTCGTGATAGTTTTTATCGACGACATCCTCATTTATTCGAGATCGGAGGTAGAGCACGAGCAGTATCTCCGGTTAGCTTTGCAGACTCTACAAGAGCATCAGTTATATGTCAAGTTCAGCGAATGTGAGTTTTGACTTTCAGAAATCAGATTTCTCGGTCACGTCATCAGCAGAAAGGGCATAGCAATAGATCCGGTTAAGATTTCAGCAGTTCTTAATTTGGAATCCGCCGAAGATGGAGATAGAGATTCATAGCTTTTGGGTTTAGCTAGCTAATATTGGAAGTTTATCTAGGACTTCTCGAAGATTTTGACACCACTTACACGCCTTATGAAGAAGGGTGTATAGTTCATTTAGAGCATGGAGTATCAGAAGGCCTTTGATTCCTTGAAGGCTAAATTGTCTACAGCACCGGTTTTAACTATTCTGAGCAACGATAGGACATTTGTGGTCTACACAAATACATCATTGGTAGAGTTAGGAGACGTTTTGATGCAGACTCAGAGATTAGTAACATATGTCTCGCAGCAATTGAGAGTACATGAGCAGATCTATTTCCACTTATGACTTGGAGTTAGCAGCAGTGGTATTTGCACTGAAGTCATGGAGACTTTACTTATATGAAGTACAATTTGAATTATTCACAGACATCAGAGTCTTAAGTATCTTTTCTCTCAGAAGGAACTCAACCAGAGACAAAGGAGGTGAATTGAGTTCATTAAGGATTATGAGTTCGCGATTCAGTATCACCCGGGGAGGGCGAATGTTGTAGCAGACGCATTGAGTAGGAAGCGTCGTCACAGGATTGCAGCTTTGAGATGCTCGTGATACCGAGATCTCCACACACTTAGCTAGTTCGAATTTAGACTGGAGATTAGAGGGAGCAGCGCATGTTTAGGAGCTTTATCTATACAACCATCTTGGAGTGACAGAGTGGTCAGAGCTCAGTTGGACGACTCTTGGTTTCAAGCCCGAAAGGGAGAGATTTCCAAAGAGCCAAAGGGTGATTGGACCGTTGGAGCAGATGGAGGACTTCGGATGAAGGGCCGATTAGTAATACCAGCTAATACTCAGCTAAAAAAGGATTTATTCGACGAAGCGCATCGTACTAGGTATACAGTGCATCCAGGCACAATGAAGATGTACAAGGATCTGAAGAAACATTTTTGATGGAGTGATATGCGTAGGAAGATTTCAAAGTATGTAGCTAAGTATCTTACCTGTCAGTGAGTAAAGACGGAACATCAGAGACCGACAGGAACACATCAGCCTTTACCTATTTCAGAGTAGAAGTGGGCGGACATTTCTATGGACTTTATTGTAGGGTTATCGAAGTCAAAGAAAGAGAATGATTCGGTTTGGGTGATAGTTGATAGACTGATAAAGTCATCATATTTTATTCCAGGGAGGATATTTATTCAGGAGACTATTCAACTTCGTGGAGTTCCAGATACGATAGTATCAAATTGAGACGGATTGTCAAACGGAGAGAGTAAATTAGATGTTGGAAAACAAATTGCGGGCTTGTGTTATTTGATTTTCAAGGTAGCTGGGAGGATCATATTTCATTGATAGAGTTCATTTAGAACAATAATTATCAAGTGACAATCGGTATGACCTCGTATGAAGTATCGTACGGGAGGCCTTACAGATCGCCTATGAGCTTATGAGACAGATTACTAAGGAAGTAACATTGACCAGAGATCGGATTCTAGCCGTTTAGAGTCGGCAAAAGAGCTATACTAATAAGAGATGAAAACCCTTGGAGTTTCAGATTGGAGATTCGATTAGGCTGAAGGTATCGCATGTAAAAGGTGTTTAGCAATTCGTGAGACAGAAAAAGCTTACGCCGAGATACATTGGACCGTATCAGATTTTAGAGAGTATTGAAGCTGTGTCATACAGACTAGATCTTCTAGCATCGATGTCTAGTATACACAATGCATTTCATGTTTCTATGCTTAGGAAGCACTTTCATGATGTAGAGCAGCAGCGAATGATAAATGCACTAAAGATTTAGCTTTAGAATGATCTGACTACGATTGAAATCCAAGTTTGTATGCTTGCTAGGGAAGACAAGAAATTTAGAAACAAGATGTTTTTCCTTTGTGGCAATTCAGCGAAACCGGAAAGGAGTTGAGGAGGTTCTTGGGAGCGCGAGGAGGGTATACATCGCGACTACCCACACCTGTTTGATCTAGTAAATTAAATTTTTGTATGACTTGTTTATGGCTTATGGTTGCATGTATGGCGATGTTTATACTTAACACTAAAATGAGAGTATTACCACTTATCTCCTAAGTACTTGGAACATATGGTATATATATGAAGGGTTCCTTGTTTGTATTTTTTGTTCGATGTACTTGTTCAATTTAGTTATGTGTTAAGTGGGGGTATTTACATTTTAGATGGTTAAGTGTAGACATCGAAGATGATTCTCGGGAGTGCAAATATGTTATGTCGCGCGACTTCCTGCACCTATTAAGGAAGTGGATTGATTTATGTGTGCGATTATTTGTGTGGTTATATTTAGATTTAACGCTAGAATGAGGATATTTCCACTTAATTCTTAATCTTTTGGAACACATGGTATATATATGGGGGGTTCCTTGTTTGGATTTTTCGCCCGACGTACTAGATCCATTTGATTAAGGGTTGAGTGGGAATATAGTCATTCTGGATTGTTAAATATAAACATCCCTATATACTTATCAAGAGTAAATATTCTGAGATGTTTATGTTTGCGGGTTAAATTAGACCTACTACGTGCTTTTCTAGTATTATTATTTGCTTAAGTATGATTTCTGAATTTCGAGGACGAAATTCTTTTAAGGGGGGAAGAATGTAAAACCCCAAAATTTTGAATATTTTATGATAAATAATAATAAATATAGTATATATTTATAAATAACATATTATGATGTTTGAGTATGCTAGGAATTGATTTGAGATCAATTCAATGTATATATGTATATATATAAGAGCAAATGCACAATTCATGCTCGATGTATAAATATGGAAATTTATAACTAGCGAAGAGATTTTGTAATTTTCTCATAGATGTAGTTGAAATTTGGAAAAACTTAGAAGAACAAAGTTGTAGATATCTTCAAGATCTTTCCAAAAAGTCTTAGATCACCTCATTATGAGGTCAGACGTGAAAGTTATGGCCAAAATACCAAAGATTATTTTCCTAGTCAGATTAGGATTCCTGGTTCGGGTCAAACGGGTTTATTTCGGGTTTGCATATATATAAACAAGTGTTTTTATAAAAATTAATATCCTTACATCAGAGTTTCAAACCTTAGCAACCCCACTTCCTCTCTCTGAATCCCTATCCCTAAAGTTGAGAATTTAGAGAGCTTTGTGAAGCAAATATCGACATGAGGGCGAGATCATCAACGTGTAGCAAAGGGAAAACGGCTTGGTTGTACTTCTTTTTGGTTGCTGGTTATTTTAGAGACTTAGAATGACGTCTAAGATAAGATTATCTTCACCCAAACCTTTCTCCATAGTTAAATAACCAGTTAGATATTTAATATGATGTTGAATATGTGTTGTCATGCTTGAATCTTAACATGATGTGATAAAAGTTAAATTTCTAATGTTAAAACATAAACCAATGCTAGATTAGTAATTTTTTTCTTGCTATTTATGATAGTATCATAATCATGATCATTAGGGTTTTTCATAATTTTATTTATATGTGAGAAATTTAAGAGATGTACTAAATAAATATTTTCTGCAGAAAAATGGATGCACCTATATAATGTTTAACTAGAGATTTGGGATAACAAATAAACTCTAAACTGAACAAAACCTTTGTCATTTGATATATGTGTGAATCTAGGTTTTAAAACAAAAAACCATTCTTAGAAAGAGTTTGTATAAAGAAAGATATGATCTTTTTACTAACAACATGTCCTGCAGAAAAACGAATGCACCTATATAATGTTTAACTGGAGATTTAGGATAACAAATGAACTCCAAACTAAATCAAACCATTGTCATTTGATAGATGTGTGAATGTAGGTTTCAAAACAGAAAGCTATTCTTAAAAAGAGTTTGTATAAAGAAAGATATGTTATATTTACTAATAACATGTCCTGCAGAAAAACGGATATATATATATAATGTTTAATTGGAGATTTGGGATAACAAATGAACTCCAAACTGAACCAAACTTATGTCATGTGAAAGATGTGTGAATCTAGTTTTCAAAACAGAAAACTATTTGTAAAAATAGTTTTCCTAAAGAAATATATGCTTGTTTTACTAACAGATGTCACGTCTATTTTTCCTGCTCGTTTTGTGGAGCTGTGTTGCGCCGTTTTTAGGTGCGTTCGCGGAGTTTTGAGCCACTTGATGTTACACGTTTAGTCATGAATATGTTATGTTATACATTTAAGAATCCTAAGGGGATTATGATAAATTTTAATTTGGTCATATTTGAATTAGATATAGTTCATATACATGTTGGATGTCGTTGATGAGCACAGCTCAGTACTATATGTGATAGTGCGTCGACATACCAAATATACATGGTTTATACATGAGCTAAATATTGTTGATGAGCATAGCTTAGCACTATATGGGATAGTGCATCGATATACCAAAGATACAAAGATTTATATGAGGTGGATATCGTTGATGAGCTCAGTTCTGTACTACATGAGGTAGTGCGTCGATATTCTATATGTACAGGCCATTGAGTTGGAATTTAGGAGGCTTGATCTAGCCGTCTGTCCCGTACTAGGGTGCGATGAGGCTCATGAGCCGTATTTCTAGGATACCTATATGGTAGTCCGTCCCGCACACATGTTATGCACTGAAATCGTGATGAGACTAATGAGCCGTGTACACAGTTTAGTATACCTACAGGGTAGTCCGTTGCACTGAGACAGTTACTTGATAGCCTAAGTATGGTAGATGCCGATTATGAATACGACCTATCATTGAACTATATGACTGTGATATGTTACTTTTAAAAGTATACAAAATTATGTGTTAGTATTTTATTCTATCTCTCCAGTGATAGTGGAAGATATTATAAATATGATGTGTTGATATCTTATTTCTTTTACTGTCCTTTTTACTTCTTAGTTGGGATCAATGATTAGAGATTCACAATTTGAGACTTATGGTATATACATGAGGGTTTCCTTGTTTGGATTATTTTGCTCGATGTACTACGTCTCATGTTGTAGGTTTCTAAATATTAATCCTACTTAGATACGGAAAAAATGAATCTAGGTAGACTATGCTTAATAGATAGAGCCTCGACTCCATCTAGCAGCCCTTCCCCTGGGGGCGGATGGAGGTAATCTTGCTGTAGCGCTCTGACGCTCTTGTTGTTGTTTCTTTTTCTTTTAAAAATACCCTTTCATGTAGCTCGGAGTTCCGGAGAGCCGCATGGTGACGGAATTCTGGCATAGTTGTCGTTGCGTATTTTTACTTGTAGAGACTCCACTGTAGTTTTAAATTTTATTCAGACTTAGAGTTTATTTCCATTTTGTAAAGGCAATGAGCCTTAGTTCGACTTTCCGTTTTGATTCATGTTGAGACATCGTATGTTATTGCAGACTCCAAATGTATTTCACTTTATTTTCAGTTGAGACATGACGTTTATTTATGAGATATCATCTTCTTTATCATGTCTATTATTGTCGTTCTACTTCTTTGCTTGTTTTGTACCTACGCTTTTATTTGACCCCACTAGAGGATATTACTGTGATTGGTGAAACTTGTTGCTGCACAGTGTGGGTGCATGACAGGTTTGACATCTCTGGGTTCACATTGGACTGCAGCCATGAGTGAAAACAGGGGCATCACACGTACGTACCAGAAACTAAGTATAATAAATCATCGCATAACCATGCAGAGCGATAGTTAGGTATATCAACATCTGTGCATCTTCGTGCGGACCGGTAGATAGGTATATCAACCTCTGCGCACCTCCGTGCGGACCGATAAGGAGTATAGTCCATCTGTGATCTCATTGAGGACCCGACTAAAGCACTCGAAGTGTAGTCCATCCGCGGTCTCATTGAGGACCCGACTAAAGCACTCGGAGTGTAGTCCATCCGCGGTCTCATTGCGGGACCCGACTAAACCCCACCCAAACGTTCATAACTATAATGTATATAATATATTATTCATTACTCTGAACGATTGTAACCTATTTGGATATTCCAAACAAAGTAATCATGTGTACTCGAACCCCGTACGTGTACTCCTCGAACCACGTGTGAATATCAGCTCACGACTTGCACAAAACATGCGCCAAAAGAACCCGTATGCAAACAGGTTCAAAGACACAAAATTCAACATGATCAGTCGATCGACAACCTCATCGGTCAATTGATAAGGTTGCTCAAACAACGGGGGTAACACGTCGTTAGTCGATTGAAGATTTGCCATCAGTCGACTGATCGCGTCAGTCGACTGATGGACATCATCAGTCGACTGATCAGACCGAATCTGCACAGGTTGGGTTTTTCTACTGTTTTTCTTCAAAACTAAGGTTTTTGTTTGCTTAGATGTTTAAAAATCGTTTCCATTATCATGAATACTTAACTAGGAGTTTGTTTAAACAAGAAGAAACACATGAACACATAGATCTAGGATTTAACATGCAAAACAACCAGATTCTTGTTTATTTCGACAATCTAAAGCATATAAACTATCTTAAACTATAATTAACTCTTTAAAATAAACCCTAAAGATCATGATCATGTCAATATCTTAGTTTTAGATTCATTCTACTATTCTTGACATAAGATTTAATCATAAACATCACATGTAACATGTTTAACATTAGATTTAAACCCTAAACATAAAGTTAAACATTTAAATCTCTTAAAAACATGATTTTTATTCAAGAGAAAGGTTTGGACAGAGGTGATCTTACCTTTGTATGTGTACAAGCCTCTGTATATATATATATATATATATATGCAAACCTGAAATAAACCCGTTTGACCCGAACCAGGAAACCTAGTCTAACTGAGAAATTAACCTTCGGTATTTATGTTGTAACGTTGTCATCTGACCTTGAAATGAGGTGATATAAAATTGTTGGATAGCTGTTGAAGAGACATACAATGTTAATCTTTTGAGTTTTTCGAGATTCAAATTGTATCGGTGTGTAAAACATATAAACGCTTAACTGGTCATTTTTTTAGATTTCTCTTCGTGCATGTTTTGTGCATTTGCACTCATATATTCATAAATATACATTGAATTGTGCATGTTTTGTGCATTTGCACTCATATATTCATAAATATACATTGAATTGATCTCAAATCAATTCCTATCATACTCAAACATCAAAATATGTTATTTTTTACCATATAACATATTTATTTTTATTTTTCACATAATATTCGAATTTTTAGGGTTTATAGTGGATTCTTCCTCCTCGTTATCAGAGAGGGTGACGGGTCCAGGTCGAACAGGCTCAAATCCTGCAACCAGAATCCCTTCTCGAGCTATAATATAAAACGTAAAGAAGTCAGAAATTTTGTCTCAAAAGGTCAGAAAGTTTCTATGTCCTGAAGACAGGCGTCCTACGAAGCGCAGGCGAGCTCCACCATGCGAGCGAGCGAACAAAGCTCGCTTGACAAAGGCAGAAGCTCACCTGACAACCGAGCTTCCCTTACAAAAGCCAAAAGTTCGCCTAACAAGCAGAGCTCACCAGTCAAACAAGGCTCGCTTGTCAGAGGCAGGAGCTCTCACACCAAGCATAGTTTGCCCGACAAATGACACTCGCTTAAGCGGAGTTCGTCTAAGCAGTAAAACCTTGCCGGAGTCAACTAAGTTCAGCATGGAAAATGAACAAAAGTTGTTCATCTTCCCAGTCTCATGGGTTCATGAACTTGGTTTAGTCCCACAGTTTTTAAACCTACCATGGTTGGTTAAAGGAATGAGAGGGTACCTGTGGTAGCTATGACAGCCTCAGCGGCGGCGGAGGAAGAGGAAGCCTCCTTCTTCCCCTTCGAAGCACATGATTTCACACTTGGGGCCATCTCAAGCTTGGTGAGCTAGAGTTTTCTTTGAGAAAGCTTGAGCAAGAGAGTTCGTGAGCACAGTGATCACCCTACAAACAAGATGTGTGCTATATATAAGAGATCTCAACGGTCGAGATTCGCCAGCTCCACTGAGGCGAGTGGTTCGGATCGCCCACAGACAGTTAGATTCGGCTGTTAGAATCGAACAATCGTGAGCGAGGCGGGACGTTCAGAATTCCACATAAATGACCAGGATTTAGTGGTTTAGGCATGATCTCCCATCAAAGCGGCGGTCGAGATCGAGAGCACCGCTGAACCAACGGCTTAGATCAAGCATGTGGAGACGAGGTGTCCCTATCACACCATGTTTAATATGATCTGATGTGTCCACGTTGCCTTAACTGATGTACCCACATCACCTCAGCTGGCGAGCAAACACATAGCTCGCCCACTACCCTCTTGAGTTCGCTTGATGCTTGAGCTCGTCTACCAAGCAGCTTGAGCTCGCCTGAGGCGTGAGCTCGCTTGCCAAGCAGCTCGAGCTCACCTAATGCTTGAGCTCGCTTGCTAAGCAGTTTGAGCTCGCCTGACAAGAGCTCACCTACCAAGCAGCTCGAGCTCGCCTACACCTCATTAAGCTTGCCTGAAAGGCTCAACACATCCAAGGCATCCAAGCTCACTTGGACCAAGGAATAGTGATCTTGTCTTAAGCTATTCAGAGTGAATGAAAGCATATGCACTAGTTAATCGAGATGCAATTAACATATAATAAAGGTACAATTTCATTTCATAACAGCATATTTTGAGACAATACATTCGAACAAAGAAAATAAAGACATCTCAAATTCTACCCTGTCGAGCTTAATCCTGCAAAGTGAAGGATGCGAGCTCGGTCTTAACAGCGGCTAGGCTCTTCAACCGGTCAGCTCGGAGCTGTTCCTTAGCTTCCTTCTAGAATTCAGCCTCAGCAAGAACATCAGCAGCCGCAGTAACCGCGTCTTCTCGACATAGCACATGGAGAGCTTCCATCGCTTCTCTATAAGCACCATGAACTCTGGTGCTCTCAAGCTTAAAGTCCTTTAAGGTCGCCTTACCCTGGGTGGTCCTGAACCTGGTACGCTCAGTGATGTTGTTGTAAATGTCCATCTTAGACTGCAAATGACGTTGTCCCTCAAAAAAATTCGTGACAACAGCTTCTTACTCCGATATCCTCCTCTCTCGAGCTTTGTGCTCGCAAGAAGCTTTGATCCGAGCTTCGATTATGAGTGGTTCCACCTCATCATGAGGGTTGGTGAACACTAGCCCTTCCAGGCGATGCATGGCTTCCTCCAGGCGAATGAGCTTTTTGTCACAACGCCTAGCTAGCCCGATACCCCCATACATTGGATGTCCTTCAGGCTATCAGCTATGAAGGGGTAGAAGTGGAAGAAGGTGCCCCACCTAATGCTAATGATAGTGATGGTTTGCTTCATAACATTATCTAACCGTCGGATGAAGCCCTGCACAGAGCCGAGATCCGAAGAAGCAGATTCTTGACCTGGGGCCATCACAGCAATAGGCTGCACCCAGGGGAGAGGCCCGTCGTCATCAATAGGTGGCCTCCATCCAGGACCCTTATATTGGTCAGGTTAGGAAAGCCAAGCTTACACTAGGGCTGTGGGGAATATATCCGAGCAGACGCCGGAGTGGGCCAGTTCCCCTCGTCGTCAGATATCAGAATAGGCTCAAACTCCAATCTCGCTGGCCTACTCTCATGGGCAGTCTCCTCATATCGGTCCACCTCCTCTATGGAAAAAGGTCTCTTCCTAGAGGATCTCAGATTGCGAGGCCTAGCAACAAAGACCTCCTCTCGAGCTGTGAAATACAACAAGAGAAAAATAGAAACTTTGACTTAAAAGTTGAAAAATTATCTGAGTCATCGAAACAAGCTACTTGTAATGTCCAAGCGAGGTTCAAACAGGCTGGTTAACAAAGCTTGCCTGACAAGCTGAGCTCGCCTGACAAGGCAGGAGCTCGCCTGACAGCTAAGCCCACTGGAATGGTCAAAGCTCGCCTGAGTATGCGAAGCTCGCCAGAAAATGTACAAGAGTATGTTCATCTCCTCCATCTTCGATCCATGGTCCTTAACTTACCATGACGAGGCCGAATCACACTGGAGGTGGCTGTAGCGGCAGTGGTGGAAGAAGAGGCTGTCCTCCTCCCCTTCGAAGCAATCCTCCTGGGGGCCATATTGAGTTCGAGGAAGAATGAGGACGCGAGCTCTGAGTTTCTTTGAAAACTTGAGTAAAGAGCTGAGTTCGATAGCACAATAACCTCCCGATGAAAGAGAAGAGCACACTGTATAAATGAAGTCTCTACGGTTGAGATTCTCCAGCTCTGCGAAGCGAACGGTTCAGATCGCATGCAGACCGTTCGATTCGACAGTTCGAACGAATGGCCACGAGTGATGCGGGACGTTTAGAATTCCATGAGAACAGCTAAGATCTGGCGATTCAAGCACGATCTCTCATCAAATCGATAGTTGAGATCAAGGACGCCATCAAATCCGCGGCTCAGATTAAGCACGTGAAAACGAGGTGTTGCCTAAGCTGGCAAGTGTAGGAGCCCACCCGCGGACACGTGGTTTGCC
Source organism: Asparagus officinalis (assembly GCF_001876935.1). Taxonomy (NCBI): domain Eukaryota; kingdom Viridiplantae; phylum Streptophyta; class Magnoliopsida; order Asparagales; family Asparagaceae; genus Asparagus; species Asparagus officinalis. The sequence goes on along the minus strand of NC_033797.1, from coordinate 124,131,071 downwards.
CTCATAAACTTGGACCTCGCCTACACTCTATCGAGGTCGCCTGAAGAGTTCAACTCAACTACGGGGCTCAAATTGGCTCAAACAAAGAAATCGTGAGCCTTTTCATTCAAAGTGTTCCAGACCACATTCAACCTGATTTAGGTCTGAAAACTTTGAAGAGGATCTTACATACAGTGAAAATTGCCTAAGAGTCTGGCCCCGCCTGCCAATAGCTTGGGCTCATCTGATCACCAGTACGAGCCAAATGGCGCCTGATTATTGAGCTTGCCCGCAGAGCCCAATCACTCCTGTTTGTTGAGCTTGCCCGTAGAGCTCAACCTCGCCTCTTTATTTAGCTTGATCGTAGAGCTCAACCCTGCCTGCTTGTTGAGCTCGCCCATAAAGTTCAACTCCGCCTATTTGTTGAGCTCGACCGTAGATCTCAACCCCACCTGTTCATTGAACTCGATCGTAGAGTTCAACCCCGCCTGTTCATGGAGCTCGCCCGTAGAGTTCAACCCCGTCTGTTTGTTGAGCTCGTCCGTAGAGCTTAACCTCGCTTGTTTATTAAGCTTGCCCATAGAGCTCAACCTCGCATGTTTGTTGAGCTCGCCAGCACGAGTTCAACCTCACCTAAATGCTTCGCTCGTCCGCACGAGCCAAGCATGCCTGCAGGAAGTTCGCCCACACAAACTCCACTTTCCAACGAACGCCAGCTCACAAGTTGGAGGGGCCCGCCAGCCGACCCTGCCTATTTTTTAAGCTCGCCTACAAGCTCGCCTGAGCATTCAAACAGCTCTCGAGCTTTATTAGCTTTGCCAGCCTTACCTGAGCAATACAAGTGGGCTGCTTGCTTGTGGGAGTGGGTCTAACCACTTCCCACGTCCTGGTTGATGATGAGGCCTGGCTCTCACCTCCCCTATAGTGGTCACATCCCACAACTAGGGGAGGGCATGGTGCTCCTCACCCACTAGTGATCAAATCCCACAAATCAAGGGATGGACCATGCCATCCCTTGTCTATTTAAAGCCTCCTTTAGCCAACGTGAAAGGAGGTTGGTGGTTGATTGGCTGGGCTTAGCATTGTCTATTCTCAAGGCTCTTCAATTAGAGGCTTGTTTTGGCTCACTTGCTTGGCAACAACATTCCTAGCTTCTTTCTTGGATTGTTGAACCAGACTCAATCTGAATTCTTAGATTTAGGATCATCAGCTCTTTGCAAACTCTTGCATCGTAGCTCTTTCTAAGCTCGTGACGTTAATACTTTTCAAGCTAGTGTATAGTCGAACTCGATCGCTCTGGAGCCTCTACTACGCACTAAGATCCAACCGCAACTTCGATCGGATCGTCCAAGGGAAGTAAACTCAGCACGAGCACCGAGGGAGGTGTCCTACCGCTGCCAACAAACCCACATTAAACAAGGAGGGTCATTCCCTTCTCCTCTGTTGTAAACATTGATCATTAGTTTGTAATAAGTCATTCTTATAAACACAAACGACCCCTCAAGCAGGGAGTCAATTTTTACACCCGACAGCTATGCAAGTTAGTGAATCTCAGTAGTGAGAGCAGGCGATGCAAGAAGAGATGGATGCTCTCCACTCGAACGAGACATGGGAGTTAGCCCAGCTACATGCATAGAAGAAAGCCTTACATAACAAATGGGTCTACCAGGTAAAGAGGGAGAGTGATGGAAGCAAGAGGTACAAGGCCTTATTATTTGTAAAAGGGTTCCAACAGCTAGAAGGAGTGGATTATACGGAGATATTTTCCCCCATCATGAAGCTTACAACCATCAGAGTAGTGTTAAGCTTAGTAGATGCTAAAAATCTCTACCTTGAGCAGTTGGATGTGAAGATTGTCTTTCTTCATGGTGACTTGGACAAAGAAATCTACATGAAGCAACATGTTAGCTTCATTAAGAAAGGAAAGGAAGAGATGGTGTGTAGACTCAAGAAGATCTTATATGGTTTGAAACAAGCTCCGAGACAATGGTACAAAAAGTTTGACAACTTAATGTAGAGCAATGGCTATGGAAGATGCAATTTAGATCATTGTTGTTACTTTAAGAGGTTTGAGTCTAGCTATATCATGTTATTATTATATGTTGATGACATGTTAGTTGCAGGATCGTGTTTCGAGGAGATAAAAAAATTAAAGAAGCAGTTGGCGAAGGAGTTTACTATGAAGGATCTGGGTGTAGCAAAGCAAATTCTTGGGATGCGAATCAATAGAGATAAAGTTGAAAGGACGTTAAAGTTGAGTCAAGCTGAATACATTGAGAATATACTTTAAGATTCAACATGGAGAATACTAAGCCCATCGGCACACCCCTTAGAAGTCAATTCAAGCTATCTAAGGAACAATCACCCAAGACAGATGCAGAAAAGGAGCATATGAGCAGGATGCCATACTCATCAGCCATTGGTAGCCTTATGTACGAGATGGTTTGCACAAGGTCGGATATCGCCCATGTTGTGGGAGTTGTGAGTAGGTTTACAAGCAATCTAGTGAAGCAGCATCGGGAGGCCAAGAAGTGAATATTACGTTACTTGAGAGGGACTACAGATATACAATTGTGTTTCAAGAGAAAAGAATTGGTACTATGGGGATACGTGGATGCAGATTTCACTGGTGATCATGATACGAGGCGAGGCACCACAGGGTATGTTTATATCTTGGCATCGACAGCAATGAGCTGGGTCTCACATCTGTAAAAGATTATAACATTATCCACGACAAAGGCAGAGTATGTCGTAGTGACTGAAGCTAGCAAGGCAATGATTTGGTTGATCGGGTGCCTAGAAGAGTTGGGTTTGAAGCAGGGAACGACGTTCTTTATTGTGATAGCCAGAGTGCTATACATCTTGCTAAGAATCCAGTATATCATTCCAAAATGAAGCACATCAACATACGTTACCACTTCATACGCTTTCAGATTGAGGAAGGCAAGTTACAGTTGGAGAAGATTTTGGGGAGCCAAAATCCTACGTATATGTTGACGAAATCATTAACCATCAACAATTTGGAGTTCTGCACAACTTCAGTTGGCCTTCATGCATAAGAGAAGAAGGCGGAGCCACACTAGGAGGATAGGCGGGATTACCAAGTTGATGATGATTGAAAAATGGATTTTTTTCTAGGTAGGAGAAGATGATTGTGAAGATGATGGGAGTTTCGAAGAGCTCGTTGATGGCGGTTTCGTCTCCAAGTGGGAGATTGTTGGGTTTGAAAGTGTGAAGACCAAAAACTAAATCAAAATCAACAATAAAGCTAAAATATCCAGCAACGGTTGACCGATGGACGTGTCTTAGTCGACCGAATCGACTGCAGGAAACTGAGTAGGAAAATCTCCTCTGGTCTGTCGATCGAAGCAGTGACACCGGTCGACCGACGAGCTTGCCCCGATCGACCGACGACGATCTTGCCTTGACGAGCTTTCCCTAGTCAACCAAAAATGTGCACGAGAGCCCTATAGAAAATAGGGCTCTGGCCGATCGACCGATGCCAATGCACCGGTCGATCGACATTGGATTTTCCAGTTTCCCAGAATGTTTGGGAATCTATTTTGGGCTGTGATACTATATATACCTTAAATGTTTTACGGTTTGTAGAACACAAAAAAGGAGGGTTTTGATGGCACTTTGAGATTAGAGATCTTAGAGAGAGAGAGAGGCCTATTGCAAGCATTGTAATCTTCTTCAAGTAATCAAAGTTTTTGGTGTGGCTCCCGAGGACGTAGACACATTTGTCGAACCTCGTTAAATTTAGTATTTTCTATTTGATTATTCTTTCCTACAAGTTTTTCTTTCATTTCCTGTGATTTCCTGCTTGCTTACTTTTTACACATGATTCTGAAGGGCACGGATTGTGTGTTCAACCCTAATAGGAAGTTGAATATAAAAATCATAAAGATCTGAAGACCCTCAATCACAAGATTCCTTCTATGATAGCGAGTGCAATGGAACTAAATTTTCGGCTTGGATGCGATATGTAAGACTTCACAATATCTTTTTGCTAAAGTTAAAATATTTTTTCCCTTAAAGAAATCCTTTTGCTGAATGTTGATCTAACAATTTTTATTAAAAAGAAAATAATTTTGACTTGTGACAGAATAACAAAAATTATAAGGAGAAACCAGGCATTCACATCATTTACAGTTCAAAGGAGATATGTTCTGATGTTTAAATTCCCACCTTCGTATAAACCTCCCTTTCCCCATGCATTTCATGTCCTCTAAAAAAAATCTCTAATGAGAACGAATGTCACGTGTAACAAAATTTTCATCTAATTTATTGGTGGGAATTATGTGTAGGTGGGTAAAATTTGGGTCTTGATGCAAGATTTATTATTAAGAATGGCTTATTACAAATCAATGAAATCCAAGATTTACAACAGAAGCGGAGAGAGGGCTCTCCTTGTTTAGTGTGGGTTCTTCGGTAGCGATAGGACGCCTCCCTTGATGCTTGTGTTGAGTTTTCTTCCCTTGGACGATTCGATCAAAGTTGCGGTTGAGCTTTAGTATACAATAGAAACTCCGGGGTGATTGAGTTTGATAAATACCTGAGCTTGATGATTATCAAAGCCGAATGCTTTGAGAAGGCTAATATACAAGAGTTTGCAAAAGAGCCAAGAATCTCCAATCTAAAAGTTGAGATTGAGTCTACTTCAACAATCCAAGCAAAAAAGCTAGGAAAGTTCCACCACGTAAGCCAATAAGAGAGCCTCTGCTTGAAGATCCTTGGAGATGCCAAGCCTTCTTGAATGAATGCCAGTAGCAAGATCGTAAGCATCTTGAACATTGGCCAATGAGGCCTTTAAATAGGCAAGGGATGGCATGGGCCATCCCTTGATTTGTAGGATATGACCACTAATAGGAGTAAGGAGTAGCATACTCCCCCTATAGCTATGGGATGTGACCACTATAGGGGTGATGCGAGCCTTGCCTCATTACTCAGGACGTGGGAAGTGGGTAGGCCCACTCCCACAAGCAAGCGGCCATTTGCACTATTCAGGCGAGGCTAACATGCTTGTAGGTGAGTTTGAGAGCTGCTTGAACATTCAAGCAAGCTCGTAGGCGAGCTTGGTGAACAGGTAGGGTCGCCAGTGGGCCCCTTTAGCATGTGAGCTGGTGTTCATTGGTGAGCTAGGTTCGTGTAGGCGAACTCACTACAGGCGAGCTTGACTCATGCGGGCGAGCAAGGATTTCAAGTGAGGTTAAAATCATGCTGGTGAGCTCGATAATTAGGCGAGCTTGACTCATGCTTGTGAGTTAAGAAACTAGGCGAGATTGGTTAGGTTTGGCACGTGCGGGCGAGCCAAACAAACAGGCGAGCTTTGGCTTATAGGCGAGCTCGGCTTGGCCTCTTTAGGCAAACTTTGCTTGTGTTGGCAAGCTAAACACTACAGGCGAGCTTTGGCTTGTAGACGAGCAAAGTGTGTTGGCATGCTTGGCTTGGCCTCTTGCTTGCTTTGAGCATGCAGGTAAGCTCTAATGGGTGGGGTTTGAGCTCTCTTATGTAAAAAGGTAATTTTTATTACCTACAAAACCCCCTTCAAAGTTTTTAGACCTAAATCAGGTTGTTTGTGGTTAGAACACTTTGAATGAAGAGGATCACTGCGCATTGGTTTGGGCCAATTTGAGCCCCTTGGTTGAGTCGATCTCTTCAGGCGAGCTTGACAATGTATAGGCGAGCTCGAGTCTTTAAGGCGAGATGCAAGGCCATAGTGTAGCAAGCTTCAAACATCAGCAGTGGCTTCGAGCTGGTTAGGTGAAACTCGCACAATCAGGTCGAGCTCAGAGAGGGTGGTGGGAGAGCTCCAAATGTGCGTGCCAAGCTCCAAATATGCAGCCGAGCTCTTGCTTGTAGGCGAGGTCCAAGTCGGTGGGCGGGCGAAGCACGGTGTTCTATGGGCGAGCTCTTGTGCTTGCCAGATAAGGCAATGCCTCATCTTCATGTGCTCGATCAGAGCTGTGGATTTAGTGACGTTTTTTATCTCAACCATTGATTCGATGAGAGATCATGCTTGAACCACCAGATCTTGGCCGTTCACGCAGAATTCTGAACGTCCCACCTCACTCGTGGCTATTCGATTCGAACTGTTGAATCACACTGTCTGCAAGCGATATGAGCTGCTTGCTTCAACTGAGCTAGAGAATCTCAGTCGTTAAGATTCGCCTATATGGAGCACTCGTCTCCCTCGTCGAGAGGTTACTGTGCTATTAAAAAACTTACACTCAAGTTCTCATAGAAAACTAAAGCCCTATTCTCATTCTTCCTCGAACTCGCCTTAGCCCCAAGAGTGAAGGTGTCTAATTCGATGGTGAAGAAGGAAGTTTCTTCCTCCTCCGTCGCCACCAATGTTGCCGCTGCTGCCCCAGGCATGGCTCAAACTCACCACGGTAAGTCCAGGGGACTAAATATGAAGAAGACGAATAGACTCCTACTCATCTTCTAGTGAGCTTCGTCTATTCAGGCGAGGCCCTGCTATTTTGGCAAGCTTACCTGTCAGGCTAGCTCTGCTTTCGCCAGGCAAGCCCTACTTTGTCGGGCGAGCTCTAATCTTCGTCAGGTGAGCTTCTGCCTTTGTTAGGCGAGATCAGTTTGACAGGCAAACTTTGTCAGCTCGCTTGCATGATAGAGCTCGCCTGCATTTCGCAGGCCGTCTGTCTTCAAGACTTAGAAATTTTTTAACCTTTTGGGTTAAAAATTTCTAACTTCTTTCTATTGTATTGTGCAGCTCGAGAGGAGGCCCCGGTTGTTAGGCCTTGTAATTTAAGGTCTTATGGGAATAGACCATTCACTATAGAGGAGGTGGATTGGTATGAGGAGATCCTCGTAAAAGGAGACCATCACGACCCGAAATCATTACGATCTCTAACGATGAGGGGAAGGAAGAGCCTACCTCAACACCTGTTCGGACACATACACCACATTCTAAGTGTAAGCATAGCTTCTCCGACCCAGCTAGCATAGGAGGATCTAGGTTGAAGCCAAATGTCAATGACGACGTGCCACTCCCCAAATTTTAGCCTATTGCTACGATTGCCCCTGGCCAGGAATCTACTTACTCGGACTCTGGATCAGCGTAGGGCCTCCTATAAAGGTTGGAGAATGCTATGAAATAAGCAGCCTCCATCATTTGTCTTGGGTGGGAAAAATTTTATGATTTGCTCCCCTTCGTAGCGGATAGTCTTAAGGACATTCAGCATGTGGGCGGCCTCCAGCTAGCTAAGCGATGTGAGCAAAAACTCATTCACCTGGAGGAAGTTATGTATAGCTTGGAAGAGCTGGTATGCTTTAACTCGTGTGACGAGGTAACGCCGCTCATAATCGAAGCCCGGATTCAGAGGATGTATGAGCACAAAGTTCGAGCGAAACACATATCGGAGCAAGAAGTTTTTGTCACGGATTTGCATGAGCAGCAATGTCGTCTGCAGTCTAAAATGGACGCTTATAATAACATTACTGATTGGACAGCGATCAGAACTGCCTTGGGTGAGGTGACTCTAAAGGACTTCCAAGGTGAGAGCGTAAGAGTTCACCGTACTGTCACAAAAGAACTGCAAACTCTCCAGGCTATGCGTCGAGAGGACGTGGCTGCTGAAGTTGCCACCACTCTTGTTGAGCCTAAGCTTCAGAAGAAAGAGGAGGAGAAGATCCGAGCGGAACAAGCAAATGAGCTAGTCATTGTTAAGGCTAGCCTCCTTTAGTCTGCTGGATCTGATTGCCACTGCTCTTGCTGAGGCCAAGTTTCAGAAGGAAGAGGAGGAGAAGATCCGAGTGAAACAGACAAAGGAGCTGGCCATTGTTAAGGCTCAACTTGCCTCCTTCAGTCTGCTGGATCTGATTTGAGACGCTTTTTGTTTTTCTATGACTTTGTTTGAATGTATTGTCATAACTTTGTTTGAATGTATTGTCTCAAAATCAACTTATGAATGTAGTTTTGCTTTTATTATCCGATCATTGCATCTCGAATAACTTGTGCATTTTACTCTTGTTGACCCATACTTAGGATTTTTAGCAAACCCTCAGCTATCAACGGGTTTGATTTGCCTTTACTGATTATCATTTGAATCGGGCTAGCCATACTATTCCCTTCAGTATGATGAGTTATCAAAAAGTTTCTTTTAGACTTAATGCTAAAACTTCTTTCCTACCCTTAGCCGTTCGAGGTGTCGGGTTGATTTAATTACAACCATTAAGTTGTAATTAGGTTGGACTGTGTCGTTAAGTGTAACAACTTAGCCCGAAATGACCGATCACTTGTGTGAGCGATCGGGAGAGGGTCCTATTAACGACTCATCGCTTGGTAGGTCGTCATTTAGGAATCGATAAGGTACATTTCTTGGTAGACCGTTATCGATGAATAACGTTATTTGCGGGAATGATGGTATTAGGATAATCAAATCGTTCAGGGTCGTATGAGTGTGATGATTGATTGATGTAGAAGTCATCGCATGGTAGTTGTAGGTGTGAATTTTGATCTCCCGGAATATGGATTTCATTTGTATTGATAAGAATAGCTTATTACAAACTAATGAATTGAAAATTATAATAGAACCGGAGGGAATGCCCTCTTTGTTTAACGTGGGGACTTTCGGTAGCTATAGGACGCCTCGCTTGGTTCTCACACTTAGTCTGCTTCCCTTGGACGGTTCGACCGAGGTTGCTGGTGAGCTTCAGTACACGGTAGAAGCTCAAGTCGGTATAGTTTGAGTCTTCGAGTTCGACGGTGATCAGGGCCCAAAACTAGGAGAAGATGCTGCAGTGCAAAGATTATGCAAAGAGCTTGTCGTCAACTCAGTTGAGAGTCGAGAGCTAGTGGTTCAGTTAACTGATTGAATTAATCAATTAACTATGAGCGAACCCCTTTTCCGAAGCTAGGAGAGGTTCTTAAATAGAGGAGAGACGGCGTGGCCGCTCCTTGAATCATGGGATATGACCATGTACTATTGGGAGATACCATGCCTTGGGTTTGTACTATGAGTGGCTGCTTGATGGGCTCAGAGTATTATACTCCTTCCCTTCACATCGTGAGAAGTGGGAAGGCCCATCCCTGTACGTGGTATTGTGGCTGCCAGGTAGGGATTCGGCGAGCTTGTTAATCACAGGCAGATTTAGTTCTTGACTCGTGCAGGTGAGGTGAGCTTCAATCATCAACATGCAGGCGGACTTGGCGACTGTATGGATTTGACTGGTCGTTCATACTATGAGCGGCTACTTGAGGGGCTCGGAGCACTGTTGACTGGTCGTTCATACTATGAGCGGCTACTTGAGGGGCTCGGAGCACTGTACTCCTTTCCTTCACATCGTGAGTAGTGGGAAAGCCCATCCTTGTACGTAGCATAGCGGCTGCCGAGTACACTGGCGATCCTAAAGTTCGTAGGCGAATTCGACTTTCGACTCGAGCGGGCGAGTCGAGTGAACAAGCAAATTTTTGTCATCTGGATGATCTTGACTCGTGCGAGCAAGTCGAGTAACCAGGCGAATTTTAGTCATCTGGATGATCTTGACTCGTGTGGGCGAGTCGATCATATAGGCGAATTTCAATCATCTGGATGATCTTGACTCGTGTGGGCGAGTCTATCATATAGGCGAATTTCAATCATCTGGATGATCTTGACTCGTGTGGGCGAGTCGATCATACAGGCGAATCTGTGATCAACAAATGCGAGCGAATTTGGCGACCACGTGGTTTGGGTTCGCTCTAGCGAGTCAAGCCCATGGGTGAGCCCTACCCTCAAATTGCGTGGGCGACTCCGACTCGTAGGTGAATTTCATGTAAGTCTACAAAGGTAATTTTTACCGCCTGCAAGACCCCCTTCAAAGTTTTCAGACCTTAACCAACTTGTGTGTGGTCTAGAATACTTTGAATAAAGAAGTCCCGGGCGGGTTAGGGCGAATTTAGCCCTCTTTAGGATATTTAGCAAACCCTCAGCTATCAACGGGTTTGACTTGCCTTTACCGATTACCGTTTGAATCGGGCTAGCCCCCTCGAGCGTCCGATCTCCTTAAAAACTTGATATTCGTCTTAGATCTAGTACTCATTTTGATCCTTGACAGAAAAATCCTTCGAAATTTCCATTTTTGGAATTTCTCTTAGGCCCCTCGAGCGTGTGGTTCGAGCACTTTCAAGATCTAATTTTTGTCGGATCCTCGAGCTTCCCCTCCGGGTTTGACTTGCCTTTACCGATTACCGTTTGAATCGGGCTAGCCATACTATTCCCCTCAGTATGATGACTTGTTGAATAGTTTCTCTTAGGCTTAATGCTAAGATTTTTGCTCTAACCCTAAGCCGTTTAAGGCGCGGGTTTGAGTGGGGCCATTCCATCGGTGGTTTGAAACTCGTACTATCCGAAATTTGTTTTCAACGGCGAACGAATCGTTCAGGCAAAATTCTGTTTCACAGGCGAAATTTGAAATCGTGGGGTTGAGCCATGTCTTCGCAGGTGAAACCCTTCCTTCAGACGGAATTCGATCTAGCGGGATGTGAGCCACGTGTTTATCGATGAAGCTTCGTGTTTTCTAGCTAAGGCGGTGTGGGTCCGTCAGGTCACATTAATTACGATCTGACAATGCGACGTCAGCTTCGTGCACCTCGCTCGATGATGAATCGTGGCCGTGGTTTTCGAATTCAGCCGTTAGGTTCAATCGGCGATTTCGGTTCGGGTCCCGGGTTTTGGCCGACCCGTTTCCTGTCTCAACGGTTTTTTCGTAATCTCAAAAGAGAATGAACTCTAGAGAGTGATCTGGGCCGTCGATTTCGATCGTGGCCACATCTCTTAACCGTCAATGCTCCGCCTCTTGAGAGCGATCGTGGCCACGCAAGCATTTCCACCTTTAAATATGCTTTGAGAGCTACCGTGCTCAGCAACTTCTACTCACGTGAAAATTTTCTAGAGAGAAAGAAATTCCCACTTCGTCCCTGACTCCCAGACATGGCGCCGAAATCCAAAAATGCGTTCCTAAGGGAGGAGGTCCTGGATGTTATTCTGATCGCATCGCCGCTGGTACGATTGCGAGCATGCCTGAGACGCACTTAGGTAAGTCGAGAAGTTTGTCTGACGACTTTGCATTGATTGTCAGCATTGGGTCGGGAGGGTGAGAATTGCTCGTCTTCCTCAGTGGACTCTGTCATCTTTTGGTAGTTTCCCTGATTTGGATAAAAATGGCCTTTTTCAGGCGAATTCTGCATTTATTTGTAGAAGGTGACTTCTGCCTTTATAGGCGAAGTCGGCCTTTATCGGGCGAAGGTGAATTCGTTCTTGACAAGCGAGTTTGACCTTTGTTTGGTAAAGACGAATTCGGTTTATACAGGCAGATCTTGTCTTTGTCAAGTGGATTTTGCTTTTTGACGTTGTGTTATGACTTATTTGATTGTGAAGTTATAACTTTGTTCAAATGTACAGTCTTAAGACTAGATGAATGTTATGCTCTTTTGGTTTCCCAAATGTGTTTGTGCACATACTCCTCCTAGTCACTGTTGCCTTTATCTTTTGGCTTTCATCTTTCTCTGTGAGGCCGTTACAGGCGGGTCAGGCGGGTCTTTAACTATAGGCGAATCAAACTACAGCCGGATTCTAGACGCAGGCGAGTTCAAACTGCTGGTGGATTCTAACTACAAGCGAACTCAAGCCGCAGGCGAATTTTAGCCATGGGCGAATTCTGACCATAGTCAAATCAAGCTAAAGACGAAATTAATGCTGATTTGAGGGGGTAACCACATGTTTGATCGCGGTCTCGAGTGCTCGCCAGCTGGACTGACATTGGCACGTCGTCTATCATTAAAGGCGGTGTAATAGACGGTTCGGCCGTCCAATCTGGACCGTTGGATGACGGACATGTACTTGGTCCGTACATCATATATTGCCCTCTTTTCTTGTCGGAGGGGGCACTGCGTTGATTGTCTCCTTCTTGTTCAAGATGGCACCGCGAGTGAAGGCGTCTAATGCGAAGAAGACACGGGATGATGCCTGTTCCTAGGCCCTCATGCCTGACCATGATCTGGAGCCTAAACCCTCGGACTCCGTTTTGGCCCAGTTAGAGGAGTTGGAGGACACCGTGAAATGAGTGATCTCGCTCGTTGATCAGGGTCGTGGTACTTTCGCGAAGCTGAAGCAGTCCCTCTCAGACCGCGTGGCCTAACTCCGTTGTCCAGGTGTCTTTATGCTCACCCTACGCTGCTCAATGAGGCTCATCAATCTGGAACTGCTCCTGACGAAATTAGAGGACTTGCGACATGTATATTTGGAGTCCGAAGTGAAGCTATTCTTTGCTCCAGTCCACCGTCACGCCGCGTGGCGATGAGAGTACAGAAGGCAAGACATAGAAGACAAAGAGGCCCTTATTGATTATCTGGATCATCGGTACCACCTATTGCAATCTGACATGGACTCTGTCACTTCTTTGATCATTTTAGGTTCGATTCCGCATGCAGAGGGGGAATCAATCTTGACAGGCCTGCGCATTCAGAGCGAGACAGTGGAAGGGGACCTTGCCAGAGAGAAGAGCAATCTTCCACTGCTGCTTCTTTCGAGGCGTGGGTCTAACAAGAGGCAGAGGATAAAGCTCGCACCATGCATGTGGAGAAGATAGCCGCAGTCAGAGCCAAGCTTGCATCTTTCAAACTTCTAGAATAAACCCGTAGGATAGGAGTAGATTCGAGATGTTTTGTTTCATGTTTTGCTTCTCGAATGTAATGTTATGACTCTCTTGGTTGTAAATTCATAACTTTGTTCAAATGTACTGTCTAGAAGCATCAAATGAAGTTCACACTTTCTCGTTGTGTACATACTCTTTTCATATTTCGTTGCATCGCCATTCGGTACCTCGTGCATGTGACGGGTAGACTCAATTACCGGTGATTTCATGCCGCAGGCGAAGCTCTAGTCCGGACGAGTTTACGCTATAGATGAACCAACAAGTTCGAGACTTGAACCGGTGGTGAGTTTCGTGCTGCAAGCGAAACATGAATCCTGGCGAGTTTGTGCTACAGGCAAAACTCAAGTGTTGGCGAATTTGTGCTGCAAGCTTAACTCAAGTGCAGGCAAGTTTGTGCTGCAAGCTAAACACGAATCCTGGCAAGTTTGCACTGCAGGCAAAACTCGAGTGTTGGCGAGTTCGTGCTGCAAGCTAAAACTTAAGCGCAGGCGAATTTGTGCCACGCGTCTGTCTACGGGCCCAAACGCTTGTCAGCTAAGGCGCTGTGGGCGCATTGGTGCTCATTAATTGCGAAGTGATGGGATGCTTCACCTTCCGCGCTCAATCCGAACGGTCGGTTTGGAGTCCCAATGGCGAAGCTTTTATGGGTGTTGAACCCGAAGCGCCGCTAGAGATCTAGGTCGTTCGATCCATTTGAGGCAGCGAATCCTAGCCGTTCATTTTTTGGCTATATAATGCGTCTGTTGTCTCTTCGATAGAGTTCTAGTGCTTACGAAAATTCGTCAGAAGAGACCCTCTAAAAAAAAGAAACTCTCTGATCTATGGCATCTAACTCCGATTCTGGCATCTTTGAGGGGGAGGGCGTTGGATCCTCCTTTACTGCTGCCGTCGTCCACGCTATGCCGTCTTCACCCACGGATTCGACCCAAGGCTCTTCCACTTTGAACTCTGGTCTGACGCTCACCATCCTTCAGAAGTTGGAGGATGACCTACGTAGGACAGCCACCATCATCAGCCAGGGTGTCGGGAGGTACCATAACATGCTCCCCTTTGTGGGGGAGTGTCTTGAGGACCTCCGACGCATAGGTGGTTGTCAGCTCCCTCGGC
>NC_033797.1:124063360-124117148 GCF_001876935.1 Asparagus officinalis | reverse complement strand
GAGGCAAAGACCCGAGCCAGACAGGCGGCAGAGCTCGCGGCTGTCAAGGCAAAAATCGCCAACTTCAGTCTTTTGAAATTGATGTAAGGCGTCCCCCTCTTTGCTTAAAAAAAACTATTCTGTAGTTTTGTTGATGCTTGATGCATCTCAGTTTAAAACTTTATGTCTGTGAATTTGGCCTGGAATGGCCTGTTATGCTTTTGTTTATTTACTACTTTGCATGCACAGTCTTTTCTTTATTTTCTGTGTTTGATCTGTGCTTCGGACTATTGGTTAGTCCTTGATAGCCACTGTGTTGGACTCGTCTTTATTGCTTGGCGCCTGAGTTGAGCCAGTTATACCATTTCTCACAGTATGGTGAGCCTTCGACAAGTCTGTCTTAGACTTAGTCGCTAGGATCCCCTTCTGATTTTGGTTGTTCGTAGCATGGGGTCGGGTTAACCCCGACTTTCACGTTGCAGCTCAGGCGAAACCGAGAGGGTAACACTTAGCTTGAAATAGAGAGCAGTCGATCGTGCATGCGACCAGCTAAAGACCCCAACAATGACTTGCCATTTGGCGAGTTGTTGTTTGAGGGGACAGTTAGGACATATCGCCTGTTAAGCCACCCTTGATAATTATCATCGTCCTCGAGGATGATGATGTAAATGATAATCGAATCGTTCAGGGATGTAGGAATGTGACGATCGATTGCTGTAGGAGCCGTTGCGTGGTGGACTGCTACACATCGGTTATTCTAAGGGAATATTAGGATATTCAGAATAGGTCAGGTAGTTAGGGGACGTAGGAGTGTGACTATTGACCGAAGAAGCAACAAGTCGCATGGTAGGTTGCTACTTAGGTTGTGCTACTCATGGGAATAATGACGCCAGTTATCAGAAGTGATCGTTAACATGATAGAATTTTGTTGTGATCAGAGCAACTATGAGGACTCATCATCCTATTGGAAGGGATTGGTAAGTTGATTTTGTCAGAGGTGATAGTTAACATGACAGGGTTGTTTACCACGATGTGAGTGACTTGGGTGGGCTCACCATCCTATTGGAGAGGATTGGTAAGTTAATTTTGTCAGAGGTGATAGTTAACATGACAGGGTTGTTTTGGTCCCAACTGTAAGAAGGTTGGACCAAATGGCGATCTAGGTCACACTTAAGAATGCTGTTAGTAGCGTCTCATATAGGGTTCCCCCTTGGAGTATATAAAGTAGGAACAGTTTAGCCTCGTGTACCAGTTGGAGGGAGTGAGGACCAGTTTAGACTCATGCACTTGTGGGAGTTTGAAGGGGAACTAAGGGTAGTACTTCTTCAAGTATTTGTCGTTAATGGGCATCATGATCTTGTCGCCGTTCGGTTTGATGAGGCGATAAGCTCCATTTGAATAGACCGTCTCTAACACGAACGGTCCTTCCCATTTGGACTGAAATTTTCCCTTCTTCTTGGAAGTGAGAATCATTGGTCATCGAACGGTTAGTACCAATTCTCCCTCCTTAAAGGATCGACGCTTGACTTTCTTGTCAAAAGCCTTAGCCATTCGGGCTTGATAGAACTCAATGTGTTGTTGAGCTTCCAATCGTTTCTCATCTAACTCTTCTAGTTCTGCGAGGCGCCGTTGATGATTATCCTCAGTCGTCATTCCCGCTGCCAAGGCGACGTGGAGGAATGGAATTTGAATCTCTAATGGTAACACGGCCTCACAGCCATATACCAATGAGTAAGGCGTGTTGCCAGTCGGTGTGCGAACCGTTGTACGATACGCCCATAAGCTTTCACCCAGCTTCTCGTTCCAATCGCGCTTGCTATTGGAAGTTAGCTTGGTTAAGATCTTAACAATTGTTTTGTTGAAGGATTCGGCCAACCCATTCGCCGAAGGGTTATAGGCTGTGGAGGAAAGGTTCTATATTTGTAACTTGTCACAAAACCTGGTGAATGTATGACTAATGAATTGTGTGCCGTTGTCATGAATGATACATCGAGGTACGCCGTATCGGTATATGACATGATGTTTGATGAACTTAATCACGTCATTGATCTTGACTTCTCTTAAGGGAACGGCTTTGGTCTATTTAGAGAAGTAGTCGGTAATCGCGAGGATGAATCGATGGCCTCTTGCCGACGGCGGGGATATTGGCCCGACAATGTCCATCCCCCATGCTTCGAAAGGCTATGATACCATTGTCGGGTGCAGGTCTTCAGGACGTTGATGCAGGTAGTTAGCGTGGATTTGGCACGCATGGCAACGTTTTGCGTAAGCAACCGCGTCGCTGACCATCCCAGGCCAGAAGTAGCCTATCCTCCGCAATCGATCCCAAAGCTTAGGTCCGGGCTGGTGAGCTCCGCAAGTGCTGTCGTGGGCTTCGCGCAGAGCTTCTCGTGCTTCTGTCTTTGAAAGACATCGAAGTAACAAGCCGTCATATGACCTTCGATACAACGCCTTTGTGGTTGAATCGTAGTAGAACCTTGAGGCACGCCGACAGACAGACTCTCGTTCTCTAGCGTCTTCAGGCAGCATACCATACAGGACATAATCGATGATCGGGAGATGCTAATCTTTTGGGTCGGGCTGATCTGAAACTTGGTGAGTGGCATTCGCTTCTGGAACGTCCCTTAGTCGAAAGAGCCTTCGGCTTGCGACAGTGACCCATTGAGTCGTCTCTAATGGCTGGGCCAAGTTAGCTGCCAAGGATACAAGGACGTCCACATGCGTGTTCTTAGAACGGAGCACATGCTCGATGCGAAAACTTTTGAACGATTCTACCAGTTTGGTGGCTGCTTTGTGAAGTGGGATCAGGTCGTCATTCCTCACTTCGTATTCCCCCGTCATTTGCTTGACAATTAGTTGAGAGTCACTATATGCTTCGAGATGTTTTATCTCTAACTCTCTTCCCAACTCGAGTCCAATGAGTAGTGCATTGTACTCAGCCACATTATTGGTGCATGGCTCCGTTAGCAAAAAGGCACGGGGCAATATGTGATTATGTGGGGAAGTGAGGACCACCCCCACTCTTACAACGATGGATCCCCTCGTGCCAACGCGAGATGCGCTGTCAAAGAACATCTGCCAAACCTCTGGTGAAGAAGTTGTGTTGACCTCGGGGGGTTCATCTGGCAAGTCTTCGAATAGGTCGGTCTTCGCCCCTAGCGGATGACTAGCCATAAGGTCACAGATAACACTTCTCTAAGCGGAATCGCTTCAGCCCACTTTGAGAAATAATCTGTGATCGCGAGGATGAACCGATCACCTTTGACTGAAGGGGGAAAAATAGGACCGACTATGTCCATGCCCCAAGTCTCGAACGGCCAAGACGTGGTTGACGTGTGCAACTGCTCTGGCGGTTGATGCATATAATTCGCATGTATCTGGCAAGCGTGGCATTCTCGTGCGTATTCGATTGCGTCACGAACCATCGTTGGCCAGAAATATCCCATCCTCCTGATGCGATCATACAGTTTAGGACCGGGCTGATGCGCACCACATTCTCCTTCGTGTGCTTCCTTAAGAACTTCCTTTGCTTCTCTGTTCGAAAGGCATCGGAGCAAAAGACCGTCGTACCCTCTACGGTATAACGTATGGGTCTCGGTATTATAGAAGAATCTTGGAGCTCTTCGGCGGATTGATTCCTTTTCTTTTACATCCTCTGGCAAGATACCATATTGGACGTAGTCGATGATAGGAAAACGCCAATCTCGGGACTCAGACCCAATTTGAGTTGAATTCACCTCTTTGGCGTTCACGTTTCTATCCTCTTCTTCTTCAATCTCCGTACTGTATATGGGTACGCAGAGTTGATGCGTCCGTACTGTGACTAACAGCTCAGCTTCGGGAGGCTGTGCCAGTGATACTGCTAGTGCCGCCAGTGCGTCTGCATAAGCGTTCTGGAGACGAGGGATGTATTCAATAAAGAATTCTTCGAAAGATTCTGCCATTTTGATGGCTTCCTGGTGGTACGGGATCAGGTCTTGATTCCTGACTTCATACTCACCGCGAACTTGGTTGACTATCAATTGCGAATCTCCAAAAGCTTCGAGATATTCGACCCCCAGCTCTTTGGCGAAACTGAGTCCAATGAGAAGCGCGTTGTATTCGGCAACATTATTGGAGCACGGACTAGTCAACGAATAAGCCCGAGGCATCACGTGCTTTCCAGGGGAGATTAAGACGACTCCAACTCCAGAGGAAACTGTAGGACATCCCGGGGTTATTACTCTATTAACTGCCCTTGAGGCACCATCGAAGTATAATTGCCATACTTGTTGGTGTGATGTGGTGTTAACCTCGTGGGTTTCATCCGGCAAGTCATCATATACTTCTGCCGTATCTGTGGTCGGGTTTGCCGCCAAAAGGTCACAAATCGCCTGTCCTTTTATCGACTTCTGCTGCTTGAAGTGCAAATCGTATTGGGACAAGAGAAGGGCCCACTTCGCTAGCCGCCAATTCATAGAGGCCGGTTGCGTCATAAACACCCGTACTGGATTAACGTTGGAGATAACGTAGATCGTCTGTCCCACCAGGTAATGCCGCATCTTTTGCATCGCAAATACCAATGCAAGGCATTCTTTCTCAATCATCGGATATCGAGACTCTGCGCCTACCAAGGTCCGACTTAGGTAATAAACTGCCTGTTCGTGACCGTTATCATCGTCTTGCGCTAGTAAGGCACTTATCGAGTGGTTCATCGCCTTGAGATAAATCAAGAACGGTTTACCAGATTTCGGTGCAACGAGAACAGGAGGGTTCGCCAGATATGTTTTGATATCTTCGAACGCTTTTTGGCAGGCATCATCCCAGATGAATGATACTCCTTTCTTGTTCAGCTTAGAGAACGGTTGGCACTTCCCAGAAAGATTTGAGATGAAACGCCGGATATAAGCTAAACGCCCTTGCAATCCTCTGAGTTCTCTCAGATTCCTCGGGGGCTGCAATTCATGTATCGCCTTCACCTTATCAGGATCGATATGTATACCCTTAGTGGTGACGACGAACCCAAGAAATTTTCCGCTGGACATTCCAAGGAATGATTTAGTGGGGTTCATCTTCAATTGATGACTCCTCATGAGATCGAACATAGTCTTCAAATCCTTGATGTGATCTTCCTTGTTGCGGCTTTTCACAACCAAATCATCAACGTAACATTCGACTGTTTTCCTGAGATGTTCTTGGAAAATCTTAGTCATCGCTCGCTGGTATGTGGCACCGGCATTCTTCAGACCGAAAGGCATCACCGTATAGCAGAAGACGCCGAGGGGTGTTCTAAACGCCGTATGATTCTCATCCTCTGGATGCATCTTGATCTGGTTATATCCCGAAAATCCATCCATGAAGGACATCCTCTCGAATCCACATGTATTGTCGATAATGACATCCGTGATTGGAAGAGGGAAATCGTCTTTCGGACATGCTTCATTCAGGTTCCTGAAGTCGATGCAAATCCTGATTTTGCCATTCTTCTTCATGACGGGAACGATGTTGGCTAACCAGTCTGGATGTTGTTCCTCTCGGATAAATCCTGATTCGATCAACTTCTTAACCTCTGCCTCAATGGCTTCCATAATCTGCGGACGAAACCGTCTTTGCTGTTGCTTGACAGGTTTGGCATCCGGCTTGATATCGAGGCGGTGCATTGCGACATTGGGGTCGAGCCCTGGCATGTCTTCATAATTCCATGCGAAAACGTCGATATATTCCCTGATGAGAGCAATCAATTCCTCCTTCTCATCTGGGGGAAGACTGTCGCCGATAAATATAGGTTTTGGGTTGGCCTCATCACCCATGTTAATCTGGACTATCTTATCTTCAGTGGGTGGTTCTCTTTGCTCGAACCTATCGCCATATTGCATATTCAGATGGTGAACCCACGGGTCTTCCCATGTTGGCATCTGATCGTCGTCTTCCATGGTGGATGGATCGGCTGTAGTCATGTTCGCCATTAGGGTTTTGAAAACTTCTCCCAGACTTGTATCGGAGTCCCACTCTGAAGCATCGGGAGAGTATCCCTTCTTGGCTTTGTTAGCAATTTGATCGATAATTTGCCAACCACATTCGTCATCTGATGAAACATAACCTAAGCCTCGCCCATATTTATAATAATCCTCAGGTTTACCTTTTGGTACATATACTGCTTTGGCTGGATTACGAGGACCTCGATCGAAGTATAAACCTTCTCCGAGTGTGAAATCGTATCCCTGCTTTTCCATGAGCTTGCGCGCTTCTGGACTATACTTAGATAGATGTCGACCAGGTTTGTCATCATCTTCATCTTCACTTAGGAAATGATCTGGTAACGGGGAGCTCTTTCCTTTACCGTAAATCACTTCTTTAGCGCCTCTTACTTTGTTCGGGATGACCATGGTTGTTCCGAAGGAATGCTTGAGGTGTTCCTTTGTTACATAGGACGATCGGATCGGCATATACAACTCAGGATTATCATACAGCTCTTTCCCTCTTACTTTGTTCGGGATGACCATGGTTGTTCCGAAAGAATGCTGGAGGCGTTCCTTTGTTACATAGGACGATCGGATCGGCATATACAACTCAGGATTATCATACAGCTCTTTTATCACATCATCAAGAGACAAGGAGTACTCTAAATCATCTTTTATTGCAATATCGGCAAGTTGCCAGTTACAACCTCCATCTGACGATTGTTCATCGTCAAGATTGATTACAAAGGGTACAATGT
Organism: Asparagus officinalis; assembly: GCF_001876935.1. Taxonomy (NCBI): domain Eukaryota; kingdom Viridiplantae; phylum Streptophyta; class Magnoliopsida; order Asparagales; family Asparagaceae; genus Asparagus; species Asparagus officinalis. Next base: position 124,110,472 of record NC_033797.1, on the reverse strand, counting down.
CATTTAAAACAAAACCACCATCGTAATCGAATCCGGCTTCAGAATCAGCTTCTTCTCCGCTGTCTGTGCCCTGGGCCGATGGTTCAGTATCGGATTCGTTACCATAAAGGAGAGAATCGGTGAAATAATTCTCATACCCCTTGAATGGTTGCTTATCCGCGACCACCGTCCTAACCTCATTGTCAGTGTCGACATACTTCAAACACTGATGGAGAGTAGAGGGAATTATCACATTACTATGGATCCAAGGCCGACCCAATAGTAAGTTGTACGAAGTCTCCGCATCGATCACATAACACGTGACTTCTGTCTTCAGATCTCCCATCTGGCACTTCACCCGGATCTTACCCAAGGGTCTTGACCCACTAGTGTTGAATCCATAAATAACAGTGCCTGTGGACGCCAACTTGCTTACTGGAAGGCCGAGGAAATGCATCAATCGAAGCGGCATAATACTCACAGCAGAACCCGGATCCACTTGGATTCGGTTGACTTGGCTGGAGCCAATGTATCCGACGAAATATAACGGCCGATCGTGGTTCGAATTCTTCGTCTGCATATCTTCTTTGGTGAAAGTAATGCAGGGAAGGTTCTTAGTCGCTATGTTGCACTGTTGACTCAGCGGTTCTGGCTGTTCAGGTATCGGCTTGACTTGAGTCAGAAATACCTCTGCATTGGCCAAAGCTTCTTGTAGGGCCTCCCTGGTTTCTTTGGATAATCGCAGCAACTCATACAGCGTTATCCGTGCAGGAATGTTGGCTAATTGCGCCATAATGTCGAAGCTATGCGGAGTCTTCGAGCTTTCCGGTTTGTCTCTTCCAATTGGACGACTGAAACGAGACTGCTTCGGATTCTGTACCTCTTGGGGATTCTTCTCTTTTGGTTTATTCACCGGTTGTCGTAGAGCTTCTTTACCCGGTGTGGGACTTGCAATCACTCCCATCTCCGTGAGAGTTTTGGCTGGTCCCCGCTTGTTCACCCCCTGCTCACTAGGTGGCGGATAATTGTAGTGGTATTCATTTCCGCTCCGTGTCGCAAAAGCTTCTTGTTCTTCTTCAGAGAGCAGGAAAGTGGAGATTCTTTCGTCATCTTCCCCTGGGATAGCAGAGACTCCATAACAAGACTTCCCTTTTCCTTTAGACTTCCTCCCGGATGACGAACCGGCCCATTGTTCATCTCCAATCAGATCTGGATGAACCCAAAGGATTTCGCCATTTGGGGTTGTGTGCGGCACAAGTCCCTTTTGGCGCTGTCCGTGCGGATCGTCATTCACCGTCTTCATCCCGACTTTGGTGACGCGTTTTGGCTCGAACCAAGTTGTAGGCACCGACCCAAAACTGATTGACACTGCGTTGGCCCCCACATTCTTGGCTGGTTTCGGGGTTATGACTCCTACGTCGATTAACGCCTGGATCTTGTCCTTGAGGTGGTAGCATGATCTCGTAGGGTGGTGGACCGCTCTGTGGTACGCGCAGTACTTTGGATCCGTCACTTTGCTGGCCCCTTCTTGATCCACGATCGCCGGCAACTGGATCTTGTTGTTCTCCAACAGGTATTTGAAGATGCCGGGAACTTCATCATCCTTGAAGGAGTACACTTTAGGAAACCTCGGCTCCGCAGATTTCTGCTTCTGAGGCCGTTGTTGCCATTGTCCTCGAGATTGTTGGGGTGCTTGTTGCTGTGGCTGCTGTTGCTGTGGTTGCAATTGAAAGGTTTGATTAGCATCAACTGCATTAGCTTGTGCCTTACCTTTCCCCCGTGGGACGAAGTTTTGCTTTGGAACACTCGTCGCCGGTTGGCCTCTTTCCGCCTTCTTCCTCTTGAGGAATCGCTCAGCTTGCTCTCCCCGGACTTTCAAGTCCTTCCATGTATTGGATGGTGCTGTCCCCATTGCTTCTAGCACGTCCAACGCGAGGTTGTTGTGGCAGGTCTGGAGGATGAATTCCTCGGTGATCGGGTCCCGGCAATTCATCGCCTTGTTCCGGAATCTTTTGACGAAGGTATCGACTAACTCTCCGTCCTTCTGCTTCTCATCGAGCAACGATCCGATAGATATCTCGGTGTCGTCGTCGAAGAAGTTGGCCAGGAACTTGGTCTCCATGTCATCCCAGCTGTTTACGCTGCCTGGCTTGAGGCGGCGATACCAATCGAAGGCGGCTCCGCGAAGAGTGCCGACGAATGACCGCACCATCAGAGGCTCATTACCAGAGATCACCCCCAAATGCGATTTGAAGTAAATCAAATGCTGGGTAGGTGAACCCATCCCATTAAACGGCGTGAAGTTAATTAGATTAAACTTCGCCGGATATGGGATCGATTCCCATTCTCTTGGGTATGGGCAAGGAATGCCTGTTTTCTTCGTCTCTTGAGCGGAAATTAGTGTGTTGATTTTGCTCTCGAGGTTCTTGATCTTCAGGTTTTCGCCGGTTTCTTCGCCAGCATTCTCATTACCACCCCCTGCGTTGACGGGAGGATCATTGGTGTTACGAGCATTTGTATCCTCATCTTCCACATTAATCGGGTTACGATGATTCTGCTCGCCTTGTTGGTTCGCCAATGCTTGGATCTGTTGGTCATGCATTTCTCTCATCTGCTGCATGGCCATCTCCATCTCAAATTTGAAACTTTCTTTCTGCTTAGCCAAAGCGTCTTCAAGCATCTTGGCCATCTGCTCCGCACTTATCATCAGGGCCTCGCGGGGTTGTCCCTCGCTGGATACTGTATTATCTGATGCCACCGCGGAGCCGGCATCAGATTCTTCATCTTCTGAAGGGCGTCTTGTCCGAATCCTACCATAAGTTGCTCGCTCTATGGTTCCGGACTGCAGACGGGTTCTAGGTCGGGAAGCTTTCAGAATCGACTCGAAATCTTCTCGTGCCGATGTCCCTTTGCTCGTCATGTTGGTGGTGACCCTCGGAAATTCTCCGTCTTCAATCACCCTTCTTCTTCGTTGGAAGCGCCTAGGCCTTGGTTTTGGCGTTTCCGCATTAAGTCTTTCAAAAACTGAAACTCTTTCGGGGACCGCCTTAATGCAATTGCATTCCGACAATACCGCCCGAATGAGTTTGGAACAGGGACATTGAATTTCCCGTTCTCGGGGACTCCTCTTCCTGGTTCTATTCGTACCCCCAGCACGATAGTACAACTCGTCATTTTGACAGTCAGAGTAACCTATCGTGTGCGGGCACGCCTTCTCAGGTACAACACAATCATTATCAGATGATAATGTTTCCATCTGAGGTTGACTTGCCTTCTTTGGGCTTTCAAAGGTTACCCGCCTCAAAACATGCCTTTTTGGGCGTGAATTTTCGGCGTGATCTTGGACTTCAATGCGCAAATTGGTGCGCGCAGCTGCCTTGAGGTCTTTGTCATGCTGGAGGTGATGGCGACCCCCAGTATGTTGAGTCGTTCTGGGCTTCTTCATCGGGCCCAAACGCTCGTGAATTGGAGCTTTGCCTCTCACGTCAGGAATTGGACCGAGGCGCTCCAAAATTGGTTTCTTCTTGCGGGATGACTCTGCATGATCTCCCGGAGAAGTTATTGGGATTGACGGCGACTTTGGTTGACTCGCCGGAGTTTGACCTTCCTTAGAAGGCTGCACTGGTTGCTTTTTGGCCTGAGTCGCCACTTCAGACTTAGGCTTCCAGACTTGTCGTGTTGGTGGTGGCTTCTTCTCCACCTCCTTTTGCAGCTTTCTACGGGCTTCCTGAGCTTGAGCCCGTGCCTGCGCTGACATCGCGCGGCGCTTGCGAATGCGCTCCTCGAGTGTCGAACGGTTCCGTTTGACGCGGACCCATTCTTTCTTTGGCGGCTTGGAAGAGTCGCCATTCATTGGTGGTTGAGGCTGTTTGCCTCTTCTGTTCTTCAACTCCGCGTGGTAGCGGAATCCGTCCGTAGACTCCATCGCCTTAGCGAATTGCCGCGCAAGGCGTTGACGACGCCTCTGGCGGGCTCTCTTTGAGAGAGTCACAACGCCCTGAACAGTAGAGGCGTTGGCGGGAGTTGGGTTGACCTGATTGGAGGTCGGTGGAACTTCATTTGACGCAACTTCGGCGTCAGTTGGGTTGAGAGCTTCGTGGGCTTCCCGAGCAGCTTCAAACCAACGAGCTTTTCTCCCGGAGGAGAACTTCTTGGACTTGCGGGGGGAGATAGAGCCGGACGAGGACACGTACTCCTCGAACTTGGCTTGGTCGAACTCGTACTCGACCTCCTCCACGACCGGGATTGCAATCCGCGGCTGCGACGCATCGATCTCGTTGGCGAGATCGTCGGCTCCCACTGTGGTCGCCAGATTGGATGGTCGCCGAGGATCAGATCTGTGCGTCCAAGTCTTCAAAACTCTGGGTTTGCTCTTCAATCCGGCAGAGTTTCGGCTCTTGAAAGTTCGACCTCTCAAAATGAACATCTCTAGGCCTATTTATAGGCTCTCAGGATAGTGCCCGCAAACAGAGAAACGTCGGCCACCGTCGGCCACCTCTGGGTGGCCGGCACTGTGCCGAGCCACCTATGGGTGGCTCGGCTCTTGGCCGAGCCACCCATAGGTGGCTCGGCCACCGAGCCACCTAGAGGTGGCTCGGTTTTGGCCGAGTCCCCTGGGCTTTGGCCGAGCCACCTATGGGTGGCTCGGCTTAAGCCGAGCCCCCTTAGGTGTGGGTTTTCCGAGTTTTTGAGTTGTGTCCGTTTTCCGGTTTTGTCCGTGATTCGGTTGATTGAGACTCTGATTGGTTGATCTGATTTGGCAGTAAGTCGGATTCCTGATTTGGCAGTAAGTCGGATTCCTGATTTGGCAGTAAATCCGCTTCTGAGTTCGAGTCCGAAACTGATCTTGATTCGATCGTGATTCGTCCGAGTCTATTCTCGGTTGGATGACTCGTTGATTCCTTAACTCGTTAGCTTGATTCTGCACGCGGGTGGATTCATTCCGTTGTTCGCGTGCGATTTGTCGATCTCGTCGCCTCGTTGGTTCGTCGGTTTGTGCCGAGCTGAGCTAAGGGACCTATAAGCAATTTTATATGCCTACACAATGTAGGCGATAAAACAGTTGAATTTTGACTCAGACTTGGCAGGTAAGAACAGATTGCTCCAAATAAATGAGTTGGAAGAAATTAGAAATGATGCATAAATAAACTCAAAAATTTACAAAGAGAAAACCAAGATTTTTCATAACAAATCAATTTTACGAAAAAATTTCTCTCCAGGACAGAAAGTTTTACTGTACAATTCAAAATTGCATCTATTTCCTGGAAAATTAAGATCAAGATGGACATGTCCATTTTTTATCAAACAAGTTTTTTCGCATGGAGCTGTCGAGATAGAAAATCCTAAAAATGGTAACATTTTTAAAATAAATGGTCAACGTCTAAAATCATTTTTAGAATTTTCTATACTGGGAGAGGAAGAGGTGTTGGTTCTTCATGAACGTCATTATCTATAAAAAAAATTAACAATAAAAATAAAATAAAATAAAAAAATAAAAAATTTCTCTTATTTGATTTCTTCATCCTCATACTAACAGTAATTGCAAATCTTTATCATCATTGTCAACCAAACAAATGTAAGTTCTTCAATTCTTATCTGCTTTACTTTGTGCATCAGCGAAATTACATTGAGGACAATGCAAAATTTAGGTGTGGAGGTGGTAAGTACATATTTTCCTCTTTATTTTATCATTTTGTTGCATTTTTGACATAGTTTTTTTTAAAAATAAAAAATAAAAAATAATAATAAAAAAATATAAAAATATTATCACTTGTCAAATTAATAGAGTTAAGTAATAATTGATCTAATTGATAGATTTTAAATTTTCTAATCCCTAGTTAGTGACATACTCAAGTTCACCTTTTATGATAACTCCAAATAAAATTCTTAAGAAATGATTTTTTGACTAGTATACTTTACTTAAGTCTTACCTTAGACTTTTAATTAAAAATAATGAAATTTTTCCATGCTTAACTTAGAGTTGAAAATATTTTTTCAAGTTATCTTGATTTAACATTTTTTTCAGACTATATATGCTTACACACATATATATATTAAAAAAAAACTAACCTTATAAAAGAAGAGTGCGAAAAATAGGCACAAAAAAAAAACTCTTAGATTCAAGGTGATTCTATCTTATAAAGCCTAAGTTGACTGAGTAATTAAGCCCAAGGAGTATTTCTATACTTAATGACCTAAGCCCAATTGGGTTGGGATTCATTGGCCTAAAACTCGTTAAATGGAATGACCTAAGCCCAATTGGGTTGGGATTCATTGGCCTAAAACTCGTTAAATGGTCACTTAGAAAGCCCATTAAAATAGAAAACAATCACCAAGATTTAGAGAGTAAAAGAAAAAAATTATATACATATAACACTAACCATTTTTTATATATATACTGTTGTTTTGTATATATGGTCTTGAAAAACAATTTTTGATCAAGAGACTTGAAAGTGTTGTTTTGTATATATGGTCTTGAAAAACAATTTTTGATCAAGAGACTTGAAAGTTATTTAAACAAAGAGTTAGCATGTTCTTTTCAAAACTTTTGAACAATTTTTGATCAAGAGACTTGAAAGTTATTTAAACAAAGAGTTAGCATGTTCTTTTCAAAACTTTTGATTTAAATCTCTAAGATTTTACTTGGTTTGTATTGCTATAATGAAAAAGATTTTCTAAGAGATTTACATTGGAGTTATATATAAAAACGTTTTCTTGATTATTAACTAGCTTCAATTAGAATGTCTAAATATATCAAGGAAAATTAGTTATTTACTGACTTATTTAACTTGGCAAGTTGACCTAATTTTGTTGGTATATTCACTGCAAACCCTCACGAGACTATAACTCGTCCACTAGGATAACCTAGGGGTTTAAAGGCTTGTTGTATGCGCTAAATACAACTGCGATTCCTGCGAAAGTGAGTTAGGATTTACTTTTTATTTTCTTTGCTAGAGGACTAGCAAAAGTTTAGGTATGGGGGTATTTGATAATTATGAATAAATATACTACTAATAATTGTTTTTATCTTTAATTGTAAGTTAATGAAGAATAAATCTCAAACTCCAATCTCTCAACAAAAAGCCCTTGATTTAATGAAGAAATAAAGCCCATGAAGCCAAAGGAATTCTTTCAAATATTTAATGAAGAAATAAATCAAAGCCTAAGTGGAAAATCAAGAGAAAATGCCAAAGTCCAAATGTTGAAGCCCAAAAATACAAGCAAAGCCCATTGTCCAAGCCCAAAATCCAATAGAAGAAGAATTCTGCGGGCAGCAAAAGAAGAGAGCTTGACATCGATGCCAGCATCGATGGGGGCATCGATGCGCGTATCGATGCCAGCATCGATACCCCTATCGATGCTGGCATCGATACGACGTACAGTTAGTTACGAATCTATGGCTGATTTTTGATGTTTTTGGATAAGATTTCGATCCAACGGCTCTCATTCACTGATGTTTACTATAAATAGGGGTAGAGAGTGAGGGGTTAGGGGTGTGAAAAATTTTATAACTCCATTTGGAGAGGAGGGCTACTCCTAATTGAGAAGGCCTTCTAAAAATTGTAACTTTAGTTACAATTAATAATAATAATTTTTCTCCATTTTAAATTTGTCTTTTCTCCTCTTTGTTGAATGATGAGGATGGAGATGAAGAGCAATTTGATGGTTTGCATTACTTTTATTTTCCTCTTTTATTTCTTTTTAGTAATTTCTTTATTATTGCTTATTAGTTAGATTTACATTCATGCTTGTAGTGTAGATTTATTTTCTTGTATTTAATTTTTGTAATTTATTTTGTAGTTTAGATTTTAATTCTTTATAGTTAAATTTATTTCTTGTTCATAGTTTAGATTTTTATTTTCCTTTTAATTTTGTAATTAGTTCTTTTTCTTCTTGTTTTTATTTCTTAAGATGTAAAATTAATTCTTGTAGGAATCTTAGAATTATATGAAGCTAGTTTAATTTTATTTATATTATGCAAGTTATTCTCTTTCACTTAAAATATTCATGTTTAGGATAATCAACTAGAAAACTAATCGGTAGAAGAAGAATTTAATAATCTATGCTTATCTTAAATGGTTGTTATAGGTTATGCTTTTGAATTCTAGGATTACTATCTTGTTGTTGTTCTTATCATGAATAGTAATTTTGACTTAGATGATAATTTGCGTAGTCTTCAGGGTCTCCGCCTGAGGCCTCTCCAGCAGAACTAAAAGCCCTGTGACCTTCTGCATCGATGCGACGGTTTTTTCCCCGCGCCCTCTGTGATCGAGCACCGTCCTGGATAACACGAGAATCAATCTGAGAGGCTTCCTCGGCCAGGTTATACTTTCCTTAAATAGTTTGATAGTCTATGCTTAATAAATCTAAGTTGAAATATGATAAAAAGAAAATAGTTTGTATTTTGTAATTGAGATTAGCTAGTAGATTAAATTCTATATTTCTCATATATTAAATTGAATCCTCCATCTTAACTTTCTTGAATTTTCTTTTTATTCTTGATTTTATTTCTTGATTTTATTCATTCTTCTTTCTTGCCTTGTGATTTCATTTATTCTTTAATTCTTTTTTCTCTCCTCTAAAATTCAATTTATTGTCTCTTGCATATATTCACAACAATCACTCATCACAATCACACTTTTTCTTAAATCCTATTTTGTCATGCACACAACATAAGAACCTATTCTAATAATCTTTTAAAACCACCATCCTCGTGGGATCGATAAATTTTTATACTATAAATTGATTAATTGTGCACTTGTAATTTTGGTACATAATTATGCCGCATCAAAATTCATCGAAATGTATGTCCACTTCCATTCAGGATTGGGTAAGGACTGTAGAGTATCAGCTGGTCTCTGATGCTCTGCCTTCACCTGCTGACAAGTAAATCATTTAGAGACATTCTTCAGCATCCCTAAGCATGTCATTCCACCAAAAGTGCCTCTTCAAATACTTGTACATCTTGGTCATACCTGGATGTACTGTATACCTAGTACAGTATGCCTCATCAAATAGATCCTTCTTCAACTGCGGAATATCTGGAACTACCAACTGACCTCTCATCTAAAGGCCTCCATCTGATCTGATGGTCCAATCTGCCTTGTACTCTTTAGAAATCTCCCCCTTTTGGGTTCGAATCCAGGAGTCTTCCAACTTACCACTGATCACTCTATCAGTCCATGATGGATGTACTGCTAATGATCCAAAAAATGCACTGCATCCACCAACTTCTGGCCTGAAGTCAAACTAACTGAGGGTAAGAAAGTCTCGATACAACGAGCACCTCAAAGCAGCAAGCCTGTTGTAAGACCCCGTAAATTAGAAAAATATTATAGAAAAAATAATAATAATAAATTATTTTTATTATGGTTGATTTCATTCTGGGATGAATGGATCTATTTGTAATCGATTTGAGATCGATTAGTATATAAGTAGCTATCGAGTTTGCTTCAGTGTGCGGGTCGGTCAACTGACCCTATTGATCAATCGACCGGTCGACAGATGGAGATTTTGTTTGGGTTCATGTCAGGTCTGCTTATATGTGTATATATATACATATAAAACCCAAACTTTCTCCCTTTTTAACCCTTCTCTCACGTTGAGTAGTCGTCTCTCTTCCTCAGAAACCCTAGAGAATTCTCCTTTCGAATTTGGAGAAGCTTTGAGAAGCAAAGTGCAAAAAGAGGGCGAGATCTACGGCTTTTGGTGAAGGAGGATCGAGTTTATCTCACATTTAAGAGATCAACACGAATTGGTTAATGCAAGTTTATCTCTTCCCAAACACATCTCCTAAGATTTTTGTTTTTATGGGATTAAACACTAATATGATGAATAGATATGTAGATCTGAACACTAAATGAAGAAAAGACTTGATCTTTATGTTTAAAACCATAATTAATTGTTACTGATGTGAAAGCACCCTAGAGGGGGGCGGGTGAATAAGGTTTATGCTAATCTAATTTGATATTAATGCCAATTTAAAACTAATTAATAAATATCCTAGCAAATATGATTTGCAACAAGATATATGCAAGGATAACCAATTAACATAAGGGTGAAATAAACATAAATAAGATAAACTAGATAGTGGATAATATAAACAAAGAGCAATTGATAATGGCGATATAAACAGTAAGCACGAATGTAAAAGAACGCCAATAACAAACACAAACAAACAATATGATCATGGAGTTCGGTCAACCACTTGACCTACGTATCCGCTCCTCACCTCAAGGAGATCTTCACTATCATAATCGGGTTTTCGACGCTCACCCGAGTAACGTTTACACCTCACACTCGATTTTCTAGCTCACCGAAAACTTTACAATCCATACCATTGCAATCCAACTCTACACCCTCTAAGTGTTGGTCTCTAGCCAGTGTCCTTCCTCAAGTGCTCGGATTTATAAACTCTCCCTAGACTTTACTACTGATGCCACTCCTCTTGGAACTGACCCTATCTCTCACCACACACTCCTCTCGATGTACAAGTGTATTATAAAGTGATCTACACAATGAAGGCTCTAGTACAAATGTTTGTTCTCTTAATAATGGATAAAAACACAATTATAGCTCACTCTCAATCCCACAAACTCATAACCCCAAATTATACTATGTATAAAATACTATAAGCTCAATAGGTTGTGTGTGGACAAAGAGTATAATCTAAACAAACTAAATATAAATCTAGCTTAATGAAAATGATGATCAACAATAAATATATATGAAGCTAAAAATTAAGTTTAGGAAAACTTCTCTAAATAACAAGATGGAGAGATGTGAAATTGAAGCCCAAAACACCAAAATATGATCTTCTCCTCTTGTGAAACTTTCTTCACTTGAAAATCAAACTTTAAACACACTTAAAACAAACTAAAACACTTGTAAACTTATTTTCAAACTCTCATAAAAAACCATGAGAAACAATAAAAGTTGAAGGCTTTTTATAGCCACTTAAACTTGCCAAAAACCCATAAAAACAAAAACTAGCCGTTATTAGCCGTTATAGGCCGAAAAGACTAAAATACCCCAAAATCCAGTATTTTGGAAATTTGCATATCTAGTATTGTAAAATTAATTAAAAATAGTAAATCAACTCTAAAAATAATAAAATTTTTCTAAAGGTTTATAGATATGTATATGAACATTTTAGAGAAAGAATTTATAAAATATCTCTTCCCAATTAAGAGATATAATTATTTTAACATAGATATTATAGATTCTAAAAACTACTAAAACACCCAATTTTGTAAAATAAAATTCAGCATAGTAAATCAACTCCAAAAAAGATAAAAGTTTGGAAAATATTTTTAAACATGTAATAGAACATGTTAGAAAAAGAATTTTGCAAATTTAATTTTTTATTTGTGAGATATAATTTATTTTGTAAACCGTTCAAAACATGAAAATATATTTATATAAGCGTTGTTAAGTTTTCATGTTTATGTGACTAAAGACATTGTTTACCAAAACCAAAAATAATAAATATAAAACTTGTATGTATGTATATAAATAATTATATTTTATTCATATTTATATAAACTTGAAAACTATAAAACCAAAACGTGTATGTGTGTATATGATTGAGCTTAAAGTATCAAATACACATAATATAACACCTAAACTATTTACCCAATCTTGATTGATCTTCAATATGATTTTCTTGGCAAACTTTGTGGATGAAGCTTGAACTTGAATCTTTGACTTGAATTGAATTGCTTTATTTTATTATTTCCGCCAACCTCCATTTGATATGATCATTATGACGCAATTCCATCTAACCTCCGACAATCATTGTTTGTCTAGAATAAATAAGAAAACACAAACACTAGACAAACAATATTAGTCATAAATTATTTGTTAAAACATCATCAAAACAAAAAAGCCAACTTGATGAACTGATTAGGCTTAGACCCTAATTAATCAACTAAAACCTATTTAGTGATGTTTATGGAGTTTAATTCCCAAAAATCCAAGTTTTGTTGATGTATACTTGTTTGGTCGAGATTTCACTTAAGTTAATACAAGATCTAAAACTTAGTTCAAACCCCATGTTAATAATTTATGAGTTTTTGAGAAAAATAATTAACCTTAGAAACCTGGTAAATTTAGCTTTTAGCATTCAGATCGGTTGATTGACCCTAATTATCAGTCGACTGATTAGTTCTTCAGAACCTTGTGTTTTCTCTCTGGTCGGTCGACCGATATAGGGTATCAGTCGACCGATCGAGACTATATAGATTGTGCACGTTGTGCACGTCGTAGCCTAGTTGACTGATGGAATATCAGTCGACCGATCCTCAAAGGTAGTCGATTGATCTGGAGCTGTTTGCAAATTTTGATCTTCCACGCACGTTTGGTCATGAACATGAAGTTCGGGCCCACACGTTGATACACGTGCGTGGCCATGTTAGTGTACATGTTGGGGTTTAGGCACGCGTGGATCCTCGAGAGTGTGTGGCTATGTGTTGAGCTCGTCGCGACATAAGGGTGACAATTAACGAGTTGCATAAGTTAGCGTCAAATATTTGCGGATGGCCAAGATAGGTTGTGAACTGCATGAGATTGCGATGAACCAAGGGATACTGTGAGTACATATGCTCCGCATCATACTTCTACATAGATGTTCTAGTTCGGTTGTGAGCTTCATGGTACTACGATGAGCCACAGGATATGATAATCATATTTTTATTACAATTTTATACCCTCATTATCTATTTTATATGAATAAATATACCACTAATAATTGCTTTTATTTTTAATTACAGGTTAATGAAGAATAAATCCCAAAAAAAACCATCTCTCAACAAAGGCCCTTGAGTAAATGAAGAAATAAGAGAAATTCAAATAATTGAATTTTAAAAGGCCCAAAGAATTGGAATGGACTTGGATGCAAAGAGTGGAATGAATTGGGCTTTTATGCAATCATACAAGACCGGACTTGGTGGATTTTCACAAGAAAATCACTGCTGCAGACTTGGACCGGACATTCATTCGAAAATCAAATCAAGTGGGCCGGATTTGTTGTGGTTGATTTCCATTAACCAGCTCTTCAATTTGGATGCTTTGGATTTGTGTGGGCCGGATTTGGAAAATAAAATAATGAAGGAGATTGGACTTAGGCAGAGGATGAGGCCGGCTTGTTTTTCTTTGCTGCAGAGTTTGGAAATTAAAGAAAAAAAAATAGTGGACCGAACATTTCATTGCTGTAGACTCTCTATGGGCCGGACAAGCTGCTGTGATTTTCAAAAATCAAATGCAAGAAACCGGACTTGCTTTGGGCTGGAAATTTGGCTTTCATCATTGAATATTTATTGTGGCTAGGACTTCCAATACTGCTTGCTGCAGAAAATTTGAACCGGACTTTGGTTTTTAAATTGATTTGCTGCAGATGGGCCGGTTGCTCATTTTCACAAATTAAGTGTGGATTGCATGGGCCAGACTTGGACTTGTTTTGAAAATCAAGAAATTGGACTTGTGTGCTGCAATTGAACTTGGGTTGCTTCCGAAAACAAAATGAGGTTGCTGCTGCTGTAGCTCTTCATTTAATTCCGAAAATCAAATGCCAATAGACAAATGAATTATCAAATGGGCTTCTTCAAAGATGGGCCGAACTTGATTTAGTTTTGAAAAATCAAATTAGATCGGACTAGGCTTTTGCAATTGGATTTTGATTTTCTTGTAAAAATCAAATAAATCATATGGGCCTCTTATGTTGGGCTAGAGAAGAACAAAAAGCAAATTCAAAGGTGGAGATTGTTGCTTGGGGCTCAAGACAAATCCAATGGCTCAAATTCATTAAAGATTACTATAAATAGGGGTAGAGAGTGAAGGGTTAAGGGTGTGAAAATTTTTGTAACTCCTTTTGGAGAGGAGGGCTACTCTTAATTGAGAAGGCCTTCCAAAATTATATCTTTTTATTAAAATTAATAATAATAATTTTTTCACCACTTTAAATGTGACGCCCCTGGGTTCACACAAGGCTGCAGTCCAAGGTGAAACCAAAAATGTCAAACCTGCCATGCACCACACCGTGCAATAACATATTTCACCATCACAATTAACATCTATATAGTAGAATCAACAACAGGTGTAGGTACAAAAGCAAGTGAAAGATAACGCAAAGAATACTAATGAAATGAAATCACATAAATATCTCATCATCCAACATACTGAAGTACATAGTCAAGGTCTGTGTAGATAAACTGGAATACTCAACCAGTCTCAAATACAAATATCTGACAAAAAGAAATAAGACACACCGCCTTTACAACTTCTAGAACAAGACTCTCAAATGTCTAACAAAAGAAAATCTAAAGTGGAGCCCCAAATAAAACATATAACTAACTAGACAGCTGAAGCTAAAATGCATTGCCATCAACCTGCGACTCTCCGGGCTCCTGACTCGTTACCTGAAAGGGGGAGGGACAACGAGCATCAAAGCGCTAGCGAGTAACATCACAACCAACCCCAAGGGAACAGGGCTCGTTGTATAAGAAAATATAGGTAATACATAATAGATCTAAAATCATTGATCTCACTAAAGAGGATTTTAGTATTTAGGAATTTGCAACACGAGCATAGGTACGTCGAGCGAAATAATCCAAACAAGAAAACCCTCATGTATATACCTTGTATCTCAAGTTGTAAATCCCTAAACACCAAACCCGAGGTTCTAAGTGCAGTGCCATATCATAGCCTACATGAATATCATGTTAAAATTTACATAAGTGTCATGTCAAAATCTACATAACTATCATGTCGTGATCTTCTGTGAGAAAGTCATATTCAGGGTTAAGAACTAGGTCCGAAACAGGAATTATATATTGTAGTTTCCAAACTCATGGAATAAGTGGCAAATGTCCAACACGAGGACTGGAATGGATTATAGTCCAACACGAGGACTTCTATGGATTATAGTCCAACACGAAGACTGTGAAAAAGTGAAAAAAATATCACTGTGACATATACTGAAATCTACTTATATAAATCCCCACTCAAATCAGTGTGTAAGTCCCCAATTTATACCCTCAGGTCATCTATCATGCCTGGGTACATAGCAAGGCTAAAAACCAAAGTCTGATAATCCAATCAAACACTCGAACATTCAATCTTTCTCTCTTGAGTTAAGCAGCAAAATAGCATATTAAAAATGTCATTTAACAGATAAATAAAGAAAGCTTACACATTTAGAAATCATTACCAAGATCCCAAACATAATTAAACATGATCTATGTATAGTTAACAATAAAAACAGGAATTTTCTCCTTTTAAAACGTATTCAGATCTATACCTCCATAATAAAACTCATTGATGAGCTTTTAAAATAAGGAAAAACCTGAATCTCATATTATGAGCCATAATGATCTATTAGCTATTCAAAAATACGATTTTTGGCTCAATAAAACCAAATAAAACTCAAGTTTTTGACATGAAAACAAAAGGGGGTGGAGTTGGGCGAGAAGTTACTCACCTTTGGTGAGAAGATGAATCCCTAGATCTGCAGGAGGTTGATCCCCTTCGCTAAAATCCAACAATCCCGCTGAAAATCCTCAAGAACTCCTCCCAAATCACCAAGCAATGAGAATTAGGGTTTTAGGGAAGAGAGGGGGGGGGCTAGGGTTTTGGTTTCAGATCTGAGGGAGGCTCTCTCGAGCACATTAGCTTATATACCAAACCCACAACCCGACCCGAAACCCGATTAAACCAAACCTGAGAAAAACTACCCACAACCCGACCCGAAACCCGATTAAACCAAACCTGAGAAAAACTCTCTGACCGCTGTGCGGTCGATCGACGCGGTCGACCGCCATGGTCGACCGCGTTGGTCGAGCACGCAGTAGAAAAATGCCTGCTGCTAGGCATTTAACATGCTTGTCACTTCACTCGATTTCTCTCACATAGAAACACTTAATGGGTTCTCAAATACAGGAAAACATATAAATCATATATACATATGATTATTTATCACAAAAGAAATATTTATTACTATTAATTCACATATTTTATTATAAAAAGATTTTAGGGTTTTACATTCTTTCCCCATAAAAGAATTTCGTCCTCGAAATTCGAAAATTATACGAATCTCGAAAAATGAATTACTAGATAACATATAGAGATATTTATACTTAACGATCTAAAATGATAATATTCTCGCTCAAATCCTAATCTTGTGGAACTAGTACATCGGGCGAAAAATCCAAACAAGGAACCCCCCATACATATACCATACGTTCCATAAGATTAAAAATTAAGCAAAAATATCTTCATTCTAGTGTTAAATATAAACATAACCAAAGATATAAACATAAAGTGAGATATATAACAAAATAAGAATTAATTTACCTGCTCAACCAAGTGTGGGTAGTCGTGACTCATGTCCTCTTCGTGCTCCCAAGAAATCTCCTCAATACCTCCTCGGTTCCACTGAACTTTCACTAAGGGAATCACCTTATTCCTAAGTCTCTTGTCCTCCCTGGCAAATATACAAACCGGAATCTCAATAGTAGTCAAATCCTCCTGGAGCTCAATCTCTGGTGCATCAATTATTCGCTGCTGCTCCTCATCATGCAAGTGTTTCTTGAGCATAGAAACATGAAATACATCGTGTATACTAGACATCGATGCTGGAAGATCTAGTCTGTATGACACAACTCCGACACGCTCCAGAATTTGAAATGGTCCAATGTATCTCGGCGCAAGCTTCCCCCGTCGCCCAAATCGCTGTACGCCTTTCATAGGCGATACCTTCAGCATGACTGAGTCTCCCACCTGAAACTCCAAGGGTCTTCGCCTCTTATCTGCATAACTCTTCTGTCGACTCTGAGTGGCTAGAATCCGCTCCCTGATCAATGCTACCTTCTCGGTAGTCTGCCTCACTAGCTCTGGCCCAAGCATCAAACTGTCCTCTGGCTCTGCCCAACATATCGGCGATCTACAGGGTCTCCCGTACAATGCCTCATATGGAGCCATACCTATCGTCGCCTGATAACTATTCTTATAAGCGAATTCTACCAATGGCATATGATCCTCCCAGCTGCCTTGGAAATCAATGACACATGCCCTCAACATGTCCTCCAACACCTGATTCACTCTCTCCGTCTGACCATCCGTCTGGGGGTGGAATACAATGCTATAAGATAGCCTGCTGCCAAATGAATCCTGAAAACTCCTCCAAAAATATGAAGTGAAAACTGATCCTCGATCCGATACGATCGTGTCCGGAACTCCGTGAAGTCAAACTATCTCCCGAATGAAGATCCTCGCATAAGTCTCGGCTGTATAAGTGGTCCTCACTGGAATAAAATATGCTGATTTCGTCAACCGGTCCACTATCACCCAAACAGAATTATTTCCCTTCTTCGACTTCGGCAACCCCACAATAAAATCCATGGAAATGTCTGCCCACTTCCACTCTGGTCTTCGACTTCGGCAACCCCACAATAAAATCCATGGAAATGTCTGCCCACTTCCACTCTGGAATGGGTATAGGCTGAAGTGTCCCTACCGGTCTCTGATGCTCTGCCTTCACCTGCTGACAGGTAAAACATCTAGCCACATAGTCTGTAATCTCTCTACGCATACCGCTCCACCAGAAATGTCTCTTCAAGTCCTTGTACATCTTGGTGGTTCCTGGATGCACTGTGTACCGAGTACGTCTGCACTGGCTGGCATAACCAATCTACCCTTCGTCCGTAGACCTCCATCAGCTCCAATGGTCCAATCAGTCTTAGGCTCTTTGGAAATCTCCTCCTTTCGGATTTGAATCCAAGAGTCTCCCAACTGAGCTCTGACAACTCTGTCACTCCAAGATGGCCGCACTGTCATAGCTCCCAAAAATGCACTGGTTCATCCAATCTCGGGTCTAAAATCAAACTGGCTAAGAGTGATAAGATCCCGATGTAGTGAACACCTTAAAGCTGAAATCCGATGTCGACGTTTCCTGCTTAAACCATCTGCTACGACGTTCGCCTTTCCCGGATGATACTGGATCGCGAACTCATAGTCCTTAATAAACTCAATCCATCTCCTCTGTCTCTGGTTGAGTTCCTTCTTGGAAAAGAGGTACTTCAATAGGTAGTGCCTCCAAGACTTCAGTGCAAATACCACTGCTGCCAACTCCAAATCATGAGTGGGATAGTTCTGCTCATGCACCCTCAACTGCCATGAGATATAGGCTACTACCCTCTGAGTCTGCATCAATACGCCTCCTAAGCCTGCCAACGATGCGTCTGTATATACGATGAATGTCCTGTCAGTGTTCGGAATGGTCAAAACCGGCGCTGTAGTCAGCTTAGTCTTCAAAATATCAAAGGCCTTCTAGCACTCCATGCTCCATATGAACTGTACACCCTTCTTCGTAAGGTGTGTAATAGGCGTCGCAATCTTCGAGAAGTCCTGAATGAACTTCCTATAATATCCAGCTAAGCCCAAAAAGCTACGAATCTCTGTCACCATCTTCGGTGGCTCCCAATCAAGAACTGCCGTGATCTTAGTCGGGTCCACTGCTATACCCTCTCGACTGATAACATGGCCAAGAAATCTGACTTCTGAAAGCCAAAACTTGCACTTGCTGAACTTAGCATACAGCTGATGCTCCTGAAGAGT
The DNA here is from genome assembly GCF_001876935.1 of Asparagus officinalis. Taxonomy (NCBI): domain Eukaryota; kingdom Viridiplantae; phylum Streptophyta; class Magnoliopsida; order Asparagales; family Asparagaceae; genus Asparagus; species Asparagus officinalis. Next base: position 124,091,884 of record NC_033797.1, on the reverse strand, counting down.
CCTCAACGCTATCCGTAGATGCTTCTCGTGATTCGTTTCCAATCTCGAGTAAATGAGAATATCATCAATGAAAACAATCACGAACTGATCTAAGAAGGGACGGAAAACCAGGTTCATCAAGTCCATGAATACCGCGGGTGCATTGGTCAACCCAAATAGCATGACCAAGAACTCGAAAGAACCATATCGAGTAAGAAAGGCGGTCTTGGGAATATCAATCTCCCTAACCCACAACTGATGATAGCCAGAACGAAGATCAATCTTTGAGAAATACTGTGCACCCTGCAACTGGTCAAACAAGTCATCAATCCTAGGTAGTGGGTACCTATTCCGGATAGTGACCTTGTTTAACTCTCTATAATCTATGCATAATCTCATACTACCGTCCTTCTTCTTCACGAAGAGGACCGGCGCGCCCCACGGAGAATGACTCCGGCAAATAAAACTGTGAGCTAATAACTCATCCAACTGGGTCTGAAGCTCCCTCATCTCAGCTGGTGCCATGCGATAGGGTACACGGGATAACGGGGCTGTGCCTGGCTGCAACTCAATACAAAACTCCACCTCTCTCACTGGAGGTAATCCAGGTATGTCCTGAAAGACATCCTGATACTCTGAGACAACTCTAGTCTCCAATAACTCAGCACCCTGATCCCGTCGCATCACCTCCTCGATGTACGCCAGAAATAACTCCGCAAAACGGTTGCCCTGGGAGGTTGCTACAATCATCTCGGACCCATCGGACGCTCGCAACTTGACTGTCTTCGCAAAGCAGTCAATGCTAACATGGTAGGAAGACAACCAATCTATACCAAGGATGACATCGAACTCGGACATATGCAACACTATCAAATCCACTATAAACTCCGACTCGTCTAGACTGACGGTACACCTCCTACAAACGCTCTCCAGAAGCGATACCTCACCTAAAGGGGTGGAAACAGATAAAGGGGTGTCTAGAGGCTGAGCTACGAGCTGGAGTCTAGCCATAAATGCATGCGATATGAAGAAATGCGAAGCTCCCGAATCGAAAAGGATACGGGTGGGAAAGGAATTCACAAAGAACGTACCCTCCACTACTGCTCCGCTAGATCCATGATCACGGGGAACTACTGCATAAACCCTGCCCATGGCTGAAGACTGTTCTGCTGCTGGAGATGGAGAATATGGGATAATCTGCCCCTGAGGAACCTTCTGAACTGCTAGAATCTGTCCCTCAATTCTCTGAGCTACTGGCGGTGCCTCAAGCCTGTTCTGCTGGCCCTGACCTCTGCCCTGCTGGCGCTGCTGCTGCTGCTGGTTCGGACCTTTGCCCTGCTGGGCACCTGCTGGTGCACTGCGGCACTCTGATGCCTTATGTCCGACCTTGTGACAGTTAAAACACCCTAACTGAATAAAACCTCCTGGACACGAGGTACCGGCGGATATTAGGGCGAAGCCCTGCCAAGAACATCTGAGCCTGACGCTCTCCTGTCTGCCACATTCCCGTGAAATGTAACAGCTCCATGAACCTGCTCTCAAAGTCTGCAACTGTCATGTCCCCCTGAGTCAAACGGGACAACTCAAGTTCCTTCCCAGTCCGTGCTGCTGAAGAAACGTACTGCCCATCAAAGAAGTAAATGAAGTCCTCCCATGTGAGGGTCGTCCTCTGCTCTGGAGTAAACTGCAGTCGGTACCATCTCCCGGTATCTCCCTTCAGGCTGTAGGATGCCAGCCTCTGCTTCTGTACTGAATCTACACCGAGTATATCGAGAATCTGCTTCTGTACTGAATCTACACCGAGTATATCGAGAATATTGCTCACATCCTCCTTCCACTTATGAGCTGCAAGAGGGTCTAGTGACCCCTGAAACTCTGGTACCCTCATTTTATGATACCTCTTTACTATACGGAGCCAAGCCTCCTGCTCTGTGGGCCTATACGGGACTGCTAGAGGGATGACTACAGGCGCGACCTCTGGGGGCCTCTCTCTGACAGGAACGGCCGGTATCCCCTGCTGCTGAGCTACTGGTGGTGGTGGTGTCCGTGGTGTTATATGAGTCGTCACCAACTCCTCAATGGCTGTCATCCGGGTAATGAGAGGAGCCATGATGTCCACCAAATACTGAGGAGCCTGCTGCGGCTCGGGTGGAGCCTGCTGAGGCTCGGACTGAGCTGGCTGCTACTCTGATGGAGTCTGCTGTGACTCTGCCTGGCTAGCTCTCCTGGTACGAGGTCTACCACGTCCTGCCATCTATCTCTCTCTCTCTCTCTCTGCTGAGAAGAAAAATAAAGTTTATGAGTCAAAACAGACCTTTATAAATAACGTATCACATTGAAAATTTTCACAACATATAGTATTCACACAAATACTTTGAATTTATACCAAATAGTTGTCATAAAAAAAAATTTCTCAAATTTTGAGATATACGCATATATCGTCATCACTCATACTAGGAATTCCTTACGGACTCTATACATGAATCCTAAGAAACTCTATCCTAGCGCCAAGACTCGGCACAGGATGATCCTAAGGATACTGGAACTAGAGCTCTGATACCAACTGTGATGCCCCTGGGTTCACACAAGGCTGCAGTCCAAGGTGAAACCAAGAATGTCAAACCTGCCATGCATCACACCGTGCAATAACATGTTTCACCATCACAATTAACATCTATCTAGTAGAATCAACAATAGGTATAAGTACAAAAGCAAGTGAAAGATAACGCAAAGAATACTGATGAAATGAAATCACATAAATATCTCATCATCCATCATACTGAAGTACATAGTCAAGGTCTATGTAGATAAACTGGAATACTCAACCAGTCTCAAATACAAATATCTGACAAAAAGAAATAAGGCACACCGTCTTTACAACTTCTAGAACAAGACTCTCAAAGGTCTAACAAAAGAAAATCTAAAGTGGAGCCCCAAATAAAACATATAACTAACTAGACAGCTGAAGCTAAAATGCATCACCATCAACCTGCGACTCTCTAGGCTCCTGGCTCGTTACCTAAAAGGGTGAGGGACAACGAGTGTCAAAGCGCTAGCGAGTAACATCACAACTAACCCCAAGGGAACAGGGCTCGTTGTATAAGAAAATATAGGTAATACATAATAGATCTAAAATCAATGATCTCACTAAAGAGGATTTTAGTATTTAGGAATTTGCAACACGAGCATAGGTACGTCGAGCGAAATAATCCAAACAAGGAAACCCTCATGTATATACCTTGTATCTCAAGTTGTAAATCCCTAAACACCAAACCCGAGGTTCTAATACATGAACAATAATAAAAGAAAAACAACTAATCTCAGAACATAAGTGTAGTGCCATATCATAGCCTACATGAATTTCATGTTAAAATTTACATAAGTGTCATGTCAAAATCTACATAACTATCATGTCGTGATCTTCTGTGAGAAAGTCATATTCAAGGTTAAGAACTAGGTCCGAAACAGGAATTATATATTGTAGTTTCCAAACTCATGGAATAAGTGGCAACTATCCAACATGAGGACTGGAATGGATTATAGTCCAACACGAGGACTTCTATGGATTATAGTCCAACACGAGAACTGTGAAAAGGTGAAAAAAATATCACTGTGACATATACTGAAATCTACTTATATAAATCCCCACTCAAATCAGTGTGTAAGTCCCCAATTTATACCCTCAGGTCATCTATCATGCCTGGGTACATAGCAAGGCTAAAAACCAAAGTCAGATAATCCAATCAAACACCCGAACATGAGTAAAATACTCAAAAATACACAAAACAGGATTTTGCAGCAGACAGTGCGTCGGTCGACCGACTCGGTCGACCGCAGTCTGATACGAGCCTGGCGGTCAACCGCTAGGCATTTCGGTCGACCGACAGAACGTCGCGGTCGACCGTGCAGAGGGCAGACACTGATCTGCCCTTGCTGCGTGCCCTGTGGTCGACTGATACGGTCGACCGCGAGGCAGACAGAACCCAGATCTGGGTTTTTTGTCAGCTTCGAAACCTGTCAATCTTTCTCTCTTGAGTTAAGCAGCAATATAGCATATTTAAATTGTCATTTAACAGATAAATAAAGAAAGCTTACCCATTTAGAAATCATTACCAAGATCCCAAACATAATTAAACATGATCTATGTATAGTTAACAATAAAAACAGGAATTTTCTCATTTTAAAACGTATTCAGATCTATACCTCTATAATAAAATTCATTGATGAGCTTTTAAAATTAGGAAAAACCTGAATCTCATATTATGAGCCATAATGATCTATTAGCTATTCAAAAATACGATTTTTGGCTCAATAAAACCAAATAAAACTCAAGTTTTTGACATGAAAACAAAAGGGGGTGGAGTTGGGCGAGAAGTTACTCGCCTCTGGTGAGAAGATGAATCCCTAGATCTGTAGGAGGTTGATCCCCTTCGCTAAAATCCAACAATCCCGCTGAAAATCCTCAAGAACTCCTCCCAAATCACCAAGCAATGAGAATTAGGGTTTTAGGGAAGAGAGGGGGGGCTAGGGTTTTGGTTTCAGATCTGAGGGAGGCTCTCTCGGGCACATTAGCTTATATACCAAACCCACAACCCGACCCGAAACTCGATTAAACCAAACCTGAGAAAAACTCTCTGACCGCTGTGCGGTCGACCGACGAGGTCGACCACCACGGTCGACCGCGTCGGTCGACCGCGCAGCAGAAAAATGCCTGGCTTATTAGTTTAGATTTATTTCTATGCTTGTAGTTAGATTTTATTTTCTTGTTAAATAGCCAAGAGGCTAGAACCCTCTTGCCTTAGATTTATTTCATGCTTATAGAGTAGATTTATTTTCGTGCATTTAATTCTTGCAATTTTATTTTGTAGTTTAGATTTTGCAATTTATTTTGTATTTAGATTTTAATTTCTTGCACTATTCACCTTGAGGCTAGAACCCTCTTGGGTTTAGTTTTTCTTTTTATTTCTTTTTATTTTGTTTAATTCGTCTTTAGGCTAGAACCCTCTAGGGAATCACCTTTTTCTAAGAAGTGGGTTCAATTTTAGATTACCCATATCTATAACTGAATCCACCATCTTTAATTTCTTGCATTTTCTTTTATTCTAGAATTTTGTACTTCATTCTTGAATTTTTTATTTTATTCATTTTTTCCTTCTCACCTTATTGTTCATACTCACTCTCATTTACACTTTGCACCTATTTACACAACACTTTCACTCTCTCAATCTCTTCACAATCACATTCACTCATCAATCTTATTTGTCACGCACACAACATAAGAACCGATTTTATATTTTCTCCTACAAAATACCTTCCTCGTGGGATCGATATCTTAAATACTGTAACTTGACACGGTTGTGCACTTGCAACCTTTTTGGTACATGTTTATGCCGCATCAAGTTTTTGGCGCCGTTGCCGGGGAAGGTGCTTAAGTAGGTTTTAATTATTTTGGTTCTTTAACTTGTGTGTTTTTTGTGAAGGAAACGCTTGGAGCTTGAAGATCGCGGATTGGAGAGCTAGGATTTGAAGATTTGCTTTCGGGTAAGTCCTCTTTCTAGTTTTTAATTCTACCCTTTAGCTAATTTTTCACAATTAGAGATAATTAGGACTTAAAAAAAAGAGGATTTTATTTTTTGTTAACCATAATAAAATTCATCCTCCACTTTGACATTTACTAACAAGATAATAAATTCAAACAAATCCCCCCTTCTCATTTGTTTGATTGTTAACCCTAATTAAAAAAAAAAGATTTTTGTTGCATTTCATATAGTGTAGGAATTCACCAAGTGATTTGAGCATCTTGATTTGGCACACACTTAAAAATATTTTTAAGGGCAAAACCCCATAATCAAGATAAGGTGAGGGATTTCATCACCCTTTCCTTAGCCCAAAAATCACTAATTCCTCACTTTACAAACCCAAGCCTAATAAAACTCATTAGACGTTGGCCCCTAAGGATTCGAGCTTAATAAGGAAAAAGAAATCCTTAAATGAACCGGTTTAAGTTTTCTCAGATTAGTTAGTGTCTAAGGCAAGGTTTAGGGGTTGCGTAAAGCGCTCCGGAAGGAAAGAGGTACTTAATTGATCTTTGATCACCCTCTAGTACTATCCTTACCTGGCTAACTACCTGGGTAAAACTTTTATCTTTTCACTGTAGGCGTTTTTGGTTAGGAGCTGGTCTAGTTGAGTTAGGCTAAACCCTAGAATTAGAGTTGATTGAAAAGTGATTGTTTTGATTTGTTTTAGTTAGGATTTTTCTTTTTCTTCTCATAAAAAAAACTAAACTATTCCCTATTTTTGTTGAGAAGTTTCTGGAGAGTATTTTTCTAAAAATATTCTTAAGGATAACTAGAAGTTTCTGGAGAGTATTTTTCTAAAAATATTCTTAAGGATAACTCAACAACACTCTAGCAGACGTACGAGTATAAACTATGTCAAACGCCGGACAACGCGTTACAAATGAAGACTCAACGCCAACAATCAATGGTCGTTTCTTTGTTGAAACAACAAACACGAGCTAAAGATCAGAAAATCAGGAATTGACTTTAAGTTCAAAATTCCGACAATGGTCAGACAATAAATGTAGCACCGGAACCCTTGCAGACATTCGACAAAGCACCGAATAGCCTGGAGGATTGAAGGAATCAAGAATAGAAGCCATTCCAAAGTCCCGTTACACAGACTGAAGGTTGGGACAATCATATCCAAAGTATTCCAGACTCTTCTATAAAAGAATGAGGCTGAAATACTTTGGAGGGGGTATTTGTAGGCGTATAAAACTACCTATGGGTCCCTTAGCACAGCTCGGCACAGTGATTCGACAAACCGACGAACCATCGGGTGACGTATCTAAACACGAGCGTTAGTCCACCACATCGAAGCACCAAGGTGGCCGGCCGAGCCACCAAGGTGGCCGGCCGAGCCACCAAGGTGGCCGGCCGAGCCACCAAGGTGGCCGGCCGAGCCACCAAGGTGGCCGGCCGAGCCACCAAGGTGGCCGGCCGAGCCACCAAGGTGGCCGGCCGAGCCACCAAGGTGGCCGGCCGAGCCACCAAGGTGGCCGGCCGAGCCACCAAGGTGGCCGGCCGAGCCACCAAGGTGGCCGGCCGAGCCACCAAGGTGGCCGGCCGAGCCACCAAGGTGGCCGGCCGAGCCACCAAGGTGGCCGGCCGAGCCACCAAGGTGGCCGGCCGAGCCACCTTTTGGTGGCTTGGTGGCCGAGCCACCTGGTGGCCGAGCCACCCCCCTCCCGAGCCGCGGATCTGGGCCCAGATCTGAGCCCATATCCGCTTTCAGAAGCCTATAAATAGAGTGGGCATGGCTCATTTTTCAAGGGTTGGAATTTTAGAGCCGAAACTCTGCTGGATTGAGAACTCACCTTCGGATTTTCAAAGCTTTGAAGACTTGGATATTTTCAGATCTGGTTCTTAGCGAGCATCCATGTCAAACAAGGCAGGAGTTCGAGAGAGAGAGATCAGATCTGAGATCCACACGAAAATACTCCGGATCAAAACTTGGTTTTTGATCCCGAGAAGGCTATTATTTCCTTAGTGAAATAGTACCCCCGGCTGTTATTTCCTTTGTGAAATAGCACACGTCATACCGTGTAGATCCGACCGGATCAAGATCGCGCGGTGGTCCACGGATTAACCCCGACGCAGGCGAAGAACCCACAAAAGCGAGTGACCGCAAAACAGGAGCTCGCGATTCGTTCGACAAACAAGGAAGATTGTAACTTTTTCTTTTTCTTTTGATCTCGTTCGCGAACAATGTACAATTAGCTGAAGTCTATCCATGAAGGCATAAGAGATAAATGAATGCAAACCTTCTGAAAAAGAATATGGGCTAGAAAGGAGTTCCTAAGGAACGTACCTTCCACTACAGCCCTGCTCGCACCATGATCACATGGCACAACTGCATACACTCTACCCGTAGTAGTGGATTGTAGGCAATAAAAATTGCCTTTAGTTCAAGGAAGTCAAAACCCCACCTGATAGGCCCCGCCTGCCTATGGTTGGGGCTCACATGCATTCAGAAAGCCCAATTGAGCTCGCTTGGCCATTCAACCTCGCGGGCAGAGCTTAACTCGCCTACACGAGTCAACTCTGCCTGCATACTTGGCTCGCCTACACGAACCAAGTTGGTTTGGCTCTCCTGTATGAGTTATCCTCGCTCGCATGAGCCAAGTTCAACAATGTGGTTTGGCCCACCAACATGAGCCAACCTCGCTTGTTTACTTAACACACCAGCAGGAGTCGAGCCTGTTTACTTGACTCGCCAGCACAAGTCAAGCTTGCCTGGATGTTTTGTTCGCCCGCACGAGTCGAAGCTCACTTGTAAGGAGTTCTCCCACATGGATTTAGCTTGTCAATAGACTTAAGATCGCCTAACACTTGAGGGGACCACCATCCGGCCCTACCTGTTCGCCAAGCTTGCCTGCAAGCTCGCCTGAGCATTTACACACAGCTCAAGCTCGTATGTATGCCTGCCAGTCTTACCTGAGTAGTGCAAGAGGCTGCTTGCCTATGGGAGTGGTCACATCCCATAACTATAGGGAGAGTATGGTGCTCCTTACCTGTGAGTGGTCACATCCCACAAGTCAAGGGATTGACCATGCCTCTCTTTGCCTATTTATAGCCACTTATAGCGAATGTAAAGGGGGCTTAGAAGTTTGGAATTTTCAAGACTCTTCAATCAGAGAGCTTGGCTGGATATTCTTAAGCAAAAGCTTGAATTATTGAAGTAGACTCAATCTGAACTCTCAGATTTGAGACTCTTGGCTCTTTGCATACTCTTGCATATTAGCCTTCTCTAAGCATTCGACATTGACACTCATCAAGCTCGGGTAATCGAAATCAATCACACAAGAGCTTCTACTACGTACTAAAGCTCAACAGTAGTTTTGATTGAATCGTCCAAGGGAAGCAAACTCGACATAAGCATTCGAGGGAGGCGTCCTATAACTATCGAAGAACCCATATTAAACAAGAAGAGCATTCTCTTCGCTTCTGTTGTAACTTGATTTCTTGATTTGTAATAAGAAATTCTTATCAATACAAATCTTCTTTTTTCAGGAATCAATTTTGCTCCACTTACTAAAGATGGCGACCACAGTGGGAGAAACTATTTCTTTAACTGAAATGGTGGTGGCGTAATTCAACGAAATTGTAGAGGGGACGAGAGTCGAGTCCCTTGTGATTGAGTTTGACCAAGCTAAGTACGAGTAGTACTTATCTTCATCCTCCTTTAGTGGCAATGCATCTTGAAAATGCCATAGAGTCGTGTGTGTGGTCCAACCCAAAGCGGCTGAGGCAACCATGCCTGTGTGTTCTACCCGAGCTATGGCTAGGGGTTCTATCACCCCCTAACCAATCAAGGCCAAGTTAAAGACTAAAAATTCAAGCCAAAGGACTGCTTGTTGGGTCGTAAAACAATCAAGTCAGAGTAGTCGACTACAACGACTACTAGTCGACTACTAAGATAGTTTTCTAACATTTTAGATTTTGAATTAGTGATTGTTTATAGTCGTTTTGTGTACCTTTTTTTAGAGTTTGAAAACTTGTCTTTTCAAGGGCTTTAAATAGGTTACAAGTTTAGAAATTTGGATCATTGAACCCTATCTATAAGATTCAAGTTTTGTGCATTCTCAAGAGTTAAAATTTCTAGATTTTTAGTAAGTGTTGAGAAAAAGCATTCTCTGAGTTAGCCTTTGATCATCATTCAATATACATTCAAGTTAGGCAAATTTCAAAGATTCAAAAGGTTCCTAAGCCATTGCTACACATCACAATACACTTAAGGCTTATAGGAATTGAGTTGTTACAAGGCAAGTGTTCTCATGGGCGTGAGAGGTGTAATCTCTTGGTGAAGAGATTGTGTGCAATTTGTAGGGACTTGCAAATTGGTCAGGTTTGCTGTTTGGTTTTGTAAGTTTTTCAAAATCATAATGAAACTGTCAAGCAGGATTTGCTTGGGGACTGGATATACACCGGGGAGGTGGAACCAGTATAACATACTGTGTTTACGATTGTATTTCTCTATGATTTTGCTATCTTCATTACAATTTATAATCTATTTTGCATAATTTTTAAAAGAGACACTATTCACCCCCCTAGTGTTTTAGGGAGCATTGTAACAGATCCTACAGCCTGAAGACGTGAACAAAACAGATAATCCGAACTACTATGCGTACTATAGATTTTTTGGTTTTTATACCTCCAAGTGCTATATCCTTAAGGATAAGCTACAAGCTCTTTACGACGCGTAAGTCCTAAAGAAGGAAAAGGTGTAGAAGAAGGTGACTACAAACATGGTCACTTTAAAATTTGGGACAGATCTTCCTGAAGTCCATGCACCAGTAGGGGTTGTACCCAACCCTAAGGCGAAGCTAAAGATTGTTAATGCTGATCCTCACAATCAACGAGAGAAAGGTTTGGTGCCACAGACCTTGCCATCAGGATAGGTGAAGTGGGTTAATCCTGATCTCCTCAATGACGAGCAGTGGACTTCCAACAAGTCCAAAGGCAAGCCTAAGTTTTGTAATATCATTTTGAGAATTCCAGACAATAACAAAGTAGAGATAGAGACACTCACTGATTCCGACAATAAGGTAGACACATTAATTATCTGAACTGGGAAGGACTTTGCCAAGAACGATCCTCCGACCGCGGAAACTCCAGCAAGACCACCGACGAGACCATCACCAACAGTCCAACCAAATCCCAACAAGCTGAGTTCAAGTGGTCAACCTTTTCGGTTCGACCTACTCGCATAGCTGAATAACATTCCAGTCAGCATCACCTTGTATGAGCTCCTACGATTATCCAAGTCTACCAGGAAAGCTCTATGGGAGGCCTTAGCCGACTCAGAGGATTTTGCTATACATTTCTCACCTACTTTGGAAGACAACGCGGAGAAAGGGTGTCCACAATTCTACCAGATATCCAGACAGCAGATTCCCTGCATTACCTTCACTCCTAAGGATATGCTCATCAAGAATACATCCTACGACCGACCCATGTACTTCATGGGATATGTCGGCTCCTCTCGAGTGGATAGGATCCAAGTAGACCTACTGAGCATTGTCCTCTTGAATCTCATCAAACACTTAGGGGTGCTTTAAAAGTGGTTGTCTGTAATGACTACCATTATCTTTGGCTTCAACGCCAACAGAACTCAGCCATTGGGGAAGATCCGCCTCAAGTGTCGGTTGGGTGATATTAAAACAGAAGTGACCTGCTACGTCATCAATGTGGATCCTTCCTACAATATGTTATTGGGTCAGCCATAGATCCATATAAACTAGATAGTCCCATCAACATTGCATTAGTATTTTAAGTATGTGGACGGCCTTGATAAAGTAAAGGCGGTGGTCGCTGATAAGAAGCCCTTCAAAGGAGTTGAAAACTACTTCACCGATTCTTTACGCTACCAGGACTCTGAACCGAGGAATGAGCCACCGGTTGAGGAACCTGGCAATGGCAATAAGGCCGATAGTGAGTCTGAGTGCAATGAGTGTCTTGTCTTGAATGACATTGAACCCATTGTAATCGGCTATGGAGGCCTTGTTGTAACCAACACTGACGAAGCGGATGGGTTTATCATGAATAAAGATCCTAACTTCTCTTACTTGTCATCTAGTTCAGAGTCTAGTAATGACGAGTTTAGCAATTTGGTTAGAGAGTTATATAACAACTCTTCTTTGCACTTACCCGTGTACTCGTCGTTTGTTACAAACAAACTAACGATTGAGTCCTTGCAAGCCGTGTTTGTCATACCCGCCAAGGTAATTTTCAAAAAAATATTATCTTTGGAAGGATAGACTAGCCAATGCGCACAATGTGGGACGAGTCAGACAATGATGAGCCCACTCCTTAATTCTCGCACTACGATCAAATGGGTTATGACTTCATCCTCAAGGAAGGCTTGAATTATGGCAAAGGCCAAAAGACACTCGTCCGACCTGCTTATGTTCCCAAAGGAAAGCCCGACAATTACTTCGGCAAAACTCAAAGTGGGATGGGTTACACCTCCTCTTTATCAGAGTTATATTGCAATTTCGGTAAAGATTCCAAAGTTGGTCCTTCAAAAGAATCACCATCAACATCCTTGATGTGAGATTCAGATGTTAGTGTGGGAGATCTATTCAGGGACCTCACAGTCAACATGGCTATGATCGATCCCGGCAAAATCACATGTCGGTGCCCAATATAGTGGTCGGTTTGAACAACATGAACTGCCCACGGAGGACAAGATACTCCAAATAAATATGGGAGATGAGGCTAATCCTAAACCCATATTTATCAGCGACAGCTTACCTCACTAGGAGAAAGAAGACCTTATATCCCTCATCCGGGAATATTTTGATGTCTTCGCCTAGAATTATATGGACATGCCTGGCCTTGATCCCCAGACCGCCATGCATCGTCTCAACATCAACTCGGACACCAAATATGTCAAACAATAGCAAAGATGGTTTCGTCCACAAATCATGGAGGCGATCGAAGCCAAAGTGAAGAAGCTCATCGAGTCAGGCTTCATCGGAGAGGAACAACACCTCGATTGGGTGGCTAACATTGTTCTAGTCCTAAAGAAGAACGAAATAATACGTATGTGCATTGACTTCAGGGATCTCAACACTACATGTCCAAAGGATGAATTCCCTTTACCCCTCATAGACATCACCATCGATAATACTTGTGGGTTCGAAAGGATGTTTTTCATGGATGGGTTTTTAGGGTATAATCAAATTAAGATGCACCATGAAGATGAGAAGCACACATCATTCAGAACTCTAGTAGGGGTATATTGTTACATAGTTATGCCTTTCGGACTTAAGAATGCCAGTGCAACCTATCAGCGTGCCATGAGCTTAATTTTCCAAGATCAACTACAAAAGACAGTCGAATGCTACGTAGATGACTTGGTTGTGAAGACTCACAGCAAAGACGATCATCTTCAAGACCTGAGAATGATGTTCAATCTGATGCGAGCCCATCAACTCAAGATAAACCCCACGAAGTCATTTTTAGGGATGTCGAGTGGTAAGTTCCTCGGATTCGTTGTCACAACAAAGGGAATTAACATAAACCCCGACAAGGTGCAAGCTATTCAAGAGCTTCAACCACCTAGGAATCTCAAGGAATTGAGAGGACTGCAAGGATGCGTGGCTTACTTCTAAAAATTCATCTCAAATCTTTCGGGTAAGTGCCAACCTTTCTCCAAGCTGATGAAAAAAGGTGTTTCCTTCATATGGGATGAGCCTTGCTAACAAGCGTTCAATGAGATCAAGACTTATCTCTCGAATTCACTTATCTTGGCGGCCCCGGTCTTGGGGAAACCCTTCCTAAGTTATGTGCGAATGATAGAGCTTTCTCTTGACGCTCTCTTAGCACAGAATGATGATGCTGACCACGAGCAAGGCATCTATTATCTGAGTAAAACCTTGGAGGGAGCTAAACGGCGATACCACATGGTCGAAAAGGAATGCTTAGCCCTGGTGTTTGCAATACAAAAAACGTGACACTACCTGGTTGGTCAAACATACATGTCATCTCCCGGATGAATCCCATCTGAGTCATCATGACATAGCCTAGGTCCTTAAATTGGCGCCTGACAAGATGGGCACTCCTGCTATCTCAATACAACATACACTTCATGCCGCAGAAGTTTGTTAAAGGACAAGCAATCTACGATCTCATTGCTAGTCATCCGCTCGAATCGAAGACTGATCTTTTCGAAGCTATGCCGGATGAAACCCACGAGGTTAATGCAATCTCATTGGAATAAGTTTTATGATTGTACTTTGATGGAGCATCTTGCCTAGGCACAAGTGGGTCTATTGTCACGGGAGTGGGGGTATTCTTAGTTTCTCTACAAAACCATGTGTTGTCCCGAGCTTTCTCTTTAACTGAGCCATATACCAATAACGAGGTTGAGTACAATGCGCTACTCATCGGACTCAACTTTTCCAAGGAGTTAGGGGCAAATCATCTTGAAGCTTACGATGACTCTCAGCTCATCGTTAGACAGATGACATAGGTATACAAAGTTAGAAACAACGACTTAATCCTGTGTCATCAAGCGACTGTCAAACTAGCTGAATCATTCGAAAGCTTCCACATTGAGCATGTGCTTTGTTCCAAGAACACGCACTGTGATGCCCTGGCGTCATTGGCAGCTAACCTATCTCAACCGCTGGGAACAAGTCAACGAGTCACTGTCGCAAGCTGACAACTCTTCCAACTAGAGTATGTTATGGAAGTGAATGCAACTCACTAGGCTACGTGTCAACTCAATCTGAGAGATTGGTATTTCCCAATCATCGACTACGTCTTATACAACATACTACCCGAAGATATAAAGGAGCGAGATTCTATTCGCAGACGCGCTCCTATATTCTACTACGATTCAACAACAAAGGCATTGTATCGTAAGTCGTACGACGACATGTTGCTTTGGTATCGCTTAACGACAGAAGCATAGGAAGCCCTGTGGGAAGCCCATGATGGTACATGCAGTGCTCACCAACCCGAACCTAACCTCTGGGATCGTTTGCAAAGACTGGCCTATTATTGGACTAGAATGATCAACAACGCTGTTGCTTACACCAAGCGTTGTCATACGTATCAAATCCATGCGAACTACATTCACAAACCACTTGAAGTCCTGCATCTGACAGCGACTTCATTGTCGTTTGAGACATGGAGGATGGATGTTTTTGGACTGATATCTCCACCATCAGCCAAAGATTATCACTTCATCCTTGCGATAACTGACTTTTTCTCTAAGTAGACGGAAGCCGTTCTCTTAAGAGAAGTCAAGACCAGTGATGTGATCAAGATCCTCAAATATTACATTGTCTACCAATACGGTGCTCCAAGACGTATCATTCATGATAACGGATCACAATTCATTAGTCATGCATTCACTCGGTTCTGTGACAAGTTCAGAATACAGAACCTGGCATCCATGGCTTACAATCCATTAGCAAATGGACTAGCCGAGGCTTTCAACAAGACGATCGTTAAGATCTTAATCAAGCTGATCTCCAACAGCAAGCTCGACTAGCATGAAAAGTTCAGTGAAAGCTTATGGGCATACCAGAACACGATTTGCACACCGACCGATACTACATCTTATTCACTGGTATATGGTTGTGAAGTCGTACTATCGCTAGAAATTCAGATTCTATCCCTATATGTCGCACTCGGAATGGGGATGACGACTGAACAGAGTCATCAGTAACACCTCATAGAATTGCGGGCGTTAGATGAAAAGCGGCTCGAAGCTCAACAACACATTGAGTTCTATCAAGCCCGAATATTCAAGGCTTTCGATAAGAAAGTCAAGCACATATCTTTCAAGGAAGGAGCGTTGGTCCTCAATGTTCGACGATCTATGATACTCAACTCCAAAAAGAAAGGAAAATTCTAACCCAAATGGGAAGGATCATTCGTGATAGAGATAGTCTATTCAAATAGAGCTTATCGCCTTATCAAACCGAATGGCGATAAGACCATGATGCCTATTAATGGAAAATTCCTGAAGAAGTACTACCCGTAGTCTTCCTTCAAACTCCCATAAAACTATCAAGTTAATAGTCACCTCTGATAGTCATTCCCGAGTAACGACGTACTAAGCGATGTGCCCTATCGACTGCCCATTCCCGAGTAACGACCTACCAAGTGATGAATCATTATTCGGACCCTCGAACGATCACTTATACAAGTGGTCACTCTTTTTTTGAGCCAAGTTGTTATATTTAACGACATGGTCTAACCTAATTACAGCTTAATGGTTGTAATTAACCCAACCCAACACCTCGAATGGCTAAGGATAAAGAAGAAATTTTAGCGTTAAGTCTAAAAGAAACTTCTCAACAACTCATCATAGTGAGGAGAATAGTATAGCTAGCCCGATTCAAATGGTAATCAGTAAAGACAAGTCAAATCCGTTGATAGCTGAGGGTTTACTAATAATCCTAAGTGTTGGTCAACAAAGGGAACAAGGCAGAAAATATTCACACAAGTTATTAAGATGCGATGAGTGGATAGAAATTCATTTATAAAGAGGAGTTTTGACAATACACTCAAATAGAGTTAAGGCAATACATTCAAACAAAGTCAAAATCTCCTCAATTGCCACTCAACATCTTGAATCGCTCTTGCATACTCCCTCTCTAGAGTGATGAGGACCTTCCGACGCATCTCCTCCTCAGTAAGTGAGACGACATCAAGGATCTTAGCCCTCACCGCCTTCAAAGCTTGATCCTTCTCCTCGAAGTCACTAATGATCAGCTGTTGCTGACTCTCGATCTCCTCTAGATCTTTCAGCACCTGCTTGCGAGCCTACTCCTTAGTAGCCAAGAAGGCTTGAATCTCGGCGATGGTCTACTTGTCCCGCAATATGGATTGGGCCGCATCGTCCAAGAAGGCGCTGGTCTTCCGACGCTCCTTGTCCATCTTATCGCCTTCCGTAGTGGCTTCTCGCTCCACCTCCTCCCTCAGCTTGGCCTCCTCAGCCATAGTCTCATTTAAATGTTTCTCCTGTTCCTTCAAAGCTGATTGGGCCTTTTTAGAAGCTAGGGCGACAATGTCCTCAGATTGGAGGGAGGTCAACTCTTCAATGTTCTTCCCCGCCGACACCAAATGTCTTTTGAATGGAGAAGCTACATCTACACCAACTAGCTTGCTTAGGTTATTCAAATACATTCGAAAGATCGGTTTGAACTCTTCAAAAGAGCAGCCTTCATCCAGCACTTTATGAATACTATCTCGGAGAGAAGTTTGGAAGTATTTGATCACCCGCTCAATGATTCTTCTATTAAAACGAATAGTGGGAGAAAGAGGAGTATCATCTGCAGGCTGAGTTTCCACCCCGGTGCTGGTTGCGATGATCATCTGAGTCGTTGCTTTCCATTCTGAAGTTTGCATCTCATCTTGAATCAGTGCCTTCTCCTTCGGAATCGGTGCCTCTCCTATGGTTGGTGCCTCCTCCTGAGTAGGGACCTCCTCTCCTTGAGTTGGCGCCTCTTCTAGAATCGGCTCCTCCTCTTACTGAATAGTCTCCTCCTCAGCTCGAGTTGTTGTCTCGGCGAGTGGATCAACTTGTTCAATGACATGCGGTTGAGGTGAAGCTAACGCTCCCACACGATACTCTCCTGTAGCCTCAGGAGCCGTGCCACCTGCAAAAACAAATAAGGGTTAGCTTATTTACTGAAATAGCTTTCAAAAAGTAAATACATGGAGCGGCAATAGTTGGCACTTGAGTGGGAAGAGGACTTATGGTTTCCAAGTCCTTAGCTGGAGAGTCGACGTCGGGAGAGCGACAAGAGTCGGTGTCATCCTCACCTGCATAGTCGAGTAGCTCCTCCTCTTCCTCTCCCCTATCTGAAGGAACAAGGATCGTCACAGCCGCCATCCCTATATTTTGAAATAAATGTGAGGCGGTCAACTTCAAATTTATAACTAAATGAGGAATAAAGAGGTGGTTACCCTCTGAAACGGTCGGTTGATCAAGTTGAACCAACACTTGTGACTTGGTGGAAAGCGTTATTGCCGGCACTTCTGAAGTTGGTAGGATGGATTTGTTGGTGGACGAGGTTGCTCCAAAATTTGGCTCGGGATCGATTGCGGCGGCTTGACCATCTCTCATATATCTGTCTATCGCCACCTCTTCATAACAAACTCTCTTGGCCGCCCTCGCGACAGAAGCGTCGACACCCACCCCCTGCTTACACTTCAATGAAGCCAGGAGAAAAGGAGAAAAGGCCGGCATCTGCAGACGTTCAGCGAGGGCAACCCTAACCTGCTCCAAGCACTCTCCAATTCAGGCCAATTCCTCAGCCACCTCCTGATCTCAGGAAGGCTCGAGCTGAGAGAGATCATGTTGGGTTGGGAGGTTTGATATCGGGATGTGACCCAACCTCCCATAAATCTCCTCTTCCTAATCTTCTTAGGGAACTTCTTTTACAGGAGCCACCTCGTACTCCTCAACCTGTCGACGACTGCCTGACCTTAGTGTGTAAGGAACTGCTCTCGATCGACTCCTCTTCACTGTCAGATAAGAAGTGTGGGGATTGAATCCCTCCGAAGTCACGCTCGCAATCCGATAGCACTTACAATATGTAAGAGTATGGTGGAGATCGTGATCTCTGAGCAGCAACTCAAACTGTGCATTGGTGCATCCCACGTGTGTCCAGAACTACCCATGTGCTCCATCGACCAACCCCCATTCAAAGCTCAACCGGGGGTTGATGTGCCTCACATACAACTTGTTTTACCCAAACTGGCGGGCAAAACAACTCGGGAGATAGGGCTCCAAGTAGCATGTTAAGACCATCCGAAGAATAGCCTGGTCTGATATTGACCAGCCATCTGAAGCTGCTCAGGGATAGGGCGGTGTGCTCACCCGTCGTCGGCGCGTCCCGAAGAGACTCGCTGTATCCTCTACCGGAGAAATAAGGGAAGCACCAGAAGAATTCGTAGTTGCCAAAGAAGGATAGTGCCTTCCTCATTTTCACGATGTCCTTAAGTTTCCACGAACAATTCTCTAAATGTTGGATGAATGGAATGATCCTCCCTTCTTAGCGCGCCGCCGGCACGCTCATCAAGCACTCGCAGTGCTGAACAAACCTTGCCATTATTTATGTATATGGAAGGTTAACGTGGGGGTTCAGAGTCTTGGTTACTTCTTCTCCTCCCCCCCTCCTCAACGAACGTGACTCGGTAGAATTGCGTCGTCAACTTTTGGAGCCCACTCTGTATGCACGCTACCATTGCTGATACCGGTGCATAAGGTTGTCCGTAGGCCAAGCAGACAGCTGAGTAGATGACTTCTACCAAAATCTCCTCAAATGAATGTGTGGGGACCATACATCTCTTCAGCCACAGCATCAGGTATTCGGCGAGTAGGGCTTTTATTGATATTGGGGACCCTACATAGTGGTGGAATGATTCAAAGGTTATGCCAGCCTTGAATCCCCCTTCGTCGTGTTTGAGGGTCTCTGAATCGCCACTCTCGGATATTCTCTTCTCTATCTCCGTCAGGTCAAACTCAGTCAACAGCAAGGTGGGCCTCCTCTTATCATCGTTATATGGGAACAAGTAATTGACCCAGTTCTTGTGACTAATCCCCGGGGTCCTCTTCTTCTTCGCCTTGTGAGCCACCGATCCGAGGGTATCCTAGCAGATTTGATAGTGGCAGAGGAGCTCCTATAAGGTCTCAACCACCTGAGTGAACTTATCTAATAGATGGTCGAGTTCTTGCCAGCCAGAGTTGCACTCTTCATATGGGAATTCACCCATTAGTAATCCTGATAGTTCATACATCTCGTGAAGTGGCATGCTCAACTCTCTATTGGGGGTGAAGTAGGTGTCGCTGTCTGGGCAGTAGTGCTCCAACATGCTTTGGAATTAAGGATCGTTGATCTTGAGGTCGTGCTGAGTGACCCTGATAGCCCTGTATAACTTTGATCCCTGTAAATCAGAATTCTCTGCTGTTTGCGTCGGAAATCGATTTCATTGCGGAACTCATTTACAACGTTTATCATTTACAATAAGTTCAAAAGAAGGAGCATTTTTATAAGATTTTTCTTACACAAAAAAACAAAAAAGACAATTTCCTAAAAACACACACATAGGACATTTATCATCCACTGCTTGCATGGGATCTTTGCCTGTGCCGGGGACTCTTTGATCCGTGGACCGCCGAGTATCAGATCCAGTAAGTCTCACTTTACAAAAAAAACATAAAACTGAAGTAAATAACCTCAACAAAGTGAGATTATTGCTCTTCTTAAGATAAAAATGAATTCTGATCTCAAGGAAACAAATGGAAGGTTGCGGATCTCTCAAAATCTCCCTCTTTATGCGGAAATTCGCCAAGATCTCGCTAGCCTCTCTCTAAAATTCATAGGTCTGCTCTCACATGGTCAGCACCTCGCCTCCAAGCTCCAAATTTTAGATCCCCCGTGCATAGGAGCCCTAAGGGTGTATTTATAGGCTTCGGATACCTTGTTTTAGGATAAGAATTAATGATTTGATCTTATCTTCAGTTAATAATAGTTTAACCACATTTAGGAATAATCCTAAGGCAGTTAGGGAGGAAGTAGATCGAACGAATCGCGAGAAAATCATCCGAAAACACGTCATTGGTAACTTCACTATTCGAGTCACCTCAATGTGACTCGCACAGTTCCAAGTCATATTAAGGTGACTCAGGATTTTCGAGTCACCTTGAGGTGACTTAGAATTTTTGTGTCACTTCGACGTGACTGGGATTTTCTGATTTCCCGGTTTGGTCTTATTTTGTCATTATGCGCACGTTTCGACGTTTCGTACTCATTCCTTCGCTTCTTTTTGGCATCAGATTAACTTCTTTGACTTAGATGATAATGTTCATCACCTTCTCTTTATCTTGAGCTATGTGTGGGAATATATAGACTTGGTCTAATAGTTCAGGTGAGGTTCAATCAGTTCAGGCGGACTTCAGAACATGCTGCGAAGAACGAGTCATAACTTTCAAACCGTAAGTCAGAATTGGACAAATTATATATGAAAATTATCTATCTCGATGATACGGGGCCAACCAAACCTATTAAAGTTTATTTTTCCACCATTTGTTTTACCAAATTTCCTCTAGTTTGAGAGATATCAGCGTTTTTGTCAGTTTTGAGCTTCTTTGCAATCTATAGGCATTTTTTTATGCCTACAGATACCCCTTCCAAAATGTTTTAGCCTTATTCTTTTATAGATGAGTCTAGAATACTTTAGATAAGATAGTCCCAGCCTTCAATTCTTTGACTTCTTTAGCTTTAATTCTATTCCATGTTTTTTTGTCGAATAGTTAGAAATTCTCTCGGTGTTGTGTTTATCGTCTGACCGTTGTCCAAATCTTGAACTAAAACTGGTGTGTTGATACTTAAATTAGCTTGCATCATTGAATCAATATTGAACTGACCATCTTCATTAGGAGTTTGTATCTAAATTGCGATTGAACTCTCGGGGGTAATTTGGAATTAAGAATTATCCTGAGCCTTATTTCAACGAAATTGTGACGCGTTGACCAGCGTTGACCTTCGTTGCGGAAGTACAGACCCGTTTAACCAGTTCAAACTTAATTTTAGACCCGTTATCATATTTTGACCCGTTACCAAAGTACAGACCCATTTAACCAGTTCAAACTTAATTTCAGACCCGTTATCATATTTTTCAGATTTGTTATCATATTTTTCAGATTTGTTATCATATTTTTCAGACCAGTTATCATATTTCAGACCCGTTTAGGTTTTTTTTCATCTAAAACAAAAGAAATCAGTTTTTGCACTTTTCTATGGCCAAATAAAAATCAGTTGGCCACTTTGACACTAAATAATTATGCTAATTACTTATTTTCTTTTTGTTAAAGTTAATGAGGATATTGTTTGATTTCTTGATGATTATTGGATCATAGGATGCTATGTTTAATCACCTAGAGACATTTGATAGGGTTGTCTGTGCATGAAGACGACTTCCGTCAAGAACTATGATTTATAAACGTGTTTTTAGCATGGCTACGCTCTCGATATCGATATCCCGATATGAGATTTTCCTTGGCTATTATTATTATAGCATCGACTAGACGATGCACTCCTCTTGATTAGACATGTTTTGGACCATGGTTATCATTCATGGTTTTACGAAAGCCGTTCCACGGAATCCCTGTGGTTAGTGCACAACATTTCATGCACAGTTACTTAGATTAAAACAGATTCCACGGAATCCCTGTGGTTAGTGCACAACATTTCATGCACAGTTACTTAGATTAAAACAGACAACATAGGGTTTAATAAAAGAGGAATTGGACGGAGAATATAACATGTATATACGCGGCTTTGTGCGCATTCTTGATATCCTGGTATATATATATATGAGAACTAAGGGCCCATCATGACTTGAAGCCGTGTTCCCGGGACGGTTTACGGGAAACCGACTTATATACAAGAAATATTCTTCTCTAATTCAAATAACTTTTAAAATAATAATAAATCTGCTTGTGTGTTTGATGTTAGACATTGGTTGATCTCTATGGTTTGTAAATTTCTTTTATCACTGTTTATTTATAATTTATTTTTTTTCTTTATATGCCATTTACACTTACACGTGCATTATCCCTTCATTTTACATGCTTGTTGGGAGTTTTCTTACACCCTTGGGGTTTGTATGCCCCAGATTCGGGAACTGTTCTTTCTTCGCAGGACCGAGAGTATTTCGAGGGGCAGGCTCAGCTGTAGTGATCACCGCTCTTTCTATCAGTTCTCCCGTTCAGTTGTTTTAGGTAGTTATTTTGGTTCAGGTTTTTCTTTAGCCACAGTTGGCTCTCCAGACTATGGTGTATTTTTCTTTTCTCTTTAGAGATTTGTGGACTTATCATAGAACTATGGAAATTTCTGAGATTTCTTTATCTATACATTCCATTTTTATTTTCTTGGTTACATGCTCTTTAGTATAGTTTTGGCTTTATTCGTATACAGGATGATCTAGAGGCGTGAATACGACCGTATGGTTGCATTGCCGACCGAATCACACTCCAAACTATTACATTTTGGAATCGGGGCGTGACAAGGTTTTAAATTGGTATCAGAGCTAGGTTTAGGAATTGTTGTCTCGTCCTGTATACACATAGAAACTAAGATTGAGCCAAAAATAGAGCATGTATAGAATGCGTCCCTTTTTTTTCAGAAATACATCCTTTGACTCCCATTTTCCGTGATTCTCCAGTCCTAAACTCGACCTCCTTTTTTTTAGGTAATCGCTATGGCCCCAACCCGTCGACCCGCCGCTCCAGTTGTCCCTGCAGGACACCAAGTTGATCAGGCTGATCTTGCAGAAGCGATTAGGGAGCTGGTAGCTCAAAATCGACAAAGGGACGGGCAGCGACAGGTTGCAAGGCCGGGTAATGTGTCCGATTTTCAGAAGCTTAACCCACAACACTTTGTTGGGACTAAAGGCGGATATGAGGCTAAAATGTGGTTACAAACCATGGATCGCCTATTGAGGGCAGCCAAGATACCAGATAAAGACCGAGTCGATATTGTGCAGCTGCAACTTAGTAATGTAGCCAGAACATGGTGGGATGCAGAGGAGGAGAAGCTGCCTAAGCCAGTTTCATGGGAGACATTCCGGGAGAGTTTCCTAGAGGCATTTTTTCCGAAGACAGCTCGTCTTGAGATGCAAAGACAGTTTGTTATGCTAAGACAGAGAGCTAGTACTATAGATGAGTATGCAGCAGAATTTGCCAAGCTCAGCAGGTTTGCCCCGGCGATGGTGTCGACTGAGATGGATAAGGGACAAATGTTCATGCAGGGTCTAAATTTTGAGATCCAGACTCAGATTTATAGTCAGAAGGGGGTTGAGACTTATGCGGATGTCCTAGAGGCAGCTCAGAAAGCAGAACAGCTGATTGGGATCATGAACTCAGTGAAGAGGGAGGCAACCAGCAGAAGCCTTAAACCGGAGGAGCACCAGCCAAGCGCCCACAGATAGGGACTCCGAGACCAGCTCCACAATTAACCAACATGATTTTCCATTTCTGCAGCAAGCCGGGGCACTTAATGAAGGACTGCAGGAGAGCTAACGGGTTGTGCCTAGCATGTGGGGCGGCAGATCATTAGCTTTCCACTTGTCCCAGTAAAGGAGTTTTAGGAGGATATTCAGGCGAAGCGATAGTGCCAGCAAGGCAGGCTAGACTGGGTGGACAACAGTTGAGGCCACCACTTCCCACGCAGCAGCAGATGTTTCAAGGACATCAGAGGGGTCAGCAATTTCAAGGCCAGAGACAGTGGAGAGGTCCTTATTTCTAGCAGTCATATCAGCCACAGTATCAGCAGGGACGCCTAGGACAATATGGTCAGCAAACTTAACTGTAGCAGAGACAGGGTCGGATTTTGACACTTACCGCTGAGCAGGCAGAGGCATCTGGTGATGTAGTCACAGGTATTATTTTGGTTTATTCAGTGCATGCATTTACCCTATTTGATTCTGGAGCATCGCACTGTTTTATATCTGCTCAGTTCGTTGCACGACACACCATACCCTGTGATAGTTTAGATGCAAGCTGGAGTATACATACCGGTAGTGGGGTGTTAATATCTAGTAGGGAGTGTAAGAAATGCCCAGTGGTAGTTTGTGGTAGGGAGCTAGTTGCAGACTTGTTGGTGATTGACACTAACGGGTTTGATGTCATTTTAGGGATGGATTGGCTCTACAACTTCCTTGCGACGATCGACTGCCGACGCCGAAGCGTTGTGTTCAAGATACCAGGTCACCCAGAGTTTGAATTCATGAGCGGAAGCAAAGTGATGGAGCAACCAGAGCATCGAGCTAGCATGGATGGAGTATTAACTTGTATAGAGGCAGAGGAGAAGCCCATACCAGAAATTGTCGAGGAATTCCTTGATGTTTTTCCTGATGAGTTACCGGGTCTACCACCAGATAGAGATATAGAGTTCGTCATTGATCTTATTCCAGGGGTTGCCCTCATCTCAAAACCACCCTATCAGATGCCTATAGCAGATTTAGAGGAGTTGCGGAAGCAAGTTTAGGAGTATCTTGATAAGAAATTTATCAGGCTTAGTACTTCACCTTGGGGAGCACCAGTGGTGTTAGTGCCAAAGCTGGATGGTAGCAAGCGGATGTGTATTGACTACAGGGAATTGAATCGGGTCACTATCAAAAATAAATACCCAATTCCCAGGATTGATGATCTTTTCGATCAGCTCGGAGGAGCTAGGGTGTTTTCTAAGCTGGAC
The DNA here is from genome assembly GCF_001876935.1 of Asparagus officinalis. NCBI lineage: Eukaryota > Viridiplantae > Streptophyta > Magnoliopsida > Asparagales > Asparagaceae > Asparagus > Asparagus officinalis. Next base: position 124,067,115 of record NC_033797.1, on the reverse strand, counting down.
CCCAGGTCAAGTTATCATCAGCTGAAGGTGAGAAAGGAAGACATACCCAAGACCGCATTCCGAACACAGTACGGGCACTATGAGTTTTTGGTGATGCCATTCGGAGTGACAAATGCTCCATCTACATTTATGAGCTTGATGAACAAGGTGTTTTCCCAGTGTCTTGACCAATTTGTTGTGGTATTCATCGATGACATTCTTGTGTACTCCAAGACCAAGGAAGATCATGCAGAACATCTACGGACGATGTTGCAAATCCTACGGAAGGAGAAGCTTTATGGAAAATTAAACAAGTGTGAGTTTTGGCTGGAGCTAGTGTCTTTTCTGGGGCACGTAATTTTAGGAGCGGGTATCTCTGTGGACCCAAAGAAGGTTGATGCGGTGTTGAGATTGGATCCACCTACATCTGTGACAGAAGTACGAAGTTTCTTGGGGATGGCTGGATACTATAGGGAATTCATAAAGGATTTTGCTAAGGTTGCAGGACCACTTACTAGGCTGACTCGGAAGGAGGTCAAGTTTGTGTGGGCTCCAGAGTGTCAAGCAGCATTTGAGGAGTTAAAGAAGAAGTTGACGTCAGCACCTGTTTTGACAATCCCGGATGAGTCAGGAGGATTTGTAGTGCACACAGACGCTTCTGGTTTGGGTTTAGGTTGTGTTTTGATGCAACATGGAAAGGTAGTAGCTTATGCGTCTAGACAGCTGAAGACGCATGAGAGGAATTACCCAGTTCATGATCTGGAATTGGCGGCGGTTATTTTTGCATTGAAGCTATGGCGGCACTATCTTTTAGAGCAGAGAGTGGAAGTGTACACAGATCACAAAAGTTTAAAGTATATCTTCACCCAGAAAGAGCTCAACATGAGGCAACGTAGGTGGTTAGAGCTTATGGCGGATTATGATCTTGATTTACAATATCACCCAGGACGGGTTAATGTAGTGCCAGATCATTTGAGCAGGAAGCCTATGGCGATGAGATTTACAATATCACCCAGGACGGGTTAATGTAGTGCCAGATCATTTGAGCCGGAAGCCTATGGCGATGAGACTCACCAGACAGCGGGAGTTGCTAGCTGAGTTTTGGTGGATGAACATGGAGGTTATATTGCCTGGAGTAGGGAGATACTTGATGAGTTTGCAGTTACAGTCAACCCTGGTGGACCGGATCAAGGCTACCCAGTTCGAGGATGCTCGATATCAAAAATTTAAGAAACAATATGGATCCTTGCGATTTCTAGGTAGGTTATGTGTGCCTAAGGGCAATGTTAGAAGAGAGCTGTTAGAGGAGGCGCACAGTTCAATGCTTTCTATTCATCCAGCAGGAACAAAGATGTATCGGGACTTGAGAGAACACTACTGGTGGCCAGGAATGAAGATGGAGATAGCCCGATTTGTGTCCAAATGCCTTATATGTCAGCAGGTGAAGGCTGAGCATCAGAGGACAGCTGGGTTATTGCAGCCCCTTCCTATTCCTGAGTGGAAGTTGAACATGTTACGATGGACTTTGTCACAGCTTTGCCGAGGAGCCAGAAGGGAAACAACGCCGTATGGGTAGTAGTAGACCAGTTCACAAAGTTAGCTCATTTTATACCATTTCGAGTTGGACAGACGACAGAGAGTTTAACGGAGTTGTACATGAGGGAGATAGTACGCTTGCATGGGGTACCAGTTAGCATTGTTTCTGATCGAGACACGAAGGGAAACAACGCCGTATGGGTAGTAGTAGACCAGTTCACAAAGTTAGCTCATTTTATACCATTTCGAGTTGGACAGACGACAGAGAGTTTAACGGAGTTGTACATGAGGGAGATAGTACGCTTGCATGGGGTACCAGTTAGCATTGTTTCTGATCGAGACACCCGATTTTTATCACACTTTTGGAAGAGCTTGCAGCAGTGTCTGGGGACTAGACTGAGTTACAGTACAGCTTACCACCCACAGACAGATGGACAATCAGAGAGGACTATACAGATTTTGGAGGATATGTTGCGGGCATGCATGTTGGATTTCAAGGGCTCTTGGGAAGACCACTTACACTTGGTGGAGTTTTCTTATAATAACTGTAGGCATATAAAATTGCTTATAGGTCCCCTAGCATAGCTCGGCACAAACCGACGAACCAACGAGGCGACGAGATCGACGAATCGCACGGAAGCGACAGAATGCATCCCTACGCGTTCGGAATCAAGCCAAGTGTTAAGGAATCAACGAGTCATCCAACCGAGAACAGACTCGGACGAATCACGATCGAATCAAGATCAGTTTCGGACTCGAACTCAGAAGCGGATTTACTGCCAAATCAGGAATCCGACTTACTGCCAAATCAGATCAACCAATCAGAGTCTCAATCAACCGAATCACGGACAAAACCGGAAAACGGACACAACTCAAAAACTCGGAAAACCCACACCTAAGGGGGTTCGGCTTAAGCCGAGCCACCCATAGGTGGCTCGGCCAAAGCAGAGCGGATTAACCCCGGCGTCGGCAAAGAACCCACACAAGCAAGCAACCGCAAAACAGGAGCTTGCGATTTGTTCACAAAAGGAAAGTTGTAATTTTTATTATTTTTCTTTGATTTAATTGTAACCGGATCTAAAAAAGACCGGATCTTTTGTAACCCAAGATGACAATTATTTCAATGAAGAAGAAAACCATTTTCCCCGCGAACAATCTGGCGACCACAGTGGGAGCCGACGATCTCGCCAACGAGATCGATGCGTCGCAGCCGCGGATTGCAATCCCGGTCGTGGAGGAGGTCGAGTACGAGTTCGACCAAGCCAAGTTCGAGGAGTACGTGTCCTCGTCCGGATCTACCTCCCCCCGCAAGTCCAAGAAGTTCTCCTCCTGGAGAAAAGCTCGTTGGTTTGAAGCTGCTCGGGAAGCCCACGAAGCTCTCAACCCAACTGACGTCGAAGTTGCGTCAGATGAAATTCCACCGACCTCCAACCAGGTCAGCCCAGCTCCCGCCAACGCCTCCACTGTTCAGGGCGTTGTGACTCTCTCAAAGAGAGCCCGCCAGAGGCGTCGTCAACGCCTTGCGCGGCAACTCGCTAAGGCGATGGAGTCTATGGACGGACTCCGCTACAACGCGGAGTTGAAGAACAGAAGAGGCAAACAGCCTCAACCACCAATGAACGGCGACTCTTCCAAACCGCCAAAGAACGAATGGGTCCGCGTCAAACGGAACCGTTCGACGCTCGAGGAGCGCATTCGCAAGCACCGCGCGATGTCAGCGCAGGCACGGGCTCAAGCTCAGGAAGCCCGTAGAAAGCTGCAAAAGGAGGTGGAGAAGAAGCCACCACCAACACGACAAGTCTGGAAGCCTAAGTCTGAAGTGGCGACTCAGGCCAAAAAGAAACCAGTGCAGCCTTCTAAGGAAGGTCAAACTCCGGCGAGTCAACCAAAGTCGCCGTCAATCCCAATAACTTCTCCGGGAGATCATGCAGAGTCATCCCGCAAGAAGAAATCAATTTTGGAGCGCCTCGGTCCAGTTCCTGACGTGAGAGGCAAAGCTCCAATTCAGAAGCGTTTGGGCCCGATAAAGAAGCCCAGAACGACTCAACATACTGAGGGTCGCCATCAACTCCAGCATGACAAAGAGCTCAAGGCAGTTGCGCGCACCAATTTGCGCATCGAAGTCCAAGAGCACGCCGAATATTCACACCCAAACAGGCATGTTTTGAGGTGGGTAACCTTTGAAAGCCCGAAGAAGGCAAGTCACCCTCAGATGGAAACATTATCATCTGATAGTGATA